>NC_090649.1:164053258-164369091 GCF_040937935.1 Hyperolius riggenbachi | reverse complement strand
GTGTAAGTCATACAGAGCCTGCAGGGGGCCTGCAGGGGGTGTGTATCGCTTCTATCCAATCACAAGCAGCCCTGCACATTCCACACATTCAAGCCTTAGCCCGACAGAGCCGACAGAAGGCAACAGATTAGATCATATAACAGAGATAACACAGCCACTGTGCAATTAGGAAAGGCTGCAGTAAGCCAGAGCACATTAGAACAGGCAAAGGAACTTATAGGATAGAACTAAGGCTGAAAATTTTGTTACCGAGTCTCTTTAACTTTGTGATTTCTTAAAAAGGATCTATTATGTAGAGTGGCCTAAACTGCAGATTTGTTTTGCCTATTTTATATACATTACCAAGGGTTTAAGTTCCTTCAATTACTCAAGCCTGCCATCTCCTACTGAATAATGTTTATCAACTATAATAGTAGCACAATAACAGTAATTCAACAGATGCACAACATTTCTTACAACTGATTAACTCAGTAGAACAGCCTACTAATCTTTTAACATTAAATGGTACAGTAAATACTTCAGTATGTCTTTCCAAGTTACAGGGTAATGCATACTGGAAGGTGTTCCATCTTTATTCTGTAAATGTACACTGCCAACTGAGTCACAATAATATAGAACTGGTAGTACCATTACTGTAAGGTATTCTGAAAAACACTAACAATATTGAGGCACTATGGACAATGCAAATAAGGCAAATTAGGAGCACAGTTTTGAATAATTGACTAAACAGTTTCCATCATAATTGTAGCACTTTGGCAAGAAGTCTGCAAACAAATAATAATGCACATTTTCTGTTTATATGACTAAGACGGAGTACTCTTTCGCAAAAGCAAAGCACAGAAATCAGTTGATGCCAATAGTGTGGCAAATCATGCACTCCTATTTCACAAGAAATAGTGAGGCAAATCACGCACTCCTACTTCACAAGAAATAGTGAGGCAAATCACGCACTCATACTTCATAAGAAATAGTGAGGCAAATCATGCACTCCTACTTCAGAAGACATAGTGAGGCAAATCACGCACTCATACTTCATAAGAAATAGTGAGGCAAATCATGCACTCATACTTCATAAGAAATAGTGAGGCAAATCATGCACTCATACTTCACAAGAAATAGTGAGGCAAATCATGCACTCATACTTCACAAGAAATAGTGAGGCAAATCATGCACTCATACTTCACAAGAAATAGTGAGGCAAATCATGCACTCATACTTCACAAGAAATAGTGAGGCAAATCATGCACTCCTACTTCACAAGAAATAGTGAGGCAAATCACGCACTCCTACTTCATAAGAAATAGTTTGGCAAATCATGCACTCCTACTTCACAAGACATAGTGAGGCAAATCACGCACTCATACTTCATAATAGTGAGGCAAATCACGCACTTCTACTTCACAAGAAATAGTGAGGCAAATCATGCACTCCTACTTCACAAGAAATAGTGAGGCAAATCACGCACTCATACTTCATAAGTAATAGTGAGGCCAATCATGCACTCCTACTTCACAAGACATAGTGAGGCAAATCATGCACTCATACTTCACAAGAAATAGTGAGGCAAATCACGCACTCATACTTCATAAGTAATAGTGAGGCCAATCATGCACTCCTACTTCACAAGACATAGTGAGGCAAATCATGCACTCATACTTCACAAGAAATAGTGAGGCAAATCACGCACTCATACTTCATAAGTAATAGTGAGGCCAATCATGCACTCCTACTTCACAAGACATAGTGAGGCAAATCATGCACTCATACTTAACAAGAAATAGTGAGGCAAATCATGCACTCCTACTTCACAAGAAATAGTGAGGCAAATCATACCCTCATACTTCATAAGAAATAGTGAGGCAAATCATACCCTCATACTTCATAAGAAATAGTGAGGCAAATCATGCACTCATACTTCATAAGAAATAGTGAGGCAAATCACGCACTCATACATCATAAGAAATAGTGAGGCAAATCACGCACTCATACTTCACAAGACATAGTGAGGCAAATCACGCACTCATACTTCATAAGAAATAGTGAGGCAAATCACGCACTCATACTTCATAAGAAATAGTGAGGCAAATCATGCACTCCTACTTCACAAGAAATAGTGAGGCAAATCACGCACTCATACGAAATAGTGAGGCAATTCATGCACTCATACGTAATAAGAAATAGTGAGGCAAATCACGCACTCATACATCATAAGAAATAGTGAGGCAAATCACGCACTCATACTTCATAAGAAATAGTGAGGCAAATCACGCACTCATACTTCATAAGAAATAGTGAGGCAATTCATGCACTCATACGTAATAAGAAATAGTGAGGCAAATCACGCACTCATACATCATAAGAAATAGTGAGGCAAATCACGCACTCATACTTCATAAGAAATAGTGAGGCAAATCACGCACTCATACTTCATAAGAAATAGTGAGGCAAATCACGCACTCATACATCATAAGAAATAGTGAGGCAAATCACGCACTCATACTTCACAAGACATGGTGAGGCAAATCACGCACTCATACTTCATAAGAAATAGTGAGGCAAATCATGCACTCATACTTCATAAGACATAGTGAGGCAAATCATGCACTCATCATATTTCATAAGAAATTGTGAGGCTGCAGTAAGCCAGAGCACATTAGAAAAGGCAAAGGAACTTATAGGATCATAAGAAATAGTGTGGCAAATCACGCACTCCTACTTCACAAGAAATAGTGTGGCAAATCACGCACTCCTACTTCACAAGAAATAGTGAGGCAAATCATGCACTCATACTTCATAAGAAATAGTGAGGCAAATCATGCACTCCTACTTCACAAGACATAGTGAGGCAAATCACGCACTCATACTTCATAAGAAATAGTGAGGCAAATCATGCACTCATACTTAATAAGAAATAGCAAGGCAAATCATACCCTCATACTTCATAAGAAATAGTGAGGCAAATCACGCACTCATACGTCATAAGAAATAGTGAGGCAAATCACACACTCATACTTCATAAGAAATAGTGAGGCAAATCATGCACTCATACTTCATAAGAAATAGTGAGGCAAATCACGCACTCATCATACTTCATAAGAAATAGTGAGGCAAACCATGCACTCATACTTCATAAGAAATAGTGAGGCAAATCATGCACTCATACTTCATAAGAAATAGTGAGGCAAATCATGCACTCATACTTCATAAGAAATAGTGAGGCAAATCATGCACTCATACTTCACAAGAAATAGTGAGGCAAATCATGCACTCATACTTCATAAGAAATAGTGGGGCAAATCACGCACTCATACATCATAAGTAATAGTGAGGCAAATCATGCACTCATACTTCATAAGAAATAGTGAGGCAAATCACACACTCCTACTTCACAAGAAATAGTGAGGCAAATCACGCACTCATATTTCATAAGAAATAGTGAGGCAAATCACACACTCATACTTCATAAGAAATAGTGAGGTAAATCATGCACTCATCATACTTCATAAGAAATAGTGAGGCAAATCACACACTCATACTTCATAAGACATAGTGAGGCAATTCATGCACTTACATGCTTCATAAGAAATTGTGAGAGAAATCATGCACTCATACTTTATAAGTAGACTATGCCTTAATACAGAGACTATGCATTGACACATTGATCTCAATTCACTAAGATCATGCTGGAGATAATAAGGCATGAGAAACTTACCACCACACATCGATCTTGCCTTACTAAGGTGTAGAGATACGTTTTTACAGTGAGAGAGTTATCTTATCACTTCAGTCCTTAAGTTACCTCCTCTGTAGTTATTTTCGCATGCAGTTAAAGAGAACCCGAGGTGGGTTTGAAGAATATTATCTGCATACAGAGGCTGGATCTGCCTATACAGCCCAGCCTCTGTTGCTATCCCAAACCCCCCTAAGGTCCCCCTGCACTCTGCAATCCCTCATAAATCACAGCCACGCTGCTGACAAACAGCTTGTCAGAGCTGGCTGTGTTTATCTCTATAGTGTCAGTCTGCTGCTCTCCCCGCCTCCTGCAGAACTCCAGTCCCCGCCTGCATCCCTTCCCTCCCTTCTGATTGGAGGGAAGGGACGGGGGCAGGGACCGGAGCTATGCAGGAGGCGGGGGAGCAGCTGAGACTGACAGTACAGATGTAAACACAGCCTCACAGCATGGCTGTGATTTATGAGGGATTGCAGAGTGCAGGGGGACCTTAGAGGGGTTTGGGATAGCAACAGAGGCTGCACTGTATAGGCAGATCCAGCCTCTGTATGCAGATAACATTCTTTAAACACACCTCGGGTTCTCTTTAACAACTTGTCTTTAACTTTAGAATTCTGGAGTTATTTTAGGGATTGAAGAGTTAACTTTAGAGATCTCTCCTTAACTTAAAGACAGATGAGTTAATTTTAGGTTTGCCAGTGGTAAAAGGTTTCCTGAATACTACATACCTCATCACCATGGTGATAACTCTAGAAATGGTATTAAAGACAGGAAATAAGCGTATTCCCAGAGGCAAAGTCTATGAACTTATAATTTGTATACATATCTCTTTAAAGGGAACCAGAGACGAAGCACCCTTGTGTATTTTACCATGTATATCAGTAAGAACATTAGAGAAAACACTTACCATGCTCTCTGTTTCCTCCTCACTGCTAAAAGTGTCTGTTAACAGCAGTCACAAGAATCCCAGACTGAGCAATTAAATCTGGCTTTGCTGGGAATGATTATAGCTGAGTCATTATAGCAAAGCCGCAAGGGGGCAGGCTTGGGCTTGAAATAACACCACAGAATACAGACTTAGCTATAATCTTTCTGTAGCAAAGCTAGACGGAGCAGCCTGACTTCTCAGTCGGGGATTCTTATCAGACGTGATAACAGTCAGATTACACAGAGAACAATGAAACAAAGGGCAGATTAGGTGTTTACTGTCATGTTCCCACTGATTTATAAGGTAAAATACAAGAGGGTGCTTCATCTCTGGTTCTCTTTAACGGTACCTAAAGGTGCCCATACACTCGTCAGATTGGCAGCAGACAGATAAGAAATGCATCTGATGATCTATCTGATGCGTTTTTAGAACATTTTTTACCAGGATAGAATTCCAATAGATTTCAGTTTGAAATCTGTTGAAATTCGATCTGATGGCATTTTTTTGCCATCAGATTTCCATTAAGGCCAATGCAAACTGATAAGCAATCTCATCAGATCGACCTAAATTTTCCACCCTGCTAGTTCGATGGAAATCCATCGAAATCGATCGAAATCGGCCGTCGATCGGTCGATTGGCCAACCGATTTGCGATCGATCGATCGATCGATCGATCGCGATCGATCGATCGGCCAGAAAATCGGCTGAGTGTATGGGCTGCTTTAGTTGAAATAAAAATGGCCAGTTTAATGCTGGCCATACACGGCTGGATTTTGCCGTTTGATTCTTCCGCTCGATCAATTCCCCGCTCAAATCTGCAGGCAATTCTCTTATCTTCCTCTCGTTTTCCTATTGTCCTCAATGCAGAATCGAGCGGCGAAACGATCAGGCGGGAGATCGGACGTGTTGGAAATTATCTATCGAGCCATCTAAATGGCTCAGAATCGAGCCGTGTATTCCCAGCATAGCTTACCTGGGGCTTCTTCCAGCTCCTGGTAATTGTCCTGGTCTCTCACTGTCATTCCGCTCTGTTTTATGCAGCCGCTGTGCCCCTCCAAGAGCAGTCCAACTGGGCCAGTCACAAGGTACTGCACATGTGCGTCTGTGCGCCTACGTGATTGCGCTCCCACAACTGGAAGCATTCGGCACATGCCCATTAGCAATTTTTACGAACTGAATGCTCCCGTCCATGGGCCATGCATGCAGCTTTCAGAAGGGCACAGCTGCTTAATGGTAAGTGCAGAACAAATGCAGGGGACTAGGAGGACTACAGGGGGATGGAGAAAACCCCAGGGAAGTTAAACTGGCCACCTTTATTTCAACGTAAAAAAAAACACATATCCAGGCACATCGCCTCTAGTGTCTAGTTAGGACATTATATAAGTTATTAAGGAAAGGGAGTGTAATGATCCGCTCAGCTGTCTGCACAGGCAGACAGCTGTTTGACCATTCCTTAAGTCTGAAGGCTGCAGGTCTCTGGAAAAGAGACCTGTCTTCACTTTGCAAGCTTCAGACTTGCTCTGCTACTGAGGAATTTGCATACATTTATCATGCAAATTGCCTAGCTGCCTCCTTTGAAGGCTGGCAATATAAATACCATGTTCTCCCAGGATCCTTTGCTGGGCATGATGGTTTGTTCCTGCTAACACCTGGAGTGTCAGCCTTTGCCATCGTTTGCTAAGAGTATCTTAGAGTAATTCCTAGGGACTGCACTAAGCATCCCTTCTAGTGCAGTCAGGTTGTATTATCTGTTTTGTCTGTGCGATTGCACGGTCGCCAGCGGTTGGCGATTGTGAATCGTTCTGTCTTGCGATTGTCTTGTCGCCAGCGGTGGTCGACAGAAAATCATTCTACACTCTGTCTGGGAGTGTAGGCCAGAGCTGCGGTTGCTACTGGCCTGCTCCATCTGTCTGGATTGCATTCGCCCTAGTGGTAGTGGCAGTGCCTCATTCTGTATTCTGCCTTTGGGGTGCTAACCAGAGCAGCGGTTGCTACTGGTAGCCCCATCTGTTTTTCTGTCTGGATCGCATCCGCTCTAGCGGTAGCAGTGGTGGTTCCTTCTATATTCTGCCTTAGGGGTGCTTACCAGAGCAGTGGTTGCTACTGGTAGCTCCATTTGTTTGTCTGTGTGGATCGCATCCGCTCTAGCGGTAGCAGTGAAGGTTCCTTCTATTTCCTGCCTTAGGGGTGCTAGCCAGAGCAGCGGTTGCTACTGGTAGCCCCATTTGTCTGTCTTGTCTGATACGAACGCTTGCTGAGGTAACAGTTAAGCAAGCGTTTGCGTTCTCTATTTTGTGTTTGTGTTCGTTGGTTAGTTAGGGTGGCACGCTTTTCACTGGGCGCCTAACGGGCGGTGATCGTGCTTAAACGCGTTCACTGTTGCGAATGAGTGCGGTGTTCGCGTTTAGAATCAGAATCAGAATTTATTATCGCCAAGTACAACGGTGGATTGTACCCGGAATTGGTTTTGGCACATACAGGGTCGTTGGTGAAGAGACAAGAAATAGCATACAGTTAAGCATGGCACATACATAGACATGGGACAAGCATACATAGGACAATTAAGCAGAGTGCAGCATCACATGCAGTCAAGCATGGGTCATACGTATAAACAATAAAAGCAAAAAATAAAAAGCAGTGCAGAGCATTTCAGCATACACGTACAGTTAACATAATACAAAACATAGCAAAGCATACATTGATAGCAGGAACAGAAAAGAGTGGGACTGGAGGAGCAGCCTGAGAGCTGATATGAGCGCTGCCATTTTCGGCACTGGACGCTACACAGCGACACGCTCCCAACAAGACAGGTGCTCCAATTTGTCCACGAAAGTAGAGAGAAAGAAACTGAGAAAGCTGAGGGGCATCATGATGGAGGCAGACAGCAGAGTTCACTCGGACCAGGTTGCCCGAGGAGAAGCGGTCCCGGTTTTGAGTCCGCCCGGCTGGGCAATGAGGGCGCAGATACAGTGGGGGCCCTGTGGGGCCAGGGTGCACCCGGGGGCACCCCTGGGTGGTGGGGTGGTCGGCTGGGCAGCAGTGGTGGACAGGCCAGGGAGGTCTACCTTTGGTGGTGGCAGGACACAGATGCCCAGATGCTGGGCGGCAGCCAGCTCCACTGTGAGGGGAGCAGCACCATCTCCATCACCCCAGGTGTGACCAGGGGGTCTGGTGATTCCAGCCTGAGGTGTTTCAGGGGACCCTGGGGGCGATGCCGGCCTGGGGTGCTTCAGATGGAGGCATGCTGCGAGGCACACTGGCAGCCTGAAGGGCCTGGAGAAGAGGAGCTCCACGTGGGTGGCCGAGCAGGCTGGAGGCCGGTGGTGGAGATCGGAGGAGGCCAGCCGATGGTGAAGCCCAGCTGCTGCGGTCAGGCTTATGGCAGAGCAGGGTGCAGCAGGCAGCCGAAGCACCATCCGGAAGAGCGGTGGTAATCCTCTTCTGTGGGAGCGCTGCAGGCGGCGGCATCAGCGATGGTACAGCTCCGTTTCTGCGACGGAGATCAGGCCACGTGCTCCGCTCTGGCGTCCTGGGCACCCTGGCAACGGGCGCAGCCTGGCGGACCACGTGGGAGGGCCGGTGGAGCGATGGAAGGAGGCGGATGTCTGGTCCGGGGATGGGGCAATGGTGAGGCCGGCCGGATAAGTCCTCATCAGCGGTAGTACACTGCGCCGCCGGTGCATCACTCCAGCGCAGCTACGGAGGCAGCACAAACAGTGAGCAATGCTCGGCCGCATGTGCTCTTCCTGCCCCTCCGGCTGCGATAGCCCCTACCGGGGCCCGAAACCTCTGCCTCCTCGCTCTGCTTGGCAGTCTGCGATGCCCGCCCGCTCCCCAGATAGGGGAGATCGGGTGGTGCAGCAACGGTGGATTACAGAAGAAATAGGAAAAAAGTCCGGAGCCCTGTGGCCGTGGCGTCCGAGTCCGGCGCCATCTTAGATGTAGTTTAGCTAGCGTCTGTTATTTTCCTTGATGTTCTGATCATTGTTGTTTGCTGTGCCTTTCTTGCTACGCTTGTGTTCTGTCCTACTCGGTCTTGTGTCACTATTGGCAATCGCCACTCTTGCGATTGCGTTCCTACTTTGTTTCTGCTGTTGTGTGTTCACCGTCGCTGGTGGGTGACTAGATTGGTGCACGCACATTCATTCTGTCTTCGTGCTCATTGTCATTGGCAATCGCATCTCTTGCGATTGCGTTCTCACTTGGTTTCCACTGTTGTGTGTCCGCCGTACATACATTCCTTCTCTGTGCTTATTCAGTCTTGTGTCGCAGTTGGCAATCACCATCTCTTGCGATTGCTTTCCCACTTGATCTTCACTGTTGTGTGTTCATCGTCGCTGGGTGGCGACTAGATTGGTGGACACACATACATCCTGTCTCTGTGCTCTCTCTCTTTAAGGGCTATCTTGCCCTGCATTGCTTCCCCTCGTACAATTCCTATCTGGCATCTGTGGCAGTACAGAGGGGTTGTTCCTCTGTTCTCCACAGCTCCATCTGCCGGCAGGAATTCCCTTCTACTGGTGCATAGCACCATTGCTGGGTTCTCTCAGATTATACGCTTGTGGAGGATTTCCGCAGTGTCAGCGCGCATCCTGTGCGTTACAGGGAGGTGCTGGAATTGGTGTGGCCAGAAAAACAGCAATAAACAATTAACCCTTCGCACACTCGCATGCAAATTTTTAAACAAATGCATTCAAAGATTCACTCATCCAGGCACCACGGTTATCCCTACAGCCAAGTTAAAAGCCAGGGTCTTAGTTCACAGAAGAATGCATTCTCTTGCTTAGTCACCTACACTGCGCAGAAGTACCCAGGTAAACATAGGTGCCCTAACTCAAGCCCTGTAGACGCCTCCATAAGATTCGCACCATCTAAAAAGTTCCTTTATTTAGGCTTCTTTAAAACATAACATGTTAAAAGTCCATGTGCGGGTATGTGCTTGATGCACAGGCATTTTGGGCCATCCTTGGTCCTTTCTCAAATCATGACAAGCCCACGTGGGCTTCTCATTATTTGAGAAAGGACCAAGGATGGCCCGAAACGCCTGTGCATCATCAAGCACATACCCGCACATGGATTTTTAACATGTTGCTATGTTTTAAAGAAGCCTAAATAAAGGAACTTTTTAGATGGTGTGAATCTTATGGAGTGGTCTACAGTGTACTTGTGACTCCAAAGTTGATTCCAGCACGTCTATCTAACCATTGGTGCAGTGGCAATTATGTGTTACTAACTCTAGCCCTGTAACATGCATAGTGCAGACATGCAAACATTCATTGCATCAAACCTATCAAGGTTCCTGATGTCCTCTCCTGGGACAGACAGCTCCCTTGTGCGATTGGTATGATGCGCTAACATAATGTATCCATGTGCACCATGCACATACACCAGCATAAGTTGTGTGCATGCTGACAAAAAACACAAACAGGGAAAGGAAGGAGTGCACTAAATTAAAACCCTGGTCACAAGGGTCAGTAACAAGAAAAAAAAAACATATATCCAGGCACATCACCTCTATTTAGGATTCTTCCGTGAACTAAGACCCCGGCTTTTAACTTAGCTGTAGGGATATCAGTGGTGTCATCTAAGATTGAGTCTATGCCCTGGCACATTATTAAAAAAAAAAAAAGGCTATGCACTGGCACTTCAAATTCATAGTAGCACTTAAAGGGATGGTCCGAGCTAATTAAAAACAAAAAATCTACTTATCTGGGGCTTCCTCCAGCCCTTCGACGCAGTTCTGCATCCAGCCAGTGGCCCAGGGTCCCCTCCGATGCAGATTCCGACCTCGCCAGCTTGCATCTTTCTTTTAAGGCAAACCTGTAACTTTAAGAAAAAAAGTTTGACATTTGCCTAAAAAAATGAAAGCCTTTGAAAGGTGTAGAGTAGGGATGATCAATGAGATGCAAATACTTCTGAAATTATGAAAATTTGTATGCAAATATATGCAGCTTGAAAAAGGTCAATCCATTTAAACCTGGGTTTAAATTGATTGGTCCATTTTTAAACTGCATATATTTGCATACAAATTTGCATCAACTCGGAAGAATTTGCATATCTCTGATCATCCCTAGTCTAGAGCAGTGTTTTTCAAACCTGTCCTCATGACTCCCCAATAGTTCATGTTTTGCAGGCAACCTCACCTATGCACAGGTGGGGTAATTAGTGTCTCAGCTACATGGGATCCACCTAGCTGACACACTAATTACCCCACCTGTGCATCAGTGAGTTTGCCTGCAAAACATGCACAGTTGGGGAGTCACGAGGACGCTGTTCTGAGACTTCCAATATCCTCCTTGACCCCCTCACCACTGGCTGGGATCCACTTTTTGTTCGCGTTTGTATTCTCCATGTATGAGCACACGCATACTGCACATGCGCAAGTACAGCTACGCTTGCACACTAGCACGAAGCAGCTCATTTTCATTGTCTTTTTGGTTTCCTGCACAGTGTGGCCGGATTCTGCATGTGCATACCAATTTTACTCGTACATGGAAGTGAGCACAGTCACAATAATATATGCAACAAGTTATTGTGAATTGAGCAGACTCTGGAACATCCAGAGGCTCCCTTGTTCTTAGGCAATCTTTTTTAGACTTGGAGATAAAGACAAGGCAGCAGAATCCTTAAAACAGGAGTTAAAATAGGTCTTAATGGCACCAGAGAAGTTAACTAATCAACTCCAAAGTAATTTACTGTAATGTATTACCATATAATTTAAATGCATTTTGACAGACACAAAGATTGCATGAAACGAACTTAATAAAAGCATAACTTCTAACTTAAACTACTTAAAGCAGTGAAAAATTACTAAATTAGTGTGCTCTGTCTGAGTTATAGAAACAGATGCAAGAAATTTTTTCCCCAAAATGTTATTAACACATTGTAATTAAAATAGTAGTGACATTATATAAATACAGTATAGATACAGCATACAAAAATTATGCAAAGTCAACATTTAAAAAAAGAGGGCGAGGTAGCCTTAAGGTGACTATACATCAGGTGACTTGGCAGCCGATCGACCATCTGATTCGATTATTATAATTGGAATATCGGTGCTGCCAGGTGCATGCCCGACAATGCGACCAATATCAGGTTGAAATTGGACGCATTAATTGATCAGACATGCTGCAAGATGTAGGGTCGACTTGCACGATCCGGTGCGCGACAGTAACAGCAAGCGATATTGGGACGAACATGATGAAACCCCCTGTGCTGTCCCCCCTAATGTTTTAGGCCCCCCCCGTTCCCAGTGCAAACTATACATTACCTGTCCATGGCTGCCGCTTACTCTGGCCTTCCTCCACTGTCCTGCCGCTTGCTCTGGCCTTCCTCCATTGTCCATACTCACACGGCACATGGTTGCCTAGTAACTTGGGCGCATGTGACACCTGACATCACACATGCACCCTTACAAGGAAACCAAGTGGGGCGCGCAAATAAATAAGAGAAGAAGAAAGAAGCAGGAAAATGGTGAAGGGTAATGAATACAGTTTTAAGGCAAAAGTAGCAGAGAGTTGGAAATTATAAAGAGGAAAAGAAAATAGGAAAGAATGGAACCGGAAAACAAACCATAATGGAAGAATGTGGATATAAAAAACAAACAAACAAAAAAACAAAAACAAATTGGAAACAGAGAAGATGAATAGAGAACACATGGAAGCAGCACAAAAAATAGGTGAAGGAATACAAGGAGATATGAGGAATGGAAACTACAAATGAAAAAAAAACACAAAAATGAGAACTGGGGAAAGGGGTACCAGATAGGGAAAGGGATTTGGGAATTGAGAGAAAGAAGGGAAGTAGCAAGGAGATACACAAGTAAGGTTTCGTGCTGCACAAGACCTACCGGTACCTTAAAAAAGGAGCAGAGGTTGGGCAACAGGGCACCAGTGCTGAATTAAGTGATACTGTAAATACAATTCAAAAGGGAAACCTGGGTGCTTTGGAAAGTAATGGGCAAATGCATGACCTTACTACTGATCAGACTGGAATCTGGAAATGAAGGCACCAGAGGAGTCATGGAAGTTTGGGCATCGATTTTGGAACCTATACTAATATCAGTTACTACAGGAACCTCCAACACTGCAAGATATTTTGCTGTTTCTGCGACAGTGGTGGTGGTAGGGGACAATTAAAGTATAAGTGGGGTGGGTTTAAAGATGGAGGGGTGTAAGATTAGATTTTTTTTTCACATAAAAGTTGTGGCTTTGCGTTTGTGCAGTAGCGCAAAATGCTCCCAACGATGGGAGCGCGATGGGGGCATGCACGCAGCAAGGAGGCAGCACATCACAACCAGGGCTGTGGAGTCGGTACAAAAATACTCCGACTCCTCAGCTTATTGAAACCACCGACTCCAGGTACCCAAAATTGCTCCGACTCCTCGACTCAGAATCCACAGCCCTGATCGTGACTAGGGATAATTGAAGTAAGTGACTGAGTCAGCCAGTGGAGGATCGAAGCAGCCCGGGGGGACAGCGAGGGAGCACACTGTCCACAGAAGGCAGGAGGAAGCCCCAGGTACAATATGCTGCACTCTGCAATATTGCTGTGCGTTGTCTGTGCACAGCAATATTGCCAGCAGTATGTGAATCAGGCCCATTGTGTCTAAATGGTTGTTGATGTACGGCATAATTCTGCTAAACATCGGATTACACATGTATATATTGATATGTGATTCTTGACTTCAGCTATTAAAAAAAAAAAAAAGTGTTTTTTTTTTTCAGAACCCTACATGCTAAAACTCCCAGTGATGAAGTATATTTGGCTTATATGAAGAGTATCAGAATGTAGCTTTATAATGTCCATTTTCTGAGTACCACAGTATCATCTTCTAGTAAACACTAAGGGCCCGTTCACCCCTGAGCAGGAATCGTGCGATTCCCGCTCACGACAAACCGCTAGCGCTAGTGTTCTCACTGCCGCGGTTGCGGTTAGCGATAACCGCAACCGCGCTGCATGCAGAGGTTTGCCGGCAACGAGCGTTCCGCGTTCCACGATCGTGATTAGCGTGCATAGCACGCTAATCGCGATCGCTCTAAAACCGACGCAGTGTCCAGTGATTTTTCCACGCTAATCGCGGGAAAATCACTCCCGCAAAACTTTACCGCCGGCGTTCTGCAATTTTAAGTGTGAAGGTTATAAATTTATGAGTATCAACTACAGTATATAGCAACTGTAATAATAATATTATGGATCCCTGTATTTCAGTATTAGAGTATATTAGGCATAACAATGGAGTGCCCGCTCTCCCGAGATTATACAAATGAAAGGCAATTACTACATATTTGACTGAGTTATATCACAAGTGATGTTAATTACTATGCAAATTAGCACATATTGCCATAGCAAAGATTTATATCTTTTATATGAAGTTCTGCCTTTATGATGAGCTGTTTGAAAGTGAATATATAAAGGAGACGTGCTTACTGAATTACAATTTTCTATTACAGTGCAGAGAAACATTGGCTCACAGATACAGACAAGGTAAAGGCCAGGCTATGCAGCAAATGTGCAGTGGGCAGCTCAGAGGGACATCAGAACCCATATTCCAAACTGATGGCTCGCCCAATAATGTCTCAGTTTAGCTTCCATATCAGAAATCTTAAAGCAGACCTGAACTCAGAACTTCCTCTCTGCTCTAAAAGATAAGCAACAGCATAACCACCTTTAAAGATAAAAATATTTCTTTGTAACTGCTAATACAAATCCTGCAATAAATCTGCAGCGCTTCTACTTACTGCTTTCATGGAAGCAGACACATTGTTAACATCCTGTATTTATTTACCTCTCTGCCATGGCAGTCAGCTGACACAGCTGAGAGATCAAATTACAACTTGTGCTGACACAGATGAGAAGGGAATTCGACAGGCTAAACTCTCTAAATACATACAGAGTGCATTTCTCTATGCTGTCCTTCTGTCCTGTGCAAGAGTTCAGGTCCATTTTAAAATTCTTCATTTGGTTTTGTAGTGCTTCTAGCGAATATGAAGAAATAAATGAAATAAAGCTCTGAGATAAAGCATGTCATGATGGGATGAGGAAGGACTGAGTGGCACCCTGCCCGGCTCACTGTCAGATTCATCATCCTGATGCAGCTGTGAAGACAAACAAGCTATCCGGCTCCAGCTGACAGCGTGACAAGTATGAATTGGCCTTTTAGAATTTTACAAGTTTGAAGGGCAACTCCACTTATATAGGCTTTAAATATTTTCACCAGATCAGCTATGCACATTGCAAGTATTTCAGCAAACAGTGTCACACAGGAATAACTTCCTGGCAGTTAGTGATGAGTGGGAGTTATGGCGTACAGAATAGGGCATCCCCAGTATTTCCACGGATACACATTCTTCTTCCCTGTGAGATGAATGTATTCATGCAGTAACCCTAGAAACATTGAGGAGCCTGAAATATGGATTCTTGATATGCGCTGATTTATGGGTAAGCCAATGGCACCCACAGATAGGATTTAGGATTTCTGTGCAGCCCGTAATATACAATTACATTTAGTGTTGCCATGGTACTCTGCTAGTTCAGTTTGAATATTTTCCTTTCTGTATTAGAAAGCTATAGTTGCTACACCCTTAAATAGAAAGGCAATTTATAAGAGCATTCGATTATAACAATTATTTGCATACCATACATGCATTATTAATTTTTAATGAAAAAGTTGCCCTTTAACCACTTAAGTACCAGCAGTCTCTGCCCCCTTAATGACCAGAGACCGCTGGTACAATACCGACGAATCGCAGCACGCCGGGATCCTCCTGACATCCACTCTCCCGTCTCTATGATGGCAGAGTCATGTGAGCCGGTCAGGAGCCGCTTTCATTGGCTCCTGACCGTGTCCATCAATGTAAGCCAATGGTAGTTGCTTACATTGATAGACACAGCCAGGAGCCATTGACATCGGCTCCTGACCGGCTCACAGGGCTCTGCCGTCAGAGACAGGCAGAGCAAGTGAGCTGCGACGGGACACGGTGGGGATTCAGTGGCAAGATTGGCGGGGAGCGACGAAAACGGCGGATGCGTGCTGCGGCGGTGATTGAAATCTACACCCTGGCAGCCAGGTAACCACCAAAACAGGGCGTGGTCACCGTGGTCCTTAGGTAGTTAGAGAGCAACACTTTTTTCTCTTTTTTTAAAAAAATTTTTTTATGTAATGTAATTTGTCATTTGTTTGTGCAACTTTCCCTATCACTTTCATATTTAATGACATTTTATAAAATGCTCCATGCACCAATAAAAACAAACAAACACACAGTTACAAAGTCCATTTCTTGCTCATCATGCTATTTGATGACACGAGGTCTCTCTTTGCAAGAACCAAAATATCCAAATTTCCATAATATAAAAAATCAATACATAATAAACCAAATATGCTCCATTTCCAGTCTTTATTTAAAACACAAGGAAAAGGAAATATACCACTCTATTTATCAGCACTTCAAATACCCATTAAAACATTGTTAGAGGCCATAGAGATTGACGCAGAACCCTGCAGGCTAGCAATGTGTTCTGTTGCAATTCATGGGGTGGAGGTGATGTCAAGTTGTACACACGTTAGATTGGAGTATGGAAGTTGGCCAGCATAATAACATAGATAAAGATGGCCCGAACGGTTCGCCGGAGAACTTGTTCGTGCGAACTTAGCTGGTTCGAGTTTGCGGTGAACCACGAACACTTAGCGAGTTCGACCCGCCCCCTATACTACTACTAAGTGTTCAGTACTTCACCTTTATCAAAATGAATGAGGCATGGATCCCGGAGGGCTACTGCCTGCCCGAAGACTGAGGGTGCGTTTCCACTAGTGCGGTGGGAAATCGCCGCAGAATCTCCGCGGACGAATTCGCATGCAGGAGCGAAATCGCATGCGGTTGTATGCGAATTTTACCGCAAATTCGTATACGATTTCGCATGGATGACGCTGTGTGCGAATTTAACCATGTCAGTGCCTGTGTGCTTTTTCATTGATTCCATGCGAAATCGTATGCAAATTTGCATGAAAATTCGCATGAAAAAACACCATGCGAATTCCCTATTAAATACATTGTATGCGAATCGCATGAGTGTGTGCGGTGTCCGAATTCGGATGACTCTGCTGAGCAGATTTTTCCTGCACAAGAAAATGCTCCGTTTTCCTGACAAGTGGACACAGGCTCATTCACTTTTATTGGTTATGCGAATTTGCATGCGGGGAACGCATGCGAATTCGCGTTAGTGGAAACGCACCCTAACTCAGTCCCCACACACAGCATCTCTGCCTGCACGGCGTGTGACTGCCTGTCCCAAGACTAAGTCAGTCCCCACACAGTATCTCTGCCTGTAGGCTGATTGACTGCCTTCTGCACCACCACTAACAGGGTCCAAGACTCCAGGTGGATTTCTGAATTTTTATGTCCGCGGTTGCTACCAAACAATCATTTTTCTGGCTGCACTGCGGCTGCAACAACAAAACAAAAAGGCATGAACCTGTGTCAATTCCCCTTCGTGATCGTTACCTTGCCGCGGTGAAGGGGCTTGCGTATCACAATGAAGCAATGACCTATATGAGTGCAGTGGAGGGGGCACACCCAAGATAATAAGGTCGTTGCTTCATTGGCCTCAATTCACTAAGCTTTATCAAACGTTTGATAATTTACCTCACGGGTAAAATATAATTTTTAATTCACAAAGGTTTTATAGATTTATTGAACGTTTTATCGATAAAACATTTGATAAATAAATAACACCTTAGTGAATTCAAAATTAGATTTTACCCATGAGGTAAGTTATCAAACATTTGATAAAGTGTTTGATAAAGCTTAGTGAATTGAGGCCAATGTAGACAGACCAAATTCGATCAGCTGGACAGTCACTGTTGTTCTGTCATTGAGCTACCTCAGCCCGACCATATGGGCTTGAAAACCGCCATCGCCTGCACTCACACCATCGTGTGCACCAATCCAGTACGGCCATCAACATACAAACAGCTGTTTGCGGTGCGTTACACAGTGAGTTTTGTTCTGTCAGTGTGAAGCAGTACACTACTTACACTAACTGCTGATTCATGTATACGCACACAAGATGTTTTCAAGCACTTTAGGCCTCCAATTTAGCAATGCAGAATCAGAATCGTTTATGTCGCCAAGCATAACTGGGTCATGCCCGGAATTGGGTTTGGCACAGCACATACATACATAGCTACCGAGTGCTACATGGACAAAAGGCAATACAATAAGAACATGACAGTAATACAAAAATGCTCAAATATGTAAGTACACCAATATACATTCAGCGTCAGTGTGCAACTTTACAGGCACCCTGCTGAAGTCTACCAAAGTGTGCAGGGAAAAAGTCAATCAGTTTAAATGTGGTGGCTGGTGCCTGGATTGTTTGAGCAAGAAACGTGTTCCTTTTGCAGACCGCTACTTTGCAGTCGGTAGGGCACTGATAGAGGGTGAAATAATGTTAAGAGAGTTCAGGAGGCCAACGGCTGCAGGGAAGAAAGAGTTCTTATGTCTGGTGGTCTTGGTGGGGATAACCCGAAGTCTCCGGCCCAGCGGTAGAAGGGTGAAGAAGCAGTGGCCTGGGTGTGAAGGGTCACTTGCGATCTTCAGTGCCCTGGCGCGCAGTCTTGTGTTATACAGGAGGTCAAGCGGGGGGAGAGGTCTCCCAATGATCCTCTCCGCTGACCTGATGATCCTCTGTAGTTTATGCCTGTCGCTGGCGGTGGCTCCCGCGTACCAGACCAAGATGGAGGAGCAGAGGATGGATTCGATGGTGGCTGAGTAGAATCGAGTTAGAATCTCCTGCTCCATGCCGAACTTCCTCAGTTGGCGGAGGAAGAAGATCCTCTGCTGGGCTTTCCGCTGGGTTGCCGTGATGTTGGCCTTCCAGCTGAGATCGCTGGAGATGGTAGTGCCCAGAAGGCGAGCGCAGGGCACTCTGGCCACCTCGGTGCCGTCGATGTAGATGGGAGGGGGGTTGGGGGAAGACTTCCTAAAGTCAATTATTAGTTCAACGGTTTTGGCCGTGTTGAGCACCAGACTAGTTTCCTTGCACCAGTGGCATATTCTCTCCACCTGCTGCAGATACTCCTGGGTGTTATTCTTGGTGACGAGGCCGACAATGGTGGTGTCATCAACAAATTTTATGACTTTGACATAGACCGCTGTGGATCTGCAGTTGTTTGTATAGAGGGAGAACAGCAGCGGGGACAGGACGCAGCCCTGGGGTGCCCCTGTGTTGGTTGTCATCTCTCGCGAGTAGATGTCCCCCAGCTTGACAACTTGAGATCTGTTAGAGAGGAAGTCTGTGATCCATAAACGCAGAGTGGGGTGGACCCCAAGTGTTGCTAGAACATTCTGGAGGATGCGTGGGCATATAGTGTTAAATGCTGAGCTGAAGTCTAGTAGCAGTACTCTGGCATACGCATCTGGTCTGTCGAGATGGTTGTAGATGGATTCGAGGCAAATGTTTAGGGCAATATCGGTAGACCTGTTCGCCCTGTAGGCGAACTGGAGTGGGTCCAGTAGTGGCAGGGTGTAGAGATTGAGGATGGATAGGACCACCCTCTCTAGGGACTTCATGATGACAGATGTCAGGGCCACCGGCCTGAAGTTGTTGAGGTCGGAGATGCCTTGTTTCTTGGGAACAGGTATGATGGTGGACCTCTTGAAGCACGCAGGTACTCTGCCCTCTGTCAGTGACTTACTGAAGATGGCAGAGAGGATGGGAGCGAGTTGCCACGAGCAGGTTTTGAGGCAGGCTGGGGACACGCCATCGGGGCCTGGGGCTTTCCTAGCATTTAGCGTGGACAGGAGGCGCCGAATGTCTGCCTCACCCACCTCCAGGGAGAGTGAGTCATTACTTGGGTCGCTAGTCTCACCGGCTGGGGGGGGGGGGGGGGGGTCGGAGTTGGAGATGGAAGGTGCCCCTCAGGCTCAGCCTGTCTCTCAAACCTGCAGTAGAATTTGCTCAGCACTTCAGCTAACTCAGGGCTGGGTGATGCATGTTGCGGGGGAGGCTTGTAGTTGGTGGCAGCCTTAAGCCCTTGCCATACGGCTCGTGAGTCGTTCGAGCGCAGGTTCTGCCTCATCCTCTCAGCGAACTCCTTTTTTGCAGCTCTCAGCTCGCGTTTCAGAGCATTCCTCGCCTTCCTGAAGTCTTCCTGGTTGCCCACCTTGTGCGCCGCCTCCTTGCGTTTCCGCAATAACCGTAGCTTGTTGGGAGAACCACGGTTTGTTATTAGGGTAGACCTTTAAGGTTTTGGTTGGGACGCAGGAGGTCTCGCAGAAGCTGATGTATGAGGTGACGTTGTCCGCCCACTCGTCCAGGTCTGGGGCCTCCAGGGACTTCCAGTCCGTACAGTCAAAACAGGCTTGAAGGTGGAGCTTGGCCTCACTAGACCATACCTTGGAGGACTTCACGACTGGTTTTGCTGTGCAATGTGATTTTTGCCTTAGGGATTATAACCCTGCTGTGCGTCAAATCCGTAATTTTCCCCGGGACTTTTGGCATGTATCCCACTCCACCATGCCCCCCTTAAGGTGTTAGACCCCTTGAAACATCTTTTCCATCACTTTTGTGGCCAGAAACAGTGTTTGTAGTTTTTCAAGTTCACCTGCCCATTGAAGTCTATTGCGGTTCGAAAAGCTCGCAGGTTCGCCAACTTTTTGGGACGTTCGAGTTTGAGGTTCGCGAACTGAAATTTGGAAGTTCGAGCAATCTCTAAACATACATCCTTTCCAGGCAGTGCTTTGGTAAAAAAAAATAAAGGCTATACTGAGATTCCCCCACCACCAGACATTCTTGAAAGCTCTTTGGTCTTGGCTATTGTGGATAGTTGTGGATAGCTTCTTAGGACTGGTGTTTTTTATTCAGGTCCTGCAGTCTCTTGCAGAGAGTGCTCCTAATCTCAGCTCATTACTTGCAAAGAGTGAAGACAACCTGGCAGGTTGAAATTTAGATCTTTTGACAGGGGTTCAAATACTTATTTTACTTATTACAATGCACATAAGGTTCTGACTTAAGGGCACTGGGTTTTTGAGGCTTCTTTTACTATTAACCTCCCTGAAGTTTAGCCCGTAATGGTGACGGGCAGGAAAAAGATGAAAGCGGTATGCCCATCACCATTACGGGCATGCAACCAAGGAGGTTTCCCAACCTACAGGTGTCCCCAGTATAGGTTGGGTGAGAATATGTTCTCCCCCCCCCCCCCCGCCTGGTCCTCAGCACTTTTACTTACCGTGCCTCTGAGTGATCACAGAACCCTGCCACACAGCTCCGGTCTTCTCCGTACAGAGGATCAAGACCCGGCGGGTGACATCTTGACATCATCTGCTGGGACCCAATCATCTGCAGAAGACCCGAGCCGTGCGGGGGTTCTGCTATTGAGAGAGTCACGGTAAGTAAAAGCTCTGGGGATTGGGGTGAGGGGCACATATGCTACCCTATACTGGCCACACCTGTACCTGGCTTCCTATACTGGGAACACCTAAACCTGGCTTCATATACTGGGGAACACCAAAACCTTATAATTGAGCTGGCTTATACTCACCATTGTTGTGCTGATCCCTCATCTTGTAACCTGTTTTTCTGTTGATTGTATTCAGGGAAAATCGGAATTGGAATACGTATTTGCAGTGTCCAGGGAGCCTAATAGTGATAGGTTTACCAGCGATCAGTGTTGATGACGCCAGGGCCACATAGCAGCATCACCACCATCTGGTAAACTAATTTACTTTTTTGTATTGAATTCAATACAATAACCTGCGGGCGATCCTGAAGACAGATTGGCACCACACGGTGGGCAACAGTACAGATGATATATAAATGCACACATGGGCGTACATTTATACACTAAGGGGGCAGCAGTGAGGCGGCGGGCTCCGCTGATTCCCAAGAGATTTCATACAGAAATCAATCGGGAATCGGCCTACGGTGTATGGGCAGCCGATAGATCTTTCTCTAATCAGAGAGAGATTGGTCTCTTGGTCGAATCTGCCCATCATCGCCTGATGTACGGCGACCTTTACATTTGTACAAGTGCAGGTTGAGCAGCTGCAGCTCGGAAGTGTAAATTATCAGATTATGGGGAGCAATTCTGAAATTTAACTTTGATTTAATTTTATGCTTCAAGCTTTTATTATACTCAAAATGTATACTAGACCCTTGCATGACACTTTGTTAAGTTACAGAAAAAAAATGTTATGAAAATTAACTGAAACACTTTTAACACAGAAATCTAGGAAAAACTGAACGCCAAGGAGGTTAACCTGTCTCTCATAGCGATAATAAACCTACCATTGAAATTATAGACCTGTCATTTCCTGGTCAGCATGTCACAGAAGAGCCGTGAGAAAAGAAACCGCAATCGGTTTGCTGCACCGATTGTCATTGCGTTGTCAGATCTGGATTGTCTGTCTATGGATACCAGGCAGTCAGACCTGGGTCTCCTCTCAGCAGAGAAATAGCATTAACTTATAACCCTGCATTTCAACTTTGCTCTAAAACATTATTTACAGCATATTATATGCAAAAAGCATTTTTTTTTTACTAGACCAGCATTGGAAGGGTTAAACACGTTTAAAGTTCCGTGGAGAGATATGGAGAAGTTCAGATTGTTACATTCTATTTAGGTATATGTATCTATTGAGAAATGTTACACACTCTTTGGCTGTCCTCCAACTCCTTCTCAGTGAGAGAGAGATGAGTCACATTCAACACTTAGATACATTTATGTAAACAAAATGTATCTATGTCAGCTTCGGATGCGTCTGCAGAAATCTCCAGAAACTTTAAAGCACTGTGTAATCCTTCCAATGCTGGTCTAGTAAAAAAAAAAACGCTGGTTGCACATAATATACTGTAAATAATGTTTTAGAGCAAAGTTGAAATGCAGGGTTATATTCCGCTTTAAGTGCAGGATGACTGTTGATTTGCTAATGAACTAAGAACAAACTTGAGTCCAAGAGGTTAGTGTTTATTTTTAATTACCTGAGGACAAAGGGTCTGCACTCTGGCAGAACCTCAGATAGTTGTCAATTGCTTCTACCATTTGGTGAGCCCAGCAAAGGGAGCTTCCCTCACAGCTTGAGGCCAGACAGCCTGACTCCGTCAGCAGCAGAAAGAAAATGAATGCTGTATATGATTTTTTGCATCTTTACGGAATATAGTATGTAGGATAATTATGAATTGTATCATTGCGTTTGTGGCGTCTTGCGGAATCTTTCGAGACCAGCCGGGGGGGGGGGGGGCAGGGGTACTCTACAACCAAGTTATTCAAGTCCTCAGGAACTGGATCCTCTGCCCTAATCAAGTCTGATGTCATAGGAATTGTCATAATCTGAGGAGTATTAATCTGTTATCAGCGCAAATGTGGCATTTATCGGTTTTGAGTTACAGCGTTTTATAAGTTTAAACCTAAACCTGACTTTAATCGATAAAACTGTGATTGGTTTGTAATTCAGAGGGGGCAGGTATTGCCACACCCCCGAACCAGCTTCATCAAAAGCACATTGCCAGCAGGCAGACCTCTTTTCCTCCAAATTCCATCTTCTTGGGAGCATGCTGCTGCTTTGAGGAACAGTGGCAGCCATCTTGTCTGAACTTTGCTCCTGAACTGAAACAGGGGTACTTTACGAGTTTTCCCAGAAAGGACATATTTCCACGAACTTTAAGTATCTGTATTTTCTTCCCTTTTATTTTTTATACTGTGCTATCATTTGTCTCTATAATTGTTGATTTTAACATTTTTTTTGTATATATTATTTATATTGCATATTTAATAAACGACGCTAACGTAATTTATTTGTTCAGCTACCCTATTATTCAGCCGCACAATCTGAACCCTGGCTTCTGAAGAGTCGCTACTACTGTTGATAGCTAGATAAAATATAGTGTGTTTAACCGTTTTCTATTTGCAGGTTTAGAGTCAGTCAAGTCAGTGGGTTCCTCTGTCCCATGGTAACAGGTGGTGGCAGTTATACCCTGAAATAGTGTGCGATTTGTATTACCGTAACTCACAAGCTCCCTTCTAGTTGGTCTGCTGCCAAATTCCAGATTGCATGGTCTGTGTGCTGAAACCGATTGGAAGGCATTGTGCGGTCCGGTCACTAGGGGCCCTATGACACAGCAGGCAAAGGAGCAAAATCAGCAGGTGATCAAATAATTATTTCTCGAATATAAATTAGAACACGCTGAAATCAGCGCAGGAGACTTGGGCGCAGCCGGCACCACCATAGGCCGCAATAGGAATTACGGCTATAGCAGCACACAGGGAGTAACTTCGGCGCCGTCAGACGACGGAGCTGAAGTTACTTTTAAAACACTATAATTCGGCCTCCAGCAATTGCTGGAAGCCGAATTATTTCATTCCCCACTATCCATGGCGGCCTGTAGGGGGAATAGTATTTAATACAGCCGGGACTTGTGCGCTAGCAGGATCAGCCATATACTGGCTGAATCCTGCGCCGTTCTCTCTTATACACATATAAATTATGGCTGTCAGAAGGGAGCTCACCTGGCCATGTGTCAGGGACAGGTTTGCCCGGTGTTCCCCTCAAGGTGTTCTCTGAGTTGGTGCGGAAAATGCCAGGCTCGCCAGGTGTCAAACATGGCGAAGTCCCGCTGTGCCTCACTCCTACCCTTTTGTAATGCATGAGTCCATGCGCAAGCATGTTACTGGAGGGGGATTGGGGTCCACCGCAGCGTTAGGCTGTGTGTGTGTGCGCATGAGCATAGCCTGATGTGAACACAGACGTGTGCGGAAATTCCGTGCCAAATTCAAGGGGGCACAGCATAAAAAGGTGGACTCTCCTTGCATCCAGTGCCGATTCCTTAGATCAGCTAGTTTTGCACTAGCCTCTGTGCCTGTCTGTTCGTGTTCCCCGCCTGTTACCAGCCCAGATTGCCTTGACTACTCTCAATTTGCTCCTCTTAAAGTGACCTCAGCTTGTGTCCTGGATTCTCCTGTCCTGATCTGTTACTTGACACGCTTGTACGCAGCCTGCCTTCAACTCTGGCCTGTTCCTGACAACAAAACCTTGCTGGCTACCTCTGACTCAAGCCTGTTCCAGACTATGAATCTTGCCACCTGCCTCCAACCTCAGTCTGTCCTTGACTACGAGCACGGTCACCAGTTCTCATCTTGGATGTTGCATCAGTGCTCTACACTGTGGTATAGTCAGTTCCCAAGCCACTGTTCGGGTGTCCCAGTGTGCAACCTGGTGTGCACTAGGCAGAAATGTAGTCCATTACCCGCTAGGGGTAGTGGCCCATCATCCCTTGCGGGGCTGCTCTGGTTAAGACCCATGGGGATTGATTCACTAACCGGTATAACGAGCACTGCTTCAGCAGCACTCGTTAAAAGCCAATGAGTGGCCACTTTAGAGGCTGCGCTAGCTCCCTGCAGAATAGCGTGCCTTATACCTGGTAACGCTTGTTGCTTTCTTAGCAATGCGCACTCGTTCTAATAGTTGTCGCTTCTGTGAAGTATCGCAACTGTGATATTTTACTAGTGTGGCTGCTACTAGGTTAATTAACATAGTAATCAACTATGTAATTGTACCCGGAATTGGTTTTGGCTCATACGGGTTCTGGAAGGATGGGGGAATAACGTCAGAAAGCAAAGAGCCGACGTCACCAGTCGCACTTGGCAATCATCTGTCATCCCTGAGGAGACATCGGGGGGGAGGGGACAGAGTGAGGTGAAGGTTTAGCAGTGGTGACCCAGTTCTTCATAACAGAAACCTGCAGTGATGGCTGATGCTGCCGAGGATCCTTATTGTGGACATCTGGCAGTGCTGGCCAAGGTGTTCCAGCTCAAAAAGTGCAGTAGTGTTCATTTCTGTGGTGGGCGCCGACTTCTGGCCAGCATTCAGCAGGACTGGTCAAAATTGTCTGGCTGTCACAGAAGCATCCAGCCGCAGCGGCCCTCACCTCTGTGGGTTGCCTTACTACAAGAAATACCTGTCACTGACAATGACCCAATATGCCAAGCCAATCAATCCCCATCTGACTGGAATTTGATTGGATACTCATCGATTTGTACTCCCTTGCAAACATTGAACTGTCTGATGCAGTACAACACTTTAGGTCATCAATCCCCTAGTTCTCCTGCCCCATCCCATCATACAGAGGTTCTCCCAACCTGTGTAATCAGACTTTCCATCAATGAACCACCAAAATTTGATCAAAAATAATAATGGATATGTTGGAGCAATAAATCAAAGTGATTGAATATGTAAGAAATCAATTATAAAAACATACATGCATGGCCAACTTAACTAAATCATCGACTTCCTGGGGCCTTGTACATGGCGAGTGTAAACCAAATGTCCACTGTGTGATGAGGAAAACAGCTTTCATTTGATTTCAAACCTATAAGGGCTCTTTCACACGAACACGTTGCGTTTGATGCGACGTTAAGGTCGCACAACGTGCCCCTAACGAATCGCACGTAGGTTATAAAATTGGACGTTATTTTGTGCTACGTTGTGTCTCTTGGTGCACCGTTTTCGTTGCATACTGATGGAACGAAAACGGCGCATGCTTTACATTTTAAAAAAACAACACATTACTGAGCATGTGCAACACAACGCAGCAAATGTATTGCTAAACGCACAGCATGCAGCACTTTCTAAATATTGCTACACGTTATACACAAAGCAACGTGTGCACTGAGTGTTGCACAGACTGCATTGCTGTGCGTTAGTCTGCATTGGAACATTTTCTACTGTGCGACTTGAACATCGCACTGTGAAAGAGGCCTAAAGGCACATTACCTAAATATAGAGATACATCTAGCATTACTAGTCTTATACTGTAGATCTCAATAGAAGACTACTCTAATCAAGCTTTCTTTTTGACTACTGAAGATCCTCAGTTCTGCGGCTGAACTGAAACCATTACAATAAAGCTAAGAACAAAGCAAAGTCTTGTATCACGTCAGTATTTTACTGTAAAATATGTGACACTAGTGACATCCACTGGATACATTTGCAATGGCTACAACAGTACAACTGTAGATACTATATGGATGGGGGGGAATCTATCAGGTAAGGTTGCAGCAGAATCCATTGCTTGTCTAGTAAAAATAAAGTTACATCTTGTTTATATAGGAATTGTTTATGCACTGCTGTTGCAATGCTTGGAGGCAGCTATCCTAAACTGCATTCAATTTCATAGAGAACCCACAAAGTTCATAGTGACCTAGAATCACTAGAAAATTGCATGGAGGCCAAAGAAAGAAAGCCCTCGTTCTAAAATAAAAATATATACAGGTCGTACCAGACTTACAAATATTAAGGGTAAGTATCACTTATTTGTAACACGTTTTCCCAGGCTCATCCTCGCTTCTTCCAAGTTAAAGTGGTATGAAACCTAACATTTCTTCTTTGCTCTACAAGATTATTTGCAGCATATATTACCACAATTTTTTTTTTAGCAAAACAGCATTCAAACAAACAGTTAAAGGGGCACTATGGCGTAAAATTGTAAAATTTTAAATATGTGCAAACATATACGAATAAGAAGTACGTTTTTTCCAGAGTAAAATGAACCATAAATTACTGTTCTCCTATGTTGCTGTCACTGACAGTAGGTAGTAGAAATCCGACAGAAGTGACAGGTTTTGGACTAGTCCATCTCTTCATAGGGGATTCTCAGGGATTTATTTATTTTCAAAAGCATTTAGTGAATGGCAGTTCTGTCCAACTGCCAAAAAACTGTGTAGCGAGCAAAGAAAGCTGGCCAGCATAATTGTTTAAATTCTTTTTTAGGGAATATCTTTGTAAAGAATAAAAGCCTTGCTGAGAATCCCCTATGAAGAGATGGACTAGTCACTTCTGTCAGATTTCTACTACCTACTGTAAGTGACAGCAACATAGGAGAAAAGTAATTTATGGCTCATTTTACTCTGGAAAACAACTTACTTCTTATTTGTCTATGTTTGCGCATATTTTAAATTTTAAATTTTTTGCCATAGTGCCCCTTTAAACAAAGTATTTTCTTAATGAATAGAAAGCTCCCTGCAGTGAGAGCCACATCTGAACTGATGTTAACATTATCTTGTGCTTGCTATTGTAGCAAGAGAGGAATGTAAACATTCCCTGGCAGTTGTGGAATTCCTAATGCTAGGTACACACGATACAATTTTCTGGCAGATTTACCTGCCAGACCAATTTTCTCCAACATGTCCGATCGGAATTTCGATCAAATTTTCTGATCGATTTCCATAGAAGTAAACGGAAATAGATTGGAAAAAAATCAATCAGAAAATCGATTGAAATTCAGGACATGTTGGAAAAAAATCGATCTGGCAGGTAGATCTGCCAGAAAATTCTATCGTGTGCACCTAGCATAACATGTCTAGATCAGCAGACAGCTCAGAAAAATTCACTGGGTACATCACAATATATAAATAAATACTGTAACTATGAATGTAATGCCATGGCAGCTTTCAGAGCAAAATATCATGTACTTTGAGAAGCTTTTAATTTCTAAATGAATATTAATACTCGTGCACAAACATTTTTATTGACTATTATGTCAGAGTTTAATACGGATTTAAGTGTTATTTTTTTTAGGCGTTATTCCCTGGAATCTACCCAATCTCTGAATACTGCAGACCGTGCCCTAGTCTAATTGTGTCTAATGTCAAGTAAAGCTAGGTTTCTTATTTTTTGTGACTTTAAAGGGTAGGGGAAATGGGGTTGGGGTAAAAGGGGTTTGTTTTTTATTTAAATATACTGAGCCACAGATGGATGTATAATAATACTGACTGATAGCCAGACATACACAATGTGACACAAATTACAGTGCCACGCACAGACTGACAGCCAGTGGACCGCAGCACATGGGTAACCACACAGATTAGATGCCTACTGCGCACATACATCCAACACCAGAAGGGGGTGCATTGGTGAGCAGCACCAATCAGTGGAGGAGATGTAAGATTAGATTAGGCCACACATAAAATCCCTTTATATATTACCCAGAGTTGTCTAGATGGAGACCTGCTCTGAAAGTCTACTTTTGTGTCCCTACTTCTCCCTCTAGATTGTAAGCCTTTGGGCAGGGTCCTCCTCATGTCTCCTACCTGTTCATACACCTCCATTACTGTACACCCATCCTATGGATCTCCATACTCCATCCAGTGACTAAGCATTACCTTGTACTCCCTACTGTGCTTTGTGATCTGGTTTGCATGTATTCCTGTATTTCACCCCTAAATACTGTCTGTAACCTTAACTAATGTCCAGTGCTGCGTAATATGTTGGAGCTTTATAAATACAATAAATACTGTGAAGTAGTAAGCAGGCTTAAAATGCTATTAGTCTTTTGTTGAACTGAACTATCCCAAGGACTTTTGAAGAATGTAACAGAATACATTGAGGTAGAAGTAAGCCAATCTAAAGACTGTTATAAACAGAATGAAAAACAAAAACAAAAAAAAGAAAAAAAAAACTTTTATGCTGTTGGATTCCTAGCACTAGGGAGTTGCAGCCACTTTTCTCCTACTCAGCAGGCCACCTGGAGTATTAGAGAGTACAGCTAAAGTACTTCCTACTGGTGAGGCAGTGGAAACAGAATAGGGGAGGGAGGAGAACCACTAGACACCAGGGAACTGTATAGAGGAGGGAGGGTCAGACACAAGGGCCCATATGCAATTCACTTTTTCTCCTGAGTTTTCTCCTGAGTGATATTTTTAAACTTGTCAGTTAAATGCCTTTTAAGCCACCAGAGAGCAAGAAAATAATTTGATAGTACTTTTTAATTTACATTTTGGTCGTTTTTCAGTTGAAAAATCCTGGAAAGTAATTTTAAATAGAAGATGAAAAATTATCTCCTAGGAGAAAACTCAGGTGAAAAGTAAATTGCATATGGCCCAAGGAGACTTTATAAAGGAAGGGAGGTGGCAACTAGAATTGAGGTTGGCCCACCACTTGGTCCCACTGTTCAATTACATCCCACTTTGTATTTGAATTTGACACCCTTGCTTTAGAGAGATTTATTTTTTTGTGTTTTTTTCTGTCATTTGTAAATATCTGGAGTTTTTTTTTTAGTTTTCAAAGATTTAGTCAACAAATAGTAAGCTCACAAACTGCTTCCAGCTGGAACAGTTATTTTTGTGTATATTTTTTGACATGTCAGACCAGATCTGTATCCTAGGTTACACACAGCACATGGGTAGCCACACAAAGTAATGGGACATCCTAGGCTTGGACCTTTGTGCTAACTACCCAATTCACAAGGCTGTCTGGCTGACAAGCAGACATTCTATTAAAAATACTTTCAATACAACATTTCATGAAAAAGTATTTTATTCTATAATCAAAAACACATTTAGTACATTTTCAAACACAAAGCAATGTAGTGGCTTCAATATACTAGAAAATTACATATAACAAAAAAAAAAATAATGAACAGTGTAAACATCTCCAAATAATACAATGAACTTCATCTCACAAGTCAGTGTGGCCTCAGGTACCCAGTCTAAGGCCACATACAGACATCAGACCATAGTCTTTGGAAAATGAAAGATCACAGACCAATCTTACCACCCTTCATGTAGTATGAGAGCCATACTCTACACAGTCTTTTCTATGGAGCTGAACTCCACATCAGAAAAAAATCATTGCAAGATGCTGCACACACAGATGCTGTACAGACACAAAAGATCAGTATCTGCAAAAGATCTGTTCCTGCCAAAAATCCATTCCTGCAAATTGCAATGATAGTCTATGAGATCTGCAGATCATCATACACACATGATTTAACTGACATTCATCTGCAGATCTGCAGATCTGAAAATCCATCCTGGTGGATCTGATCTGCAGATGAATGTCAGTTAAATCATGTGTGTATGATGATCTGCAGATCTCATAGACTATCATTGCAATTTGCAGGAATGGATTTTTGGCAGGAACAGATCTTTTGCAGATACTGATCTTTTGTGTCTGTACAGCATCTGTGTGTGCAGCATCTTGCAATGATTTTTTTCTGATGTGGAGTTCAGCTCCATAGAAAAGACTGTGTAGAGTATGGCTCTTATACTACAGGAAGGGTGGTAAGATTGGTCTGTGATCTTTCATTTTCCAAAGACTATGGTCTGATGTCTGTATGTGGCCTAAGACCAGACTTTCTATATAGCAGCATGCACTTTGCTGGATCCCAGTTCTGATTAGAAGCCTCCTTAAAACAGCAGAAAACCAGCTATGTGCATTATATTGCATTGCACATTGTTCTCCACACACACATAGCAAACCTATAGCTAATGAAATATAATGTTCAGGTACTCAGCTGTAGAAAAAAAATATATATCTGGTAGTAGCAGCTCGCTCACACGGGGTGAGAATCCAGAAGGCCCAAACATAAAACGGCTGCTAAATATGACACTGCAACAATGTTAGCATTATAGTTAAACATTTTTCTACCCAAACAATGAATATTGCTTACTAGTGGTTAGAAATAAAGTTACCTGCTCTTAGAAACCCAGTGTCCACCAATTGCCACTACCCAGTTTCTCCAGATTCACTGAAAAGATCATCCAACACTTGGATTTTCCACTGAATAGAATAGTTATTTAAAACTGCAACAGACAAACAGTACCAGCATGTCATGAAAACAATAGTAAATGGGGACAAACTGGGTAGAGTAAAGGGCTTTTTCAGCCATTTCCCCTAGGTAAACCCTTTAACGGAAACTAAACTAATAAAAAAAAAAAAAGGTCAGATATAAAACAGTAAGCTTTGGAGAGGATAGGTGAGGGTAGGTGTTACAAATCATGGTAAGCTTTAAAGGGGGAATTCCAGAGTGTGACGATTTGGAGTCATGTGACCTATACCTAGAATGTTCGATCACATGGCCTACAGTGGATCTTCACTGTGGATGACCTCATCAGTCATTTTCTTTGCAAATATCAAATTGTATTATATCTATCAGGAAGAAACTCAAAAGCAGAAAGTACATTTATACAGAATTAAATTCTTCTCCCACCCTGCCTAAACTGAGTTAGGTGCATTTTAAGCATTGTCAGGTGCAAATATACCTTAAAGATAATTTAAAGCTTCCCGAAACTAGTGGTATAATGCTAAACTTTGGCTGTGTACTAGCTGCTGCAATGGAAAGGGTGAGAAACCCAGGAAAGGAATAAAAAAAATAATCATTTAAAAAGAAAAATATTATGTGGCAAAGAACTGCATTCCCATAGCTTCCTAGAAATGTTTTGAGAACCATATATTATTGCATTGATTTTTTTTAATATACATATATAAAAATATGAGTGCAGTAAACAAGAAATAGCTATATAAATCTTATATCCTAAATGTATAAAAGAAATATTCAAAATAAGTACTAAAAAAAAAATGTAACAAGGCACTAATGATTGCTTTTTTGGCATAATCCCCATTTTCACATATATACCTACATAAAAAACTAGAATAGCTTATGAGTCTGGCTGTGGTAGTCTATGGGACTTGAGACCATCACTGGAAACATGGTCCATGTGGACCGGCAGATTGATTTATAGCAATTAGATGTTTTACAAACAAAGACTGTACATTCTATTACATTTCACTTGTACGAAAATAAGTGAAATATTTTTTTGTTTCACAAATGAAAAGTTGCAAGTTATTAAAGTGGTTCTAGATCACAATTGAGTTTGTTCGGACTCACAGGTTTATGCATTCCTCTTAACATGCGTAGTGACCTAAAAAAAGCTTAGCCTAGCAAAATATTAAAAGTCAAGTATGAATAGTAGCCGATCAGTGTAATGCCTAGTACCCACCATGCAATTTCTCATCAGATCGAAAGGTTGAATCGATCATTTCCGACAGGTTCAATCTGTTTTCAAACGTTTTTTTTATGAACATTTTTGTACAGAAGTGATAGTAAAATCGATCAGAAAAAACGATCGGAAATCAGATAGACCTGTTAATCTGATGGGAAGTTGCATGGTGTGTAACAGATGAGGATGTCTCAGGCTAGATTCACAGTGGGACGTTGCGTTTTGAAGCCACGTTAAAGTCGCACCGCAAGCTTACAACGCAACGCAGCGCTACCGTCGCATACAGCAGATACAGTAAAAAATACAGGCAATGAAAAGTATGCTTCCAAGTCATTACTGAGCATGTGCAAACAGTCCAACTCGGCTAATAACGTGTAGAACACACAGCATGCTGTATTTTTTGTGCAATTGCGCTGCTATCAGAATAAATGGTAATGTATTTAAGATGAAAGTATATAGTGAAGTTAAAGAAAAAAAAAAGATGCTTATAAAACAGGATGGTAAAAAAATTGCATCTATAGTTATAAAAAAAAAAAAAAAAATGAACTTTTGCTGAGGTTGATCAAAGCGGCAATTGAACAAGAGAGACTGTAGGGGAGGAAGGTGTAGCATGTGCTTTAATACTGATAGAATATCAAATATGAAGGCAGAGCAGACAAATGAAGTGATGTTTATGGACCCCAAGCGGTCCATAAAAAATGCACCTTTCTGCCATTTTTTCCCTAGACTTTATTGCTTGTTAAATAAAGGTAATGAACAGGCAAAAAAATTGACATTTTTATGGCTGTATTTTGTTGTTCTAAAGGTGGCAGTCACAACCTGACATTAATTGGTTAATTATAAAAAAGTATTTTAAGTTTTTGCTGCAGATATTACTAAATCAGTTCTGCGTATGACATGACCGTACTGTGCTGCGTTCTCTTTCTCTTTCTTTCTCAAACGTGTTACACAGTTTGATGCCATACAACACTATGGACCGCCATTCTACCGCCGTCCTGCCATGCCCCCTATAGACCTAGATTTTCCATCCTGTCCAATCGATAATTTTGGATCTATTTTTGGTCAAAATTTATCAAAACTCAAATCCATCAGTCCTTTGCGGAAATTGATTCCCATCCAGTTCAGTGTGATCAAATCTGCACGGGAACAAATGGGAAAATCGATGTGTGTATGGGCACATTTAGGGTGTACACACGCTAATGAGCAGCCAATTTTACCTCTTCCACACAGTGTGATGGCCTACAGATTTTCAATAAGATGAACAGATCATGTAGATCATAACTTCATGGAAGTGGTGAAATAATGTGAGATATGTTATGTAACAGCTTTTTAAACTCACCTGTTAAAAAAATTGTCTAACTCTGCAAACAGCCCTTTACTGAAACAGGTGTAAGGGCCATGAGGTCAAGAAATCTAGCCAGATAAAGTTTTTTTTATGACCATTAAGAAAAAATTGTAAGTTAAAAGTTTGCTTGCAGTTGTCCTCTATCAGTAAGTTATGTAATTAGGACTTAAAAATATGTTAGATCCATCAAAAATCAATATGCAAATGGTGAGCATTAAAACCAATCGTATGTGACACGGGCTCTTTCTCCAAACTACCTTACATAAAGATTTGTCGATGTGCAAAAAAAAAAAAAAAAAAAAAAAAAAAAAAAGAGGATTTCTCTTTGATTAATCAATGTGTCTTGATTCCAGGCAACAAGTTTATGTACCTGGTATACAACTACAATCAAAAAACAAAAGAGAAAAAGGTGTCCTCCACATAAAGATGGTTGACATCTATTGCTCCAACCTCCTGACCTTTATAGAATAGGATAATATAATATAAGGTCTCGGATAAATTCTAGATTAACCCAACAGTAATTTCACAAACCAATCTTTCCAGGGTAAAACATGGATAGGATATTATTTCAGGACACTTCTGTGGGCCAAAGATGACAAGTGACTATTATAATGAGCTGGCAGCTGTAAAGGATACAAGAAGGGGGAAGAAGAAAGAAAATTAGTAATAATAATTTAACATTCGTGATATATAGGATTCAGCAACCACAAAACGAATAAATACATATCCTAACATTGCAATAAGAGGATATTACTATACTTAAATTGTGATGCCAAAACCGGATTATCTTTAAAGAAAATCTGTAACGAAAAAATGTCCCGGGGGGGGCGGGGGGGGGATGGGGGGTAGGGTTCTGGGTGTCTACTCACTTCGGGTGGAGGAAGCCTCCGGATCCTATTGAGGCTTCCCAGTCCTCCTTGGTCCCACGGTGGCGGTAAAAATCCTCCCGGAGCGGCGGCGATGTAAATATTTACCTCCCTGGCTCCAGCGCAGTATCCGCTCTTCCCACGGAGATGGGCGGAAATAGCCGATCTCCGTCGGGCCGCTCTACTGCGCAGGCGCAAGTCTCCTGCACCTGCGCAGTAGAGCGGACCCGACAGAGATTGGCTATTTCCACCCATCTCCGTCAGAAGAGCCGAAACAGCGCCCCCGCTGGAAAGGTAAATATTGAACAGGCTGTCGGATCTGTCACACCAGATTTGAAGGGTTGCAGCGAGACCCCCGTGGGGCAGAGGAGGACGGGGGAAGCCTCATTAGCATCCTGAGGCTTCCCCCCCTCCCGAGGTGAGTACACCCCAGGGGACGTTTTTCTCGTTACAGTGTCTCGGAACACTATCGCAAAAAAAGTAGGCAGTTAAAAATCTGACAGAACCGATAGGAGATGGACTGGTCCAAAACCTGTTAGGGGATTCTCAGGGTTTTCTTTGTTTTCAACAGCATTTCCGGATTAGCAGTTGCAAAGTCTGACAAAATAGTGTGCAAGCGAGTAGGGAGGCTGGCTGGCATGTTACTATTTTGGCAATTAAACCGACATTCAGGAAAGGCTATTGAAAACCCCGAGAATCCCCTATGAGGAGATGGACTGGCCCAAAACCTGTCGGTTCTGTCAGATTTTAACAGCCTACTTTTTTTGTGATCGTGGTCCTTTAAAGAAATAAGCATTTAAATGTTTCATGCAAAGCTATAACTGAACTAAAGATGTCAAAGTGGCACCTTAAAGTGACCCTGAGACAACAAACAGGAAAAGATTTATACATGCCTGGGGCTTCCTCCAGCCCCCTCCGCACTGATCGCTCCCACGCCGTCTTCCTCCGCCTTCTCCCATTATCAGCTCTAAGTTTGGCGAGTCGGGGCACATTGCGCATACGTAGTCCGGCCGCGTGCATGCACCCCGCCCCCATGGCCGGAAGTGCACTGCGCAGATGCAGAACACTCCCAGACAGAAGCGACACAAGGAAGCGCACACAGCCGCACTGCGCATGCGTTGACTGGCCCAGACTAGCCAAACTTATAGCACTGATAACTGGAGAAGGCGAAAGCGGAGGAAGACGGTGTGGGAGCCATCAGTGTGGAGGGACCTGGACAAAGCCCCAGGTATGTATAAATCTTTTACTATTAGTCGTCTCTGGTACACTTTAAAGGAACATGGAGGCTGACCTATTTAAATTTTAAACAATGCAAATTGTCTGGCTGTCCTGCTGATCCTCTGTCTTACACTTGTAGCCATAGACTCTGAACAAGCATGCAGTTCAGATGTTTGACACAAATTTCACTAGATTAGCCACATGCTTGTTTCCGGTGTGTGATTCAGCCACTACCGAAGCCAAAGAGATCAGCAGGACAGCAAGGCAACTGGTATGGTTTGTGTAAAAGGAAATACATTTAGCAACATTGAGGGCATGTTCACATTTCGTTCTGTTCGCGTGTCTGTCCACGTTTGTTTTTGTTTTTTTTGAGGTGTCTTTTTTCCCCCGATTCCCAGCGCTTGGGTGGGCGATTCGTTTTTGTGCTTAGCGGTTTTCTAAGCGTTTTTTCCAAGCGGGTTTTGTAATTCACTTTGACCAGGAAAAGAACAAATACAATGTATTTATTCTTAACAATGCGAGCGAAATCGACTTATTGCATGTTTTTGTACATGTTCAGCAATTTTCCTATACCATCCATTGACACGGAATCGCCCCGAAAATGGAACACGCACCCACTTTCATAGCCGCACCGTGAACGACCCTCGCTAATATGAACGTTCTCATAGACATGCATTGGCCATCCGGTTGGGTGGGGTGGGGGGTGATGGTGCGTTTATAAAAACTGCAGGCGGACGAAAAAAAGACGAAAATGCCTGCAGTGTGAACAGCCCTTATACGAGTTTCAGTTCAGGTTCCCTCTCAAGTGTACCTGAGATGGGGACTTATCTATAAAGTATACATACCTGGGGCGTCCTCCAACTCCCTCCAGGCTGATCGTTCCCACACCGTCCTCTGCCTCCTCATTTGCCTGTAACTGGACCTGGTAAGTAGTCAAGTAAGTAAGTAGCTCAGCATGCGCAGTTGTCCCCGGAACGGAGGACTTTCCGGAGGCCAATTGCGAACAAATGAGGAGGCAGAGGAGGACGGTGTGGGAGCGATAAGCCTGGAGGGGGCTGGAGGAAGCCCCAGGTATGCATATTTTATAGATAAGTCTCCATCTCAGGTTTCCTTTAACTGTAATACAAGCATTCAGTAAGTCTGATTATCATATATTCATATATAGTGTGCCCCATGAGTGGAGAGTTCCCTGGAACTTGAATGCTCTAATCTGCAAGTAATGACTTTCCTCAGTCTCCACTCTCCTCTTGCACATTCCTATTGGTCCAGAACTGTAATGAAATGCCTCAGTATGGAGAAGTGGGAAGGGCCATGTTCAAGCTGTCTAAGGAAAACCAAGCTTTTTATGAGCGGACCTCAGGAGAAAAAGTTAATTGCATATAGGTCTTTGTGTTTTAATGGTGATAGGGGGTGCAATAGATGGAATAGAGACCTCTGTCTTAAAGGGAAGGTTCAGGGAGGGGGTAAAAAAATAAAAATCCATATCCACTTACCTGGGGCTTCCTCCAGCCCGTGGCAGGCAGGAGGTGCCCTCGCCGCCACTCCGGAGGCTCCCGGTCGTCTCCGGTGGCCGACCCGACCGGCTGACGTCATCGGACGTCCTCCGGGCTGTACTGCGCAGGCGCAGCGCCCCCGTGGAACGCAGAAGAGCCCGTCGGAGCGCAAAAGAGCCCGGCCTGGCCAGGTCGGCCACCGGGAGCCTGCGGAGCGGCGGCGAGGGCACCTCCTGCCTGGCACGGGCTGGAGGAAGCCCCAGGTAAGTGGCTATTGATTTTTATTTTTTTTACAACCTCCCTGAACCTTCCCTTTAAGGTGCTCGGCAGATTAGTCTTATCAGACTGACAGCTTGTACTCACGTGCAAACTGTCGTCAGAACTGACGACCCGTAGTTTGAAAAAGTCTGGCGTGTGTACGCACCTTTAGGCCTATAATGCTATACTGGTAACTGCAGACATGCTTTGCCCACATGGATTAGGAAGGCACAACAGCAACTTTGCATTTGTGAACAGAGCAGCAGATTATGGTAAATGTGCCTACGAATACTACAATCTTGATTGAACAATCTTATTAAATTTATGTAGTAGAAGAGTAAATTGAGTGAATACACTTTGAACAAATACTTTAGGTAGCCCCTCATATTACACAGAAGTGGTAAGATTGTAAAATCAAGACTGTAGCATTAGTGGGCACAAGTAGGTCTGTTGCCCAACAGCTATCTTGTAGCTTGAATGTTTATATCATGACTGAGCTTAAGGGCCTATTTCCAGAAAGTGCACGGCAGTTTCCGAATCCGATGCGGTGTGGTTCTGAAGTATGCCTTTTATCGAGGCATGCTAAAACCCCTTCTGTGCATGTTCATTTGAGTCCTTCACATATCCCACCACCGGGTTGTTGAATTGTTTAAAGGCAGGTTAGTGTTAGGAGTGCAGTGGGTTAATGTTAGCAGTGTTGAGTTTAGTTTTAGGAGTTGAGAAGGGGGAGGTTAGCTCAGGCAGAGGTCGGGGATAAATTGGTGTTAGTGAGACCACCCAGGCATTCCCCTAACTTCATCTATCTAGTAGTACAACCCGATAACGTATAGACTGAGTAGTACAACTCGACAAAGAAGAAGGACTCGACACATCAGCAGTGCCCATGCAGCTGCAAAACTGCAACCAAATCACCATAGCCATGCTATAGGGATTCAGATGTGTGGTACGAAAAACTGCAGCCTGCCATCCAGAATCCTACCGGCATGCAATTCAGACAGCATGCCTGCCTATTCCCCGTTTGGCTCACATGTGGGGAAACACGTATTCAGAGGAAGTGGGAACAGGCCTTTATATGTGGGCTAACATGGACAATATATAATAATCTGTGAGGGAGTGATAGTCATCAGTGATAGTCATCAATTAAAAAAAAAAAAGGAAATGAAATGGGCCAATAAACAGTACTAATTAACAATTCAATCAAATGCCAAATACCTTTGCAATGCTTATGTGATGAAGGGTTACCATGCAATGGAGATAGTCATTGTACATACCTGTGCTCCAAGTCTGGACAGATATCTAACTCTTACAGCAAATGCACTCAAAGGACGAAGCCTACTTTGTGAATTCTGCCGCCTGATTCGAGCTTTCTCAGCCCTACAAATAACACAACACTCAGTGAATTGATGGAGATACCATGTGAAATGGGAAATAAACTAAACATGGCCGTACTAGGAAAACAGCAGTTCAATCAATACCAGTGGCTGCAGATTTCCATGTAATATTTACAGAACAAGTGTGCACTTAGGAAAAATGACAATACAAATGTGTTTTTATAAATATTTTATTCAGCAAAAATACACCAGAGATTTTTATTTAGCAAAGTAGAGCACTGAATCATTAATTTTAAAAAATACAGTTCAATCATTGTAAGAAAAAAATAAAATAAAAACCTTACAAACATGAAGTGCTAGCAAAATCAATTAGATTGACTTTTACATTTTATAGCTAAGACACAATCTAGAGAAACAACCGCCCTGAGTAGAATAAAATTGTTACACTGAACATTTTAGTATTGCAAACAAAAGGTTCAATCCATAATAAAAACATTCAAGGTAAAATTGAGGGTTAACTAAGTATCCACAAAAACTGTAAGCTAAAGGGGACCTCTTACCTACAAGTCTCCGATGCTCAGATCTGGCCACAGCTGCATAGTGATCCCTCACACTGTGTGTGGTCACTTCTTAACAGTAACACTGGGTTCACACAAAATGTGTACACTTCCATTCTGGTCCATTAAAACTGATACAAATCTAATGCAAACCAACAGGACTGGAATGGAACTGTACACATTTTATGTATGGACAGAGCCTTACTCCCCTCAGTACCAGGAAGGTGAGCAGGAAGGGAAAAGAAGTACCTGCTATAGCCAGGAAAGAGGAGGTTTGTGGGAAGACAGTAGCTCTCTAGCTAGCTTCCTCCCTGGTAGAGGTGTGTCACCATGACAACGATCTACACATCACTGCAGAATGGACTAGACTGTGCAGCTTTCACTGGCCCACATAAGTTGTCAGACACTGCCAGAGAGGAGGCCAGGCAGAGGACTTCAACGTGCTCAGCAACAAAAAAAACTTTTAGTGAGGACTTCTTTTAAATTCTCTTTTATTGTAGATAGGAATGGGTCCATACAATTAATAGTTTTATTTCACTTTAAAACCAGCAAGGCCTATGGAAAGAGATGCCTGGAAGAAATGGTTTTATTTTTATGGGCATGGAAGCAGGAGATCAATAGACACTCTTGACTGTTAGACTTCCGTGTGATACACACCTCTCTCTCCTGGCGGTTTGCTAAAAAAATCGCCAGGGGGCAGCAAATCTTTTTTTTTAAATTTTTTTTTTCTCGCTACATGATAGCCGCTGCTCAGCGGCATCCCCCCAGCCCCTCCGATCGCCGCCGGCGATCGGCGATCAGGAGATCCCGTTCAAAGAACGGGATCTCCTGGAGGGCTTCCCCCATCGCCATGGCGACGGGGTGGGATCCGCTGCGGCGCGACGGATAGCGGCGGATCGGCGGGTAGCGGGCACTGCACGCAGCTAGCAAAGTGCTAGCTGCGTGCAGCAAAAAAAAAAAAAATTATGCAAATAGGCCCAGCGGGGCCTGAGCGGTGCCTTCCGGCGGCATAGCCCGAGCTCAGCTCGGGCTTACCGCCAGGAAGGTTAAGGTGCGTACACACGTCGAGGAATCGGGATTCAATCTCCCTAGGGAGACATAGCTGGCCAGCATGCACAGACGCATGTCAGCTATGTAGCTGATGACTCGTGTGACGACAGAGTTTAAAACCATAAAAAACAAGTCAAGAATGGCAGCATCCATATTCCAGTACTGACAGTTTTCCTTAATGTTCATCTTTAGCGGTAGTTTTGCAATAAAGTGCTGTCTGTATACCTACCTGCCCTCCTGTCCCTTCTACAGAGAATTAACCACAGAAATGGTCGATTTGGGTAATCACTATTGTACCATTAGCAGCAGGGGGGTTTATGCAGTAATGACTAGTTTCTCCTACTACTAGTCCAGGAAAAGCACCTGAATCATTAAGTCTCAGATTGGCCGGTCATAGTCACTTGTTTACATGTTAGCAGCAGACTAGTACATCAATTACACGATCAAACGGGACTTGTTTCTGTGTTCTCTAAGCCATTCCCATGTGACATTTGTGTGTGTTTTTTTTGTCTGCATGCACACAGCTTATGCTGGTGTATGTGCATGGTGCGCATGGATACATTACGTTAGCTCCCTTGTGCGATTGCTAAGATGCGCTATCTGTCCCAGGAGAGGACATCGGGATGTGTGCTCCTAATCCATTGATAGGTTTGATGCAATGAATGTGTTTGCATGTCTGCACTATGCATGTGTACAGGGCCAGAGTTAGGATGCCTGTTTACCTGGGTACGTCTGCGCAGTATAGGTGACTAAGCATAAGAATGCATTCTTCTGTGAACTAAAACCCCGGCTTTTAACTTAGCTGTAGGGATAACGGTGGTGCCTGGATGAGTGAATCTGTGAATGCATTTGTTTGAACATTTGCATGTGAGAGTGCGAAGGGTTAATAGATTTCAGCCAGTCAATGGCCACTGCACCTGAAAATCTTGTACTGTGCATGTGCAGGACACTCCCAGCAATGGAAGAATGAGTCGACAGAAATGAAACTAGGTCGCAGCGGGGGACCGTACAATCTGTTTGTCCTGACGCACGCACAGGGCGGCTGCAGGGGCCGGTAGATGTAGCAGGTAAGTTAAACTCACTTTTTTTTTTTTTTTTTTTTATTAGTTTAGGTTTCCTTTAAGGTTTCATTATTACAAAATCAAATTGATAAACATTTCAGTTGCTTCGGTTAAACCCTATTTTAAAGTATTTGTATTTGCTGTATTAAGCCTTCCTAGAGAAAGGTTACAAGCATTCCACAGACCATAAAGGTTACAAACCTTCCACTGACTGACTATTCCTGAAATGACCTATTGTACCAAAACAGTGGAAAGTTGCATGCATATATTCCACAGTGCTACGTGCAAATAAAGTGCAAAAGAAAAGATTGATCTGTTCCTCTGACACAGCCTATAGATTGGAGAATCTTATTCGAAAAGAAAAATATATGTAACTTAGTATTCCACCCAAAACTAATTTTACTCCCACTAAAAAGCAGATAAGAATTGGCAGAAACATAATGAAATATTAGACAGTGTGTAACAAAACAGTATAGAATATCCCTATACTATAACAATTATCCCGAAGCCTGACACCCCACAGAAAACCTGCATCAATCCATGAAAATGACTTATCACAAGGCAGCAGACAAGATGCTATATACATGTACCTCCAACATAAATAGCAAAGCTCAGCCTAATAGTTACACAGTGTTTACAAAACACACTCACTGCTGGCCTAGTCATTATTACAGGCACAGCCAGCTACAATCACAGTAAAAGTGGCCATACACTGGTTGATTTTTTTTTCAATCGATATCAGGCCAATTCAAATGTGATTAAATCTGCTAGAAATTGATGCCACACAACATTTCTGGTCGATTTCCAGGTGAAATCAATCTAATCCATTAAACATGCTGTACGGAAGAGATCAATGGTGGGTCAGGGGGGTAGAGGTAGAAACTTCAATTTTGAAGCACTGTAGGCAGCAATGCTAGCCTTACACTCACCTGTCCGCCAGCACACTTCCCAGGTCTTTTCTCCATAGCTACTGGCCCTCCTCCCTGTCTCTTCTCTCCCTGGGTGCCTGTGCCATGTGACAAATGCTAGAGACTAAACACTAGAGGCTTGTAATGGTCATGTAAGGTACCTGCTACGGTATTCAGCTCCTAGCATTTGTCATGCGACACAGGCATCCCCAGGAAGAGAAGAGACAGCGAGGAGTGCCTGCTGGCTATGGAGAGAAAACATGTGCTGGTGAAGGTGATTGTAAAACTTCGCTGCCCCTACCTTCTGCACAGCCTGGGGTGGTGGTGGTGGCGGGGGGGGGGGGGGGGGGGGTCGGCTAAGAGGAGAATGGAGGGGGAGAAGAATAGATCTTTATTGCCCATGCCTAGACTGTAGGCACTCAATAAGTGGAGCTACAAGGTGGCCGGCTAGTTTTGTCACCTAAAGTAGGCAACTCACTCAAACCATGCTCTCAGTGGCATTATGCTAGTTGTCAGCACACTCTAGTGGTTTACAAACAGCAGTGCAATCGTCAGTTGACAATAAGTAATCAAAGTAAAAATAGTTCCTGGCAAAGACAAAATGGGAAAAAAAGATATTACATGAAACAGAGCTGCTTGTGTAAGCCAAGATGCAACAGTATATAGTGTTATGGTGCAATTTTTTCGATGAGATAAATTTTATTCGATTATTCCATTAGATCGAATATAAAGATTTTTTTCAAGCTGTCCAATGGGATTTTTATTGAAAAAAAACAGGATAATCGTTCATTTTTTTTTTTGATGGGAAAAAAAAGATTATTTATGATTCCATCATTTTGGTCGAACAGACAGAAAAATGAGCACCATTAGTTAGAATTTGGGCCTTTCTGTACTTTAAAATGACTAAAATACACAGACCTATAACTCCATTTGGTACATGATCATCCTAAAATCTAACGCAAGCAGCAACATTGTTTTTTCTCATATAACCCACAGATATCTCTGTTCCCTTTAAAGGCCCATACACACGTCGGATTTTCAAACGTTCAAACGACTGGTCGTTCGCTAAAATCCGACGTGTGTATGGGCCTTAAGTCAATAATCCAGCACAAATAGATCAGTTTCTTATAGTAAACTGGAGACAAAACTAAAATAAAAGTGCATCATGATCAGTACATTTTTAAGTGCCCTAAAACGTTCCTTGATTGCACTACATAAAAAGCATTAAAATTCCAAAATTAAGCACTGTTTAAGCTTTAGAACATTAAATTTAAATGAACTCACATAAAAACAGTTTAATGCACAATAAAATTTAAGTCCCAATGGCAGCCTCGAGAGCCTGCGAAACAGCATCATAAAATGCTCAAATGTCAATGAAATGCCTTGTGATCCTGGAGTCAATCCAGTGCATGCCAGTAATACTGTAGCAAACAGCACAGTACATCTGAGCAGGAAGTGCCAAAAGAATATAAGCGCTTTTCAGAAGGCATTGTGGCCTTACTGATGAGACCTGTGACTACAGTGATCAGTTACTGTACCAACAAGTATTAAGTGAGATACTACGGGCAAAACTGAAAATAAAAGCATGTACCTATACACATGTAGGCTAAAGAAATAACTCATGAAAAACTGTAAAATTTACAATGCATACACAATGTAAATTTCTCCCAGAATAAAATGTACTATAATTTTCTTTTTTTTTTTCTCCCTATCTTGCTGACACCATGCCTAGTGGAAAGCCGATTTTGCAGTAGTTTATCTCATGGGAGATTCTCAGTATATATTTATATAGTGCCGACATCTTCCCCAGCGCTATACAGAGTATCTTGTCACTAAAAGGACAACTGAAGTGAGAAGAATATGGAGCCTGCCATATTTATTTCCTTTTAAACAATACCAGTTGCCTAGCAGCAATAGTGTCAGAACACCACCAGACACAGTGGGGAAGTGTGTTTTCCAGAGGAGTCCCAAGACTTCCTAAGGATACAGGAAAAACACAGACCAGGAGCCCCTTATGGTGTAGTATATTAATGTCAAGTTCTGGATAAATATAAAGTTATGAGGTACTCAAAGGCCTCAATTCACGGAGTTTTATCAAACACTTTATCAAACGTTTGATAAACGCTTGATAAATTACCTCATGGGTAAAATCTAATTTTGAATTCACTAAGGTGTTCTATATTTGTTGAACGTTTTATCGGTAAAACATTCTATAAATGCATAACATCTTAGGCCTCAATTCACGGAGCATTATCAAACGTTTATCAAACACTATCAAACGTTTGATAATTTACCTCATGGGTAAAATCTCATTTTAAATTCACTAAGGTGTTATATATTTATCGAATGTTTTACCGATATAACGTTCAACAAATATATAACACCTTAGTGAGTATTTTACCCATGAGGTAAATTATCAAACGTTTGATAAAGTGTTTGATGAACGTTTGATAATGCTCCGTGAATTGAGGCCAAAGGTGGGTTGCAAAACCAGCAACCACAGTATAAAAACCAGTGAGGAAATGAAATGAACATAAAATGGCTTACCTCTAAGAAGAAGGGGATGTAACTCCTATATAGGGAAGAAATTTTAATAATCAGACACAAGAACGATAACACATTTCGGGGAGCCCAGTCTGCTTCCTCAGATCAAACAAAGCAGTGTCTGGGTAGCCAAGGTGCAGAGCGTGTAGCGCCTAAGATCTTTTAGGTGCTCTAAGCTCTGCACCCTGGCTACCCAGACACTGCTTTATTTGATATAAAAAAGAGGACTGTGCTCCCCGAAACGCATTATCGTTTGTGTCTGATTATTAAAATTTCTCTTATATTGGCAGCCCCTCCCCCTTCTTAGAGGTAATACATTTTATGTTTATTACACCCAAGTTTTTTTTTTACATTTTTCCCAGAGTAAAATGAGCTATAAAATTACTTTTCTCTAACTGTTGCTGTCACTTACAGTAGGTAGTAGAAAACTGACATTTTACTCTGGAAAAAAATGTACTTCTTATTTGTATATATTCTTCACAAAACCACTCCGGATCTATACAAAGAGGTCAGCCAGCCTTCCTACTCTCTTGCACGCAATTTTGGTAGTTGGAACTGAGCAACTGCCATGTAAGTGTTTTTTTGAATAAAGAAATACTTGAGAGTCCTTGATTAGAAGATGGACTAGACCCATTTCTATCAGTTCCGTTTTATTTTCACCACCAACTGTAAGTGAAAGCAACAAAGGAAAAATGTAGTTTGTAGTGCTAGTGCATATTACTCTGGGAGAAATCTATATTTATATGGATACATTTTAAATGTTTTTTTTCCACGATAGTGGCCCTTCAAATAACATTGTTGTACCCTTTGCTTGGCTGTTACCTCCTGCATCTTCTTGCACAAGTTGTTGAAAAATATAGTATCATCTTGTACTGGGATAACTAATAATTTTACTCTTAACAAGTGATGGCCACATCAGAGCTACTAAGCGACCTCAGCCATCAGGATTCAATATTGTCAGCTGGGTATTAGCAGTTAACAGTCAACGTTTGGATTATGTAAAGTACATCGACCCCTTCTTCTGCAAGGTTCAGTTCTTTTAGGGAGCAATCGCACTAGTGCACGTAAGGATTTTATATGAGGCTGCTGTGTTTTCAGGAGCCATCTGCGATTTCGCATCACATAAAAGAAAAAAAAAAGGCTTGCAGGGAATCGCCTGCAGTTCCTGCAGACACCAGTGTGCTCACTCCCTGAAAGTCTAAGGGCCCTTTTCCAGCTGAATCACAAAATTGCAAATCGCTAGTGATTTTTAAATCGCTAGGGTTGCTACTTTATCATAGAAATCATGAGAAGTATTTTCCACTACAGTGATTCGATTCGTAAATCACAATCGCATAACAAAATTAATGAAAAAAAAATTGCAATCGCTGGTGTTTGTGATTGCGATTGTTAGCGGAAGAGGGCCCTAAGGGCCCATTTCCACTGGCCGCATTGCCATGGCGCGATGCGATCATTGCGTCACAGCCAGCCACAGGTGCTTCTGTTCGCAGTGCGGCTCAATTATGCTACTATAGGAATCGGATCCGTGCTGTGGAAAACTGCAGCATGCTATCCATTATTTGAGCCGCATCGCGCTGCAAACGGAAATTCATGTCAATGGAAACCATTCCATTGACTTACATTAGATGCAGTCTAAATGCAGAGCGATGATTGCATCGCACCGCGGCTAGTGGAAATGGCTCTTACAGTGAACCTAATCAGAGGCAGGTCTAGAATTCGTATAGTAATATTTCTAGAAGCCCAGAGTTCCACCTTAACATGTACAAACCAAATTGACCAAGATGAAGGGCCCCAATTTCAGCTCTCCGGCGCACTAATCGTGCAAATGTACAAAAAATGACCACTATGGTCTATAGCAAGAACTTCTCCATTACGGTAAGATATTGTAATGAAAACAGGTGTAAAAGTTGACATGGCTATTTTGCAGCAAGCACTGAAGACACTAAATTCTTCGAGTTGGCAGCTTGCTGAGCACTTTCTGCATACGTGGAGATGATAGTTTGCTATTCAGATTCTTCTCTGTAAGAGATTATCATAACACCATGAGTTAAGATGGGAAGAGAGCTACACTGAATTAACTAAAGAGCTGGATGACTATTATGGTGTGAAGTATTACGGACAGGAACTGAACTTCATAATCATAGGAACATTACCATGGAATCATCTGGGAAACAGCGCTGACAATTTTTTACTGTAGTAATTAGAGTAGTAAAAAAAAAAAATTTCAGTAAATCTGCTTGGCCCTTTTTAAGGTCTATTTAAAGGATACCTGAAGTGACATGTGACATGATGAGATAGACATGTGTGTGTACAGTGTCTAGCACACAAATAAGTATGCTTTGTTCCTTTTTTTTCCTTTCTCTGCCTGAAAGAGTTAAATATCAGGTATGTATGTGGCTGACTCAGTCCCGACTCAGACAGGAAGTGACTACAGTGTGACCCTCACTGATAAGAAATTCCAACTATATAAGAATGAGATAAAAAGGGGGAATTTCTTATAAGTGAGGGTCACACTGTACTCACTTCCTGTCTGAGTCAGCCACATACATACCTGATATTTAACTCTTTCACGCAGAGAAATAAAAAAAGGAACAGAGCATAGTTATTTGTGTGCTAGGCACTGTACATACCCATGTCTATCCCATTAGGTCACTTCGGGAATCCTTTAAGAAAACGGCCCATATGCAATTATATTATTCTCCCAAGTTATCGCCTTGTTGATAATTTTCATCTTTTTAAAATAACTTTTCAGCATTTTACAATTTAAAAAAGTACGATACTATCAAAATTAATTTGAGTATTTTCTTACTTGCAGGTGGTTTAAAAGGCATTTTATGACAGGGTGAGAAAATATCACCTAGGAGAAAACCCAGGAGAAGTTAATTGCACATGAGCCAACTTCTCACGAAGGAAATGTAAGGCTAAAATCACCAGGGGGTGGGGGTGGGTGGGGGGGGGGTGCAGCTTTAGAAAGGTCTATTGACTGAAACAGCGCTGCTGTCGCTGTGGATGATGTCTGTTATGCTACTTTTTACTCAATAAAGAGCTTTGATACAACGGATGGTGCAGAACGCTGTAATGAAAACCCCAAATCACCTGGGCAAAATGTGGGGAGCGCTACCTGGTAGAGACAGAGCTTAGGGGTGTAGCTCTGCCTCTACTCACGTCAATCCCCACTGATCACCGCCTCTCCCCACCTCTCTCAGTCTTCTTTCACTGAGAGGGGCGGGGAGAGGCAGAGATCCTTGCAGATTGAAGCGAATGGATGCAGAGCTACAGCAGTCAGCTCTGCCTTCCCGGGCAGTAAAATCCACGACTTTGAAAGTCATGGATTTTGCCCCAGGATTTGGGGAGTTTAATAGTGTAGAAGATGAATGTTAAATAAAAAGGAGCAATTTTATAAGGCTTCAGAGTTTATTTAAGCTTCTGACTGTAGCAAATGGATTGGATTCTATTTTGGGTTTTTTCCATATAGAGTATGTGTCCCCTAGTGTGATATTTTGTCTTACTTCCTGTCCCCATCATAGAACTCTCAGAACCGCTGTCAGTTTATAAGATAAAAGCTATAGCTACAGTTAGTGCCCAGGCACATCCTGATATTGCTCCGCAATACAGGTTGCTGTGCATTTTACAAAAACACATGGCACCTGTGATGCTCTCCATAGAAGCGTTGACCTTATGCAACTATACTTAAAGGAACATTATCAATTAAAACAACTTTTTTAAAATACTTTATATAAAGGGTCCACATTACTACTAGTGCTAGGGGCACTTTATTTGTTCACCCAGGTCTCTCTCCCCGTTTTAAAATAATCCATCATTCCTCACACAGCTGACAAATATACTTCACTGTATCACAGCATGTAGGAGAGTCTGAGGAGAGGACTCATCTGAGGTGGTAACAGGTAGCTAGATGTGCTGTAATATTGCTGTAATATAACTGTCAGGGAGATATGTATATGCTACTCCTGACTGACTGGCTGCTTGTAATGTTACACTCCTGGCTGCATCTACTACTTAGGTTGCTGTGTGCTGTCCATGCCAGGAGTGAGAGAGACATACTGATAAAGATTCTGCTCATACCTTTGTAAGCAGATAAGTGAAGACAAACACACATGCTGAAAACCTGACTCCTTACCATCACCTGAATAAGATTTTAGCAACGTAATTAATAAACTATACTCTGAGGAGTTCATAGCAACCCCCGTGCAGGAACATGGTCTAGTCCTGCAGAGCCCAACACTTTTTGTATCCAAAACTGATGGATGAGTTTACAGCAGAGAGGCAAGAGCTGTGTGAAAAAAATTGCTCCTTGTACTTGTAATGTGTGCCCTAACATACAGCATTTAAAAAAAAAATGTTTTAAATTGATAGTGTTCCGTTAATGCGACAGAGCTGTGTAGTACACAATATGCAGCATTGTGTTGTCAGAACGCAGCACATAAGAATGCCCATCAAGATAGTGCCATGAATGAACTTTCGGATGTTCTCCTTTATCGTATGATGAAATGCTTTGCTGAAATCAGCTCAATGTGTTAGTGTGCCCAGGACTTTGTCTGTCTATCTGATAGATTGAAGTTCAGTGCAGTCACTGGGATATGATCTGTTTAGTCAAGGGGGCTCCCTAAACTGTTTAGTTATTCTGTGTTGCATAAACTACAACAATATTTCTATCATTAACTTGCGCAGCAAACAAAGCAAAGCACAGAAATCAATGAGCTTCCAGGATATCAACACTGCACCCCATCCTTTGTTATTACATATTTAATGCAATATCCCAAGTGGATGACAGGGGACAGACTTAGCAATGAAGTTCACATTCAGGTCAAAATTTAAACCAAAGTGCCAAAAGTTGTATGACGCATGAAATACCAGATCTGCAACACAGGGCTGCTAGAGGGTATGTGACTGAGCAAGAGTTAAAGACGGGGGTCAGATGTTTATTTACCCTGGAAGATCGAGCAAGCAGCAGCACAAGCACAAAAGCAAGGCACCAAGAGAGCAGTTTAGCAGATAACCAATGAAGAATGCATTTGTTATTGTGAAAATCTACCACTGTTGAATTTTCAAGTTACCAAAAGAATATTTTAGGCACTTGGGTTCAGAGAGATGCAACTTCCAATGCTAGTTTTAGTGTTTATTCCCATACGCGATCTAAACATCAACTCATTCTAAAAAGGGAAAAAAAAAAAAAAAGGTACAGAAAGTAAAATAAAGCTAGGTGTCAGATCCCCAACGTGGACGTCACAGCAGATCCGATGCAAGATACGCTGTGACCATCCATGTAAATCATGGTGTCTGACAAGTGACACATACTATGCTATCTACGACATGTCCACGTTCCAAGTGGAGCCCGGAATAGTCGTGCGATACCGAGGACTTTGCGACACGCCACCACAACTCACACAATGTATCCTATAGCGAAGCATAGGATCTGTCAGACATGTCCAATTGTTCGTTGGTGTCCATTGCTGAAAAACTTGCTGAAAATTAACCTCTACTCCCAATCACACATAAAACTGATAAAATTGTCTGAAAACAATGAAGCCTTAGCTTAAGCCCAATCTACAAGGTACGATTCTTTGTACGATTAGATTACGATTCTATTTACGATCCGATTAAATCCGGCATGTCTGATCAGGATTCGATTTGATTCGATTTGCCATTGTTTCGCAATGGCACATCGAATCGAATCGAATCCTGATCGGACATGTCGGATTTAATCGGATCGTAAATAGAATCGTAATAGAATCGTACAAAGAATCGTACCGTGTAGATTGGGATTTAGAGGCAACAGGGAATAGATTACAAGCAGAGTTCATTAAAGTAAACAACATCTGCAAAAAGAATAATAATATTGTAACGGATCAGACATGCAGGGTTTAGTTTTTAGGTAGATGTAGTTAAGGAATATCTCATAGTGCTCTAAGCCCCAAGTCACGAGCACAGATATGTAATGCAATTTCTATTATAGAACTGGGACATGCACTGTCCATGGGCCTTGAAAATATAAATATAATATATATATATATATATATATATATATATATATATATATATATATATATATATATATATATATATATATATATATATATATATATATATATATATATATATATATATATATATATATATATAAAAACTGCAGTAAAAAATGAAAATTAAAGGGAGTCTGTAGTGAAAAAAAAAATTATATATAGGCTCCGAGTCTTATAGAGCCTTTCCGTTTCTCTCCTAGCCCCATTGTTGGAGAGAGCACGCATGGCGCCGAGCTAAAAGCCCTAAACCAGATTCACAATGTGCACATTGCACAGAACAGCAATGGGAAATTAAAAAAGACACTAGAAAGAAAAAAAATAGCCCCCACAGGCAACTGATCACAAGCCACAACCAACCCCCCCTCCCCTCCCCCTCGGTTATATAGGGAAGAAAAAAAAAAAAAAAAAAGCCTGCACGCTGGAAAAGTCCTTATTGGGCTATATGATGATATTCAGAATAGCAAGTACTGTACCAACATTGACATGTTATCTGCCAAGAGTCAAACTTGCCTACATAAAAAGTCAGCCAACAAGACTATCAACCGTGACCAATGAATATCCTGGCTTCCTGGCCTGAACCTAAACACATTATCTGGATGATTGTCATCAACCACTAAAGAGTAATTATAAAGTAAACTGATCACATTACACCTCACGGGTATATAAAATCTTTAACATCATGCTGCACAATACCACCAGCCTCTAAATAACAGCTATAAAATAAGGCTACTTACAAGATTTAATTCCAGTTAGTTTACTAAAGCTTGCACAGGCTTTCTGTACAAAGGGCAGGCATGGAGACCAGGGCTTCCTCTAAACAAGACATAGGGAGAAACTGATATTTTACTTTCCAAGTAAACTGGAGAGTAAAATGCTTACACTCCTCTGCATCAAAGTTCCGTCCTCTGTCAACAAACACACCAATGCCTGCACTGGAGGAGTTATGATGAAAGATGCAGAAGGAATCATTAGGAGGATGCAACATAGCAGCTGTGCAGAAGCAGCAACCAACACCAGCAACAACGAGCTACTGTACACAGTAAAGGACACCTTACAGAAAATAGTACTTACTCAATTTCAGCTTGCTTCTGCAGTTTCTCTCTCTCCCATGAAGATAAGTTCAGATCTCCACCTACAGTTAAAACGGGAATATTTTAAACAGCTTTAAGAACTTCCTAATTTCCATTATTCCATCAACATCTGTGGTATAAAAAGTGGCAAAGTTTACCATGCTCTTCTGAGTCATATCAAAGTATAGCTGAAGAGTTTGTACTACTGCTTAAATGCAGCAACCTACCATAGCAAGAACCTATCTTTAATGAACCCAAGCTAATGTTAACATAAAAAAAAAAAAAAAAAAAAAAAAAGTTTTCACTGTAGGCATATGGACAAATGCAACCACACAAGCACCGATTTACTAACCTTTCAGTACCAGTAGTGATATGGCATAGAGGAGGATGATACATAATACTAATAAAAAGATCTGGCCCATGTTTGGTGAATCACCAATGCACTTCAGTGTTCCCCAACATTAGTGAAACAAGATGGCTGTGTGCCTCTGGCAGCTTTAAAGAGACTCTGAAGCGAGAATAAATCTCGCTTCAGAGCTCATAAATAGCAGGGGCACGTGTGCCCCTGCTAAAACGCCGCTATCCCGCGGCTAAACGGGGGTCCCTTCACCCCCAACCCACCCCCCGCAAAAGTGTGTCGTAGAAAGGTCGCAGAATTTCCCTTCCTGGAGGCAGGGCTAATGGCTGCAGCCCTGCCTCCAGTCGCGTCTGTCAGCGGCGCATCGCCGCCTCTCCCCCGCCCCTCTCAGTGAAGGAAGACTGAGAGGGGCGGGGGAGAGGCGGAGATACGCGCTGACAGACGCGCGTGGGGCAGGGCTGCGGCGGTTAGCCCTGCCCCAACCAGGAAGCGCTCCCCGGGTGTATCGAGGGGGATTTGGGGGTGAAGGGACCCCCGTTAAGCCGCGCTATAGCGGCGTTTTAGCAGGGGCACACGTGCCCCTGCTATTTATGAGGTCTGAAGCGAGATTTATTCTCGCTTCAGACTCTCTTTAAAGGGAATCAGAGAGGAAAAGATAAAGCAGTTACACATACCTGGTGCTTCCTCCAGCCCCATACGCGCTGATCGATCCCACGTCCTCCTCTGCCCGCAGCTACGAGAACCGGCTCCGCGCTGATCCTTCAGTCGGAGCCAGTCTAAGCGTAGCAGAGGTGCACTCTTTGCGTATCTCTGCAGGAGTGTATGGAGAGATACGTAGAGGGCGCACTTCTCCTGCGTAGCCTGGCTCAGATGACGTCACTGGCAGGAGCCGGTTCTCATAGATGCGGGCAGCATGTAGAAGCTTTCCAGAGGCGCCAATAGAATAAAAGTCACTTAAACTAGCTTAAAAACGATGGGGCAGTGGTGGGCCTATCCCATCCATGCAGACAAAGCAAACAAAGGAAGGACTGTGGCATCAGTCAAACAACAATTTTATTTATACTCTACAGTAAAAAGTTTTTACTGTGGAGTATAAATAAAATTGTTATTTGACTGTTGATGCCACAGTCCTTCCTTTGTTTGCTTTGTCTGCATGGATGGGATAGGCCCACCACTGCCCCATCGTTTTTAAGCTCGTTTAAGTGACTTTTTTCATCTATTGCCGCCTCTGGAAAGCTTGTACATATTGCTAAGTCCACCCTTGGTGGAGGGTTGTACCCATCTTCTTCCCATCTACAGAAAGCGACTTTTAATCCTGAGTGGGGTCAGGTTAATCTCCCCACCTGCCTTCACAGTGGTTGCCTAATGGTAACCCTGGTTTGTGAGTATTAAATTGTTATATTACTCATTATTAATTATCATCTATACAATATCACACTATTGGGCTCTTGATGTCCCCCCTCCCTTAATCTAGTTGCGGGCAGTAGTAGACGGCGGCGTGGGATCGATCAGCGCATATGGGGCTGGAGGAAGCCCCAGGTATGTATAACTGCGTTTTCATTTTTTATTTTTTTTTTTAGATAAGGTTCCTCTCTGGTTCCTTTTAAAGAGAAACTCCGACCAAGAATTGAACTTTATCCCAATCAGTAGCTGATACCCCCCCTTTACATGAGAAATCTATTTCTTTTCACAAACAGACCATCAGGGGGCGCTGTATGGCTGATATTGTGGTGAAACCCCTCCAACAAAAAAATTCTCAGGACCATGGTACTCCTGGCAGTTTACTGTCTGTGAACCTTGTTGCATTATGGGAAATAGCTGTTTACAGCTGTTTCCAACTGCCAAAACAGCAAGCAGCAGCTACATCACTTGCCAGCAGTAAACATGTCCCCATGTGATAAACGTCAGAAAATAAATCAGGGATTTAAAATATTTTACAATGGGCAAACACTGACTAAATTATTTATACATAATGTAGAAATGAAGCACTGTATTACATTATTTTCACTGGAGTTCCTCTTTAAGCCTAATATCAACTGTGAAGTATTGCATTAAATGTTTTGTTCTTCTGCATTTGAAGAGACATTGGAAAGCAGGTTAATATTTGTAGACCCCCTCATTAAATGTAAGCAGAATGGATTTTGGAATGAAGGCACAGTTTAGCATTATGCTCAGCATCCTAAAAAACTAGCTGCTATTCTTTGCATAGAAGAGCTGTGTTTGTGAGAGACTTCATAGTGCATCAGATCAAACTGCAACTCAGTTGCCGAATAGCTTAACATGGTCGTGTATGTAGTCAACTAATATGGAATCACACTAACTCAGGAGACCAGGGTTCAGATATCGGCTCTTCCTGTTCAGTATGCCAGCACCTATTCAGTAAGGAGACTTTGGGCAAGACTCCCTAACACTACCTACTTTCCACTGAGCGTGCCGTAGTGGCTGCAGCTCTGGTGCTTTGAGTTCAAGAGGATTATGTTCTATAAATTATTACATTACAGTCATACAGTGGACCTCACTCAAACTACCACTACATAGACAGGTGCTTCGAAATTCAGAGATAAGTTCACATAACACCAACATCTTTTTCAGGGCTTTTACTGAACCAAGGAGCTTTATACTTTTCATCAAATTTAAATTTTGTTGAGTTGAAATATGTATGCACTAACTCCACGACCTGCTTCAGTGTAAAGAAAACATTCAAAACCCTTTAAAAAATGCATATACAGTGGCTTGCAAAAGTATTCGGCCCCCTTGAAGTTTTCCACATTTGGTCATATTACTGCCACAAAATGAATCAATTTTATTGGAATTCCACGTGAAAGACCAATACAAAGTAGTGTACACGTGAGAAGTGGAACGAAAATCATACAGGATTCCAAACATTTTTTACAAATAAATAACTGCAAAGTGGGGTGTGCGTAATTATTCAGCCCCCTGAGTCAATACTTTGTAGAACCACCTTTTGCTACAATTACAGCTGCCAGTCTTTTAGGGTATGTCTCTACCAGCTTTGCACATCTAGAGACCGAAATCCTTGCCCATTCTTCTTTGCAAAACAGCTCCAGCTCAGTCAGATTAGATGGACAGCGTTTGTGAACAACAGTTTTCAGATCTTGCCACAGATTCTCGATTGGATTTAGATCTGAATTTTGACTGGGCCATTCTAACACATGGATATGTTTTGTTTTAAACCATTCCATTGTTGCCCTGGCTTTATGTTTAGGGTCGTTGTCCTGCTGGAAGGTGAACCTCCGCCCCAGTCTCAAGTCTTTTGCAAACTTGAGGTTTTCTTCCAAGATTGCCCTGTATTTGGCTCCATCCATCTTCCCATCAACTCTGACCAGGTTTCCTGTCCCTGCTGAAGAGAAGCACCCCCAGAGCATGATGCTGCCACCACCATATTTGACAGTGGGGATGGTGTGTTCAGAGTGATGTGCAGTGTTAGTTTTCTGCCACACATAGCGTTTTGCATTTTTGGCCAAAAAGTTCCATTTTGGTCTCATCTGACCAGAGCACCTTCTTCCACATGTTTGCTGTGTCCCCCACATGGCTTGTGGCAAACTGCAAACGGGACTTCTTATGCTTTCCTGTTAACAATGGCTTTCTTCTTGACACTCTTCCATAAAGGCCAACTTTGTGCAGTGCACAACTAATAGTTGTCCTATGGACAGATTCCCCCACACTATCAGAGAGTGGTACCAGGGAAATAAATAGCAAACACCAAGTCCGTAAGGACAGGCCCTTTCGGTACAGGTGTATACAAGCGTATAAACTTGCTAAAGTAATAATCTAAAATAGATGAATGTGAGATCACATTGTTATGTGACCCCTCAGATGGGGAACTGATATACAAATGCAAAGCAAGCTACACCACACTCTGATAGGATATACAGAGTGTGGGGGATCAGAAAGGACCTCCACACTTAGTAGCTTGCTTTGCAATTGTATATCAGTTCCCCATCTGAGGGGTCACATAACTATGTGATCTCACATTCATCTATTTTAGATTATTACTTTAGCAAGTTATACGCTTGTATACCCCTGTACCGATAGGGCCTGTCCTTACGGACTTGGTGTTTCCTATGGACAGATTCCCCCACCTGAGCTGTAGATCTCTGCAGCTCATCCAGAGTCACCATGGGCCTCTTGACTGCATTTCTGATCAGTGCTCTCCTTGTTCGGCCTGTGAGTTTAGGTGGACAGCCTTGTCTTGGTAGGTTTACAGTTGTGCCATACTCCTTCCATTTCTGAATGATTGCTTGAACAGTGCTCCGTGGGATGTTCAAGGCTTTGGAAATCTTTTTGTAGCCTAAGCCTGCTTTAAATTTCTCAATAACTTTATCCCTGACCTGTCTGGTGTGTTCTTTGGACTTCATGGTGTTGTTGCTACCAATATTCTCTTAGACAACTTCTGAGGCTGTCACAGAGCAGCTGTATTTGTACTGACATTAGATTACACACATGTGCACTATTTAGTCATTAGCACTCATCAGGCAATGCCTATGGGCAACTGACTGCACTTAGACCAAAGGGGCTGAATAATTACGCACACCCCACTTTGCAGTTATTTATTTGTAAAAAAACGTTTGGAATCATGTGTGATTTTCGTTCCACTTCTCACATGTACACCACTTTGTATTGGTCTTTGTATTCGGATTCCACGTGAATTGATTCAGGTTTGTGGTAGTAAGCTGACCAAATGTGGAAAACTAAGGGGGCCGAATACTTTTGCAAGCCACTGTATATAGAATTTGCCTTAAAGAGGAACTCCAGTGAAAATGTAATCAAAAAAGTGCTTCATTTTTACAATAATTATGTATAAAATGATTTAATCAATTTTGCCCATTGTAAAAGCTTTCCTCTCCCTAATTTACATTCTGACATTTATCACATGGTGACATTTTTTTACTGCTGGCAGATGATGTCACTGGAAGTAGCTGCTGCTTGCTTTTTTGGCAGTTTAAAACAGCTGTGAACAGCTACTTCCCACAATGCAACAAGGTTCAGACAGAAAACTGCCAGTACCATGGTCCTCACAGTTTCCTGTGAGGGGTTTCATTAGAATATCAGCCATACAGCGCCCCCTGATGATCTGTTTGTGAAAATGAATAGATTTCTCATGTAAAAGGGGGTATCAGCTACTGATTGGGATGAACTTCAATTCTTGGTTACGGTCTTTTTTCTTTTTTTTTTAAACAAACTTTTATTAAAAGATAATGACAATACAGTAAAATCTTCATCTTATGCCAATAAGCATCTTATTTTACAACACATTTCAGCATTCAAAAAACAATATTTGCCTTCCCCATAAAATTCCAACAGTTGGCACTTGTTCCCAAGTCATCCTTTTTTACCCTCTTAACCCTCCCTTCCCCACGGTTTGTCTTTAAAGAGAACCCGAGGTGGGTTTGAAGAATATGATCTGCATACAGAGGCTGGATCTGCCTATACAGCCCAGCCTCTGTTGCTATCCCAAACCCCCCTAAGGTCCCCCTGCACTCTGCAATCCCTCATAAATCACAGCCACGCTGCTGACAAACAGCTTGTCAGAGCTGGCTGTGTTTATCTCTATAGTGTCAGTCTGCTGCTCTCCCCGCCTCCTACAGAACTCCAGTCCCCGCCTGCATCCCTTCCCTCCCTGCTGATTGGAGGGAAGGGACAGGGGCAGGGACCGGAGTTATGCAGGAGGCGGAGGAGCAGCTGAGACTGACACTACAGATGTAAACACAGCCTCACAGCACGGCTGTGATTTATGAGGGATTGCAGAGTGCAGGGGGACCTTAGTGGGGTTTGGGATAGCAACAGAGGCTGGGCTGTATAGGCATATCCAGCCTCTGTATACAGATAACATTCTTTAAACACACCTCGGGTTCTCTTTAACGACGGTCTGTGGCAAGATGTTCAACGTCTTAACCACTATTACTATAAAGAATCCCTTTCTTAACCGGTAGCAATACCTCCTTTTGCGCCATATGTACGAAACCACTGATTAAAAAAAAAAGAAAGCTAATTTACAAAGCTTTTGTATTCCACTTGGATGTGTTTACACCTATCCAGGCTGAAACTCACCAGGCTGGCGAGGCAAAGCAGGAGTTCTTTATATTTATTTATAGTTCAAGTGGTACTGTACATGTGAACAGCTGCTATAAGCAACACAGATAAATTCAGTGTTTTCAAGTCACCCATCACACGCAACCCTGCCGAACACAATGGTATATAGCAACACAAGGTCCTATTACAAGAATGAAAGAAGTTGTGTTTATTTACCTCTAAGCAGATTCACAAAGTACAGCATAACAGCAGCTATGATGGCCACTATAAAAAAAGAAAGTAAAAAATTAAACTTCACAAGCTATCATTATTCCTGTAATAAAACATGAAAATCCACTTCCGATTTATACTGTATGTCAACAAAAATATACTAAAACCTCAATGTTCAATGATAGGACAGCTTTCATCCATCAATAGGTTAACTCTGCTGGTGGTAACTGAAGACTTACTGCAAATGCAAGCACTGAAGAAGACTTCCAGGAATAGGTAGCCATGTGAATCCAGGATTATGCCAGAAACAATGGCAATAATGGCAAGTCCAAGGTTCTGGATGGATTGCATGCTGAAACAAACAAGATGTTTAGTCTTATAGTCACGTGACTTTTCACCCAATAAGTAAGCATGAAAAGCGCTGTGTCCCCGGTTAGCAGTCTCCAACCGATGGGCCAGAGACTGCTCTCTGCTGCTGAGGGGGGCTTCGGAAATCTACGGGAGCCCAAGTGCTCCTGAAGACTGGTCACTCCATACTGTGCATGCGTACAATTTCTCGCATACTCGCACATGAGCAGTAGGGAGCCGCCGATCGCTCCCTAAGCCTCCCACAGCGGGGTATTTGAACAGGGGAACCAGCGCTGGAACGAGCGAACCATGAGAGGAATGAGGAGGCTCTATAGGACCCAGAGCCTTCCATCTCCTTTGAAAAGTCTTTGCGGTTTTTGTTTTTTGATTTGCTTTAGACTGCCGTTAAGGTCTGGTTCACACTGGGCAGATCAAAAACTGATCTGTGTAAAAATTGATCTGTGAAACAAATCACTTTTTAACCACTTCAGCACCACAGGGTTTTTTGCTTAAAAACCAGAGCAATTTTCACATTTTAGCGCTCCTCCCATTTATTCACCAATAACTTTAATGCTACTCATCAGATGTAAATGATCTACTTCAGCACCACAGGGTTTTTTGCTTAAAAACCAGAGCAATTTTCACATTTTAGCGCTCCTCCCATTTATTCACCAATAACTTTATTGCTACTCATCAGATGTAAATGATCTATATCTTGTTTTTTTTGCCACAAATTATGCTTTGTGAGGGTGATATTTGCTTTTAGTAATTATGTTATTATCTGTGCATTTTAAAGGGAAAAATGAGAAAAAAGAAAAAATACACTATTTCTCCATTTCCATCCACTATAGTTTTCAAATAAACAATGTTACCATAGGTAAAACCCACACATTGTATTTGCTAATTTGTCCTGGTTATCTCAACATTTAAATAATATGCCTAGTACAATGTATGGCGATAATATATTAGTTTCTGGTTTGTGTTTTTTATTTTCTCATTGTACTCTATCAGTAATTAAAAGCCCTTATCTTCATGATTAACAGTAATACACTCTCATGGCATACATATTTTAAAAGCTAAGTCCCTAGGGTAATTATGTATTCTCTTTTCAATGCTGTCACTTTTGTTGTATTTACAAGTATTTATTTGGGGGTATAGAGTACATGAAAATAACAGTTTTATTGCTTTTCATTCAGTTTTCCGGTAAAAAAAAAAAAAATCACATGACTTAGCCCTCAGTTGTCAAACAACACAAAATCTATTCTCTCACTTGTCACGGTTAAAATGATACCCTATATACATAATCAGATAGCTTATTGGGCATACAGCACACTGTTTACCACAAGTATGCCTATTTGCTCCCCTGAGCTTCAGATGAAGTTTTGTGGGGAATAGATAAGCGTAGCAAGGGATTCAAAGTGGTTAATAGGCATCAGATTTTTGATCCTTTCTATCAGCACACAGTCAATACAACGCATCCGTCACTCCAAAAATATCGCAGCCTCCCCAAACTTGTGGAGCCTTGTGAACGCCTCCTATTGATTAAAATAGGATTTGTTCACCTTCTCCTGGAACTAGTCTGTGGCCAGTAAGTTAGAAGCAGTGTTCCCCAACCCTGTCCTCAAGGCCCACCAGCAGTGCACGTTTTATGGAAATCCACAAAGGTAGTTAATCAGCTCTGCTGAGACACTAATTACCCCTCCAGTGATTGTGTGTGGTGTCCTGCAAAACATGCACTGTTGGTGGCCCTTGAGGATGGGATTGGGGAACTGTGAGTTAAGCTGAGTACACATGTACGATAACGATCATTTGAAAACGAACGATAACAACAATCGGACCGATAATTGTGCGTCCCAAATTTTCCAACGATGGTTTTTTTGGATGATAACGACCGTTATCGTTCAATGCGACCGATCCAACCCGGCGGATTTTTTCGAAAGATAATCGTTCAATCGTTGCAGTGTGTACAAAGATCATCCGATAATGTTTATCTGTGGAGTAGTACGCATGTTCTTATTGCCTGTCATAACGTCACTTCCGTTTGCGCACGCATTTTTTTATCGTTCGTCATTCAGTACTTTATACATATATCGTTCACGTGTGTACACAATCGTTCATTACGAACAATCTTTTCGGTCTAATTTGAATATCGTGTAAATGTCACGAATCGTTCGTAACGAACGATCTTTATCGGACGTGTATACGAACCTTTAGAGGATGCAAGCCTTCACTGAGAACTTCTGAGAGATTGACACCGCTCTATAGGTTGAACACTCATTTATCCACATTCAAAGTCCCAATATTTACTGGAAATTGTACAGGAACTTCAGATATTGACAATAGAACATAAAATAAATAAATAAATAAAAAAACAAACAAACTTACAATCCATAGGCAGTGCCCAGCTGATGCTCTGGAACCACAAACGCCACCATCGGCCACAATGCACAAGCCAGAAGAGAATAGGAGACACCCAGCAAGCTCTGTAGAAAATAAGCATCTATCAAAAAGGCAGCTGTCTCAATCTCTTAAAGGAGTTATTAAGGCATTATTATGCAAAATAAGTGCTATTTACCCCGGGCTTCGTCCAGCCCCAAGCTCCCAGCATGTCCCTCGCCACACCTCCGCCGTCAGCTGCCTCTCCCTCCCGGTCCCCAGCAATGACGTGAGGTCGGCCTGTACTGCGCCTGCGCGAGTGGCGCTGTCGATCACCGCCACGTGGACCGGAGTGTATTGCGCAGGAGCAGAACTACTGCGAACGGCTGACGGTGGAGCTGCAGCGCGGGACAGGCTGGGAGCTTGGGGCTGGACGAAGCCCCTGGTAAGTAGCACTTATTCTGCATAATAATGCCTGATAAATCCTTTAAAGAAGAATCTACCTGGATACATGAATGCATCAATGAAAAAAAAAAAAAAAAGTAAAAATATGTGGAGACCTCTAACACTTACCATAGCAATCCAGGGATTCCAGAAGGTAAAGGCCAGCATAATGTGAGAGGCAAGGGTGCAGACCACAGCACACACCACCCACAAAATGTTCTTCCCGACACGATCCACCACAAAACCAAACACAGGCGAGAGTGGTGCCGAGATGATGTAGACCACGCTGCACAACAAAGAAGCAAGCTGACTACATACACCACAACATTTACTATGCAAACAGACTCACAGAACATCATCAGTAACATTCACTATGCAAACAGACTCGTAGAACATTATCATACCTGTTTATTGCACCAGCTTGTAGAGGCGAAAAATGGAATTTCTCAATGAAGAAAACCCTAGTTGTAAACAAACAGATTATAAGTCACATATTTGAAATGTTACTAACAAAGACTAACAGTGTATATGACTTTAAATATACTGACTGAACCAAAACTAAAGGTTTCTTTATGTTGTAATTACATGACAACACCTTGCATGCCAAAGAGCCATTATGAATGGGACACTCTGTAAAACTGGTTGAAACGCTACAGAAACACAGCCAGCCAAGCTATCTAATATGTGACATGATGAGATTAACATAGGTATATATAGTACTAGTCCTCCTAAGAAATTGCCTGAAGTCTACTTGTCAGCAGTAAAGATTGAAAGGTCTAGCTAGGTAAGTTTAAAAATGTATTTCTCCTGTAAAAAAACTTTTATAATGTAATAATAATATAATTATTACTAGACCTTAGACCCATTACAACAACAGGCGCTAGGCCACGGCCCCTCACAACCCCCTCTCCCCCTCCTGCCACACCACCCACAATGAGGGGGCACATGCCCACAGCACACACGCTAGCCCCCCTGCCCTCTTCCTCCTGTAGTGTGTAACATCCGTACGCTTCAAACAGACACAGGGCCAGAGGGATGCAGGAACACAGGTTTTATTGTATAGGATTGATGTATATAGCGCCAGCCTCTTCCGTGGCGCTGATAGGTTTGATATTTTTTTCTTTGTAACTTTAGGTAAAAGTGTACCCTTAAAGCAAATCTGAAGCAAAAATAAACTTATGAGATAATGAATTCTGTGTGTTGTACGAATAATAAATAGAACATTAGTAGCAAAGAAAAGAGCCACATATTGTTTTCCAGTACAAGAAGAGTTACAAAAACTTGTCAGACCTGCCAAAAATGTCAGAAAAACCTGATATGCTGCATGCTTGTTCATCTAACGTTTCTTTGCTACTGATGTTTTGGAATGCCCTATAAACTATATGGAAGGAGCACAATTATGCAATGAATAAGAGTTTGTCTCGGATCCACTTTAACCAAATCCATAGCCTTTGTGAAAATTAGACTAAGGAGAGGAGTCGATAGTTTCATAAACTGAGGAGTTGGATGATTTTTGTACCGACTCCACAGCCCTGCGTACTACACATACAACTCATCTCATAAATTTATTTTCGCTTCAGATTAGCTTTAAGTAATGTTTATATACAAGTAAATGCAATGAAAATGTATTCTATGTGAGAACTATATATACACCATACTCACTTGCCAAGTCCAATGAAAGGAAACACAGCAACGTAGTAGCAGACACATATCAAAAATATTAGCCAGAGACTGAGAGAAAAGTCCTTGACGTCTGTCAGCTTGATAACTTCACCTAAAAACCAAGGCAGGAACAGAAGAGACTTATTTCGTGCTGGAAAGATTATGGACAATCTTACAGAAGGCGAGATAGGTGCCTTGGAAGAAGCTTGTGGCCATCACACCACTCATGCACTCTGGTCTGCAGAATACACACACATCACAAATAGGAATACATACCCCATGTTGTGACCGGAAATTTTTTTCAGCCAGGTGGCATGAAAAATTAGGGTGGGGTGGGATAGGCAAACACAGGGCTGGTGTTTACACGGGGCAAACTGGGCAATTTCCCAGTGCCACAAAGCCAGCTAACGGGCCCCCAAGTCTCACACCAACTGATAGTCTCTCTTCTGAAAATGCTACTAGCTGCAGGAACGCGACTCGGACAGGAAAAACGGAACAGGAACGGCACGGGGAAACCCAGAGGGACCGGGTGGGCCTCAGGGGGCAGGAGGAAGCCTGAGGTGAGTATAAAACGGACACTACTTTCGTCCCAGGTTTCCTTTAAATTTAGAGCTTATATAGTCTCATCCCCACCGCAGATCGCTTTTCGGATAGTTATCGTTTTTAAAAACCGCTCCCATTGACTTGCACTCAATGCACGGTAAAATCATTTTTTTCAATAAATTGTGATTGTGGCAATTTTGGCACAGTTTTAATGCCAGTCAACAGGAGTGTGTTTTAAAAACGAAAACTATCCAGAAAGCACTCTGAGGTATGACTCCAGCAAGCAGCTTACCTCCAGGAGGGCAGCAGCATGCGGAGAGAAGCCAGAAACTGCCAGAAGAATAGTGAATACTAATGATACAGAAACACACAGCTCTCCTGTCCCATGTGTCAGCAGCAGATCAAGAGAAAGTTTTAGAATCATCTGCATGAACAGCACTACTGCCCCCTAGCTGCAAGTCTTTGCATCATGCCCCCAAACCGCCGCTCCTGTGGGCCACAAAGGCCCACTTTCACTTTCGTGACATCTAAAATATTGTCGCTAATCTCGGGGGGGGGGGGGGGGGGGGGGCTATAGCGTGGTGGTGGGGGCGCTGAGTGGCGGTGTGGGGACACAGAGAACATGCCTCTGTGCCCCAACTGCCCCCCCCCCCCAAAAAACACCTCGGGTTCTCTTTAAATGCTGTTTGTGTGAAATCTTACACAATAGTACATGGGTAGATCTTTTTTCCCTATATCTGCTTTCCATATTACATTTATCCTCAGAAACTGCCTCTAATTACCTGACGACTTTGCAAGTTTTAACAGGAGCTCATAAAGGCATGGATGCCTGAAATAGCCCATTCTGTGCAAGGTTTAATCCAAGGTTTCTGTCTGTCGATTGCAGGCAATTCTAGCCATGTCAGAGGACCATGGGTTGCTAAAGCAATGCCAGACCGATGCTCTCTGGTCATCTCTCTGGCGAGTTAACAATTTAAACATTTTCAAGAACTTCTCTCCTCCTCAGGTGCAGCAAGTAGGATGAAGCCGCCACCAGGAGACTTGTGCGCAAGATACAGCCAATATACGGCTTACCCTGCTCCTGCACAAGTCCCGGCAGCGTTAATTACTACTCCCCCTCCAGGTCCACGTGGATAGTAGAGAATTATGTAATTCCGCTTCCAGTTATTGCTGGAGGCCAAATTACAGTGTTTTGAAAGTAAATTCAGCTCCGTCTGACGGTGCCGAAGTAACTCACTGTGCACTGCTATAGCTGTAATTCCTATTACAGTACAGCTCCTTTACTTATATCCTCCCCGTGATTTGTATAGTGTTTAATCAGTCCCACACAATCCATTGCTGAATTTAGGCTACACAGATACAGTTTTAGTTTCAATTAACCTAAACAGGATAAAAACATACCAGTCTTTCCTTGTTCCTTTTTCAATATTTTTTCTGCTCTTCTATCCAGATAGCCAAGTACAAGGGCACAGGTCAATGAAAACAGACATGTTACTGCACCTGGAACAGTGTAAGAAAAAAAAGGCAAAAGTTGTTACATACATATACGCACACACACCCCAAAACACACACACACACACACACACACACACACACACACACACACACACACACACACACACACACACACACACACACACACACACACACACACACACACACACACACACACACACACACACACACACACACACACACACACACACACACACACACACACACACACACACACACACACACACACACACACACACACACACACACACACACACACACACACACACACACACACCTCAATACACACATACACCGATACACATACAGTACAGCCCAAAAGTTGGGTCAAAGAGTTTTCTTTATTTTCATGACTATGAACATTGTAGATTCACACTGAAGGCATCCAAACTATGAATTAACACATGTGGAAGTATAGTACATAACCAAAAAGTGTGAAACAACTAAAAATATGCCATATTCTAGGTTCTTCAAAGTAGCCACCTTTTGCTTTGATTACTGCTTTGCACACTCTTGGCATTCTCTTAATGAGCTTCAAGAGGTAGTCACCTGAAATGGTTTTCACTTCACAGGTGTGCCCTATCAGGTTTAATAAGTGGGAATTCTTACATTATAAATGGGGTTGGGACCATCAGTTGCGTTGTGGAGAAGTCAGGTGAATACACAGCTGATAGTCCTACTGAATAGACTGTAAGAATTTGTATTATGGCAAGAAAAAAAGCAGCTAAGTAAAGAAAAACGAGTGGCCATCATTACTTTAAGAAATGAAGGTCAGTCAGTCCGAAAAAAGTCTCAAAAACTATCAAATGCTACAAAGAAACTGGCTCACATGCGGACCGCCCCAGGAAAGGAAGAGCAAGAGTCACTCAGCTCAGATTAGAGACCAGGTCAATGCCACACAGAGTTCTAGCAGCAGACATCTCTAGAATGGACATTAGACCAATGGAAATCTGTGCTTTGGTCTGATGAATCCAAATTTGAGATTTTTGGTTCCAACCACCGTGTCTTTGTGCGACGCAGAAAAGGTGAACGGATGGCCTCTACATGCCTGGTTCCCACCGTGAAGCATGGAGGAGGTGTGATTGTGTGGGGGTGCTTTGCTGGTGACACTGTTGGGGATTTATTCAAAATTGAAGGCATACTGAACCAGCATGGCTACCACAGCATCTTGCAGCTGCATGCTATTCCATCCGGTTTGTGTTTAGTTGGACCATCATTTATTTTTCAACAGGACAATGATCCCAAACACACCTCCAGGCTGTGTAAGGGCTATCTGACCAGGAAGGAGAGTGATGGGGGTGCTGCACCAGATGACCTGGCCTCCACAGTCACCAGACCTGAACCCAATCGAGATGGTTTGGGGTGAGCTGGACAGCAGAGTGAAGGCAAAAGGGCCAACAAGTGCTAAGCATCTGTGGGAACTCCTTCAAGACTGTTGGAAAACCATTTCAGGTGACTACCTCTTGAAGCTCATCAAGAGAATGCCTAGAGTGTGCAAAGCAGTAATCAAAGCAAAAGGTGGCCACTTTTAAGAACCTAGAATATGACATATTTTCAGTTATTTTACACTTTTTGGTTATGTACTATACTTCCACATGTGTTAATTCATAGTTTGGATGCCTTCAGTGTGAATCTACAATGTTCATGAAAATAAAGAAAACTCTTTGAATGAGAAGGTGTGTCCAAACTTTTGGTCTGTACTGTATACACATACACATACGTTTGAAGTAAAAATCCGTAAACTTCCTACATATTACTGTATTTTTTGGACTATAAGACTCACTTTTTCTGCCCCAAAAAAGGGGGGAAAAGTCACTGCGTCTTATAGTCCAAATGCAGGGAGTTCCTGACTGGTGAACGCCTGCGAATTGAACCTCCAACCCGCCGCAATGTCTGGGACTCCCTGTACTGTGCCCATGCAGAGGACACGGGGACAAACGGAGGACACAGGGGGGAACCAAAGGGGCATAGAGGAAGACACAGGGGGACAAATGGAGGACACAGAGGGACACAAAGGGGCATAGAGGAGGACACAAGGAGAACAAAGGCGGACACAGGAGGACACAAGAGGCGCAGAGGACACAGGGAGACACAAGAGGTATAAGGGGGCATGAAGTACAAAGGTGGCATAATTCATGAGATGCCCCTTCACCATGGATGCACCAGGTTTAGTATACATTTTCCCCCTGGTTTTTGTCCTCTAAACCTAGGTGCGTCTTATGGTCAGGAGCGTCTTATAGTCCGAAAAATACGGTATATTGGTTACTGTACAACCTAATGTATATCTTATGAGCCATTATTATTTATTGTATTTATAAAGCGCCAACATATTACACAGCGCTGGACAATAAATATATACAATGATAAAAGACATAAGGTTGTACAACATAGAACAAAGTTATACAAGGCAAATTTTACAAAATACATGATCATGCGATATGGGCTGCTGGTTAGGTAGGCCCAGCTGAACATGTTTCAGTATCAATCACACTGCAAACTCTCTACAGGGAGTGCAGAATTATTAGGCAAGTTGTATTTTTGTGGAATAATTTTATTATTGAACAACCACCATGTTCTCAATGAACCCAAAAAAACCCATTAATATCAAAGCTGAATATTTTTGAAAGTAGTTTTTAGTTTTAGCTATTTTAGGGGGATATCTGTGTGTGCAGGTGACTATTACTGTGCATAATAATTAGGCAACTTAACAAAAAACAAATATATACCCATTTCAATTATTTATTTTTACCAGTGAAACCAACATCTCAACATTCACAAATATACATTTCGGACACTCAAAAACAAAACAAAAACAAATCAGTGACCAATATAGCCACCTTTCTTTGCAAGGACACTCAAAAGCCTGCCATCCATGGATTCTGTCAGTGTTTTAATCTGTTCACCATCAACATTGCATGCAGCAGCAATCACAGCCTCCCAGATACTGTTCAGAGAGGTGTACTGTTTTCCCTCCTTGTAAATCTCACATTTTATGATGGACTACAGGTTCTCAATGGGGTTCAGATCTGGTGAACAAGGAGGCCATGTCATTAGTTTTTCTTCTTTTATACCCTTTCTTGCCAGCCACGCTGTGGAGTACTTGAACGCGTGTGATGGAGCATTGTCCTGCATGAAAATCATGTTTTTCTTGAAGGATGCAGACTTCTTCCTGTACCACTGCTTGAAGAAGGTGTCTTCCAGAAACTGGCAGTAGGACTGGGAGTTGAGCTTGACTCCATCCTCAACCCGAAAAGGCCCCACAAGCTCAACTTTGATGATACCAGCCCAAACCAGTACTCCACCTCCACCTTGCTGGCGTCTGAGTCGGACTGAAGCTCTCTGCCCTTTAGCAATCCAACCACGGGCTCATCCATCTGGCCCATCAAGACTCACTCATTTCATCAGTCCATAAAACCTTAGAAAAATCAGTCTTAAGATATTTCTTGGCCCAGTCTTGACGTTTCAGCTTGTGTGTCTTGTTCAGTGGTGGTCATCTTTCAGCCCTTCTTACCTTGGCCATGACTGAGTATTGCACACCTTGTGCTTTTGGGCACTCCAGTGATGTTGCAGCTCTGAAATATGGCCAAACTGGTGGCAAGTGGCATCTTGGCAGCTGCACGCTTCACTTTTCTCAGTTCATGGGCAGTTATTTTGCGCCTTAGTTTTTCCACACGCTTCTTGCAACCCCGTTGACTATTTTTAATGAAACGCTTGATTGTTCGATGATCACGCTTCAGAAGCTTTGCAATTTTAAGAGTGCTGCATCCCTCCGCAAGATATCTCACTATTTTTGACTTTTCTGAGCCTGTCAAGTCCTTCTTTTGACCCATTTTGCCAAAGGAAAGGAAGTTGCCTAATAATCATGCACACCTGACATAGGGTGTTGATGTCATTAGACCACACCCCTTCTATTTACAGAGATGCACATCACCTAATATGCTTATTTGGTAGTAGGCTTTCAGCTACAGCTTGGAGTAAGACAACATGCATAAGAAGGATGATGTGGTCAAAATACTCATTTGCCTAATAATTCTGCACTCCCTGTAGTCTGTTGTCTGACTCATGCCATTTCAATGAGCCTGACAAATGCGATTAAAAACTCCAGGATAATATACTTATCCGTAAAGATATTAGAATGGCTGGGTACTGTCATGAATATTTTATGATTATTAACATGGCAGGAGGTATAAAATGTTTTGCATTTATGCTCAAAGCAACGCAAACAGTTTATACAACAGAAAAAAATTAATTTTAACGCAGATTACAAAGCAAGCAAAATCAGATATTTAGAAACTGCCATTCTCATTTTACTGCTGAGACGAGGTCTCTAAAGTCCACAATTTTTTGCTTTATTTGTATAAAACATTTTCCAGTTAATTTTGTTGTACTCAAAAAGTGATAATGAGAGGAAGAAGAAAGCTGGATAAAGGGTTCTGCAAGTAAAGATATTATCAAAAATGGAAACCAGTAGTGCAATTCAGCTAGACTGTCACGTAAACAGTCTCTACCTATACGATACTTATAACATGGCTAGGAATCTAATTCGCTCATGGAACTTAAGTTCTCCAGCTGAAGCGGTCTTCTTTTGATGCATATTTCATATCTTGCAAAGTACATACTGGACACAGACGCACCACTGCTTATTACAATAAGTTACCTACCAATCATAAGGGTTACACCAAGTGTAGTGTGGCCTGCAGAACCCATTGCATTCTTAATTGAAGAATACACCAGTCCCATGACATTCATATTCACTGTGCTGCCCTGAAAGAAAACAAATATTCAAGTCACAATAAAAGGAACTGGGTGTATCCTCACCATATGCAATTTCAAACCTGGCTGCAACTTAACCCCCTGGCGGTATGATTATTTCCGGATACTAGGGTCTTTTCAGCATGTTTTAGACACTAAAATTGGGGGGAAAAAAATCATGCCGCCAGAATGCCTGCAGCAGCCCCAGCACTAACTCATCTACCTGGGCTCCAGCGCTGCAATTTTCCCTCTGTCCTCCGGGGGCACTGTATGTCTGTAGTGAGATCACTAACAGCAATCTCAGAGTGATTCAGAGCCTCAGAGAACAGAAAGGAGAACGGCTACAAATGTCTGGATACCCCGGGAGGCGAGTAAAAAATGCCTGCTATACTCTGCATTGAGCTCCCGGCGGCTAGCCAGAGCTTGCCGCCAGGGAGATTAAGCCTGGAAATGCATCCAGTTTTACCACTTTCATGTAGTATACCTACACAATCTGTTCATGGAAATTACAATCTGTTGGCCCTCCTACTACATGGAGGTGGTGAAATTGGCCAATGACTGGCCAAACAAAATTGGATGGGTTTACCAGGCTTTTGAATGAACAGGCTGTATTTAAATATAATGTGAAGTAAAACTGATCATTTAAGAAGAAAATAAAAATCCAAAGTCACCAAAAGTGTCTTAATATGGAGTATGGTAGTTCTTTTCCCATTTAAAGCTGTGCAATGTTTTGGGGGCTTGTACAACTCAAAGTTGTAGTTTACATGGATTTGTAGGACGCAGGGCTGGGCAATATGCCAACACTTTATACGTACAAGTAGGGATTGCCAGTGAGATGCTAATAATTCTAAGTTGATGAAGAGTTATGCAAATTCTAAGGAAATAAATACAGCTTTAAAGTGGAACGATCAAATCTTACCTCTGCTTCATTTTCAAGCTGCATAAATTTGCATCAACTGAATTATTGGCATCAAATTGAGCATCCCTACACACAAGGTAATTAAACTGGACAGTGATTGTACAGTGACATTTTCCAGCATGTAGCCAAGAATACGCTTATTATGGAAACACACTGACTCACCACTCTAGCCATACTAAGCTGAAGTCCAAAAACCAAGTTCAGTTCTTTCCCTTTGAACCAACTGACAGCGTATGTGTTCTGGGCAACAGCAAGCGATTCCCCACCAATCCTGAAACAACAAGTACATACAATTTAACAGAATTCAGACAAGCTGTAGTCACATTTTAAGTAATCTGCAGGTCCCAGTGGGCTCTGCACAATAACATAGTGTTACGGATAAGGTGACATGTTCACAAGAATAACTTCAGGTTCAGTTTAACCTCCTTAGCGGTTATCACTAGTCCAACTCTGGTGGAAAAAACAAGCTAGGAGCAGTGATCCCGAACTGGACTTGTGATAGCTGCCGGGAGGTCTATGCAGAGCAATGTGCGCAGTGGGGGTTTTTCACTCACCTCCCGGGGATCCCGACATTGGCCACAATTATTCTTCTGCTCCTCCGAGGCTCTGCTCACGGGGGCACTGGAAAGCCTCCCCGTGGCACTCGTGGATAGTGCTAATGCAGCATGAACTAATTCCCGCAGGGCAACCGCTTTGCGGTATTGGTTTTTGACCCTGCATAATTTGGCATGCACAAGCAAATGCATATTTGCATGAGCAATGCTTCATGATAAGCCAATTAGGCCAAATTTGCAAAGCCAGATTTGTTAGGGTTAAACTTGATGTTTGATGCACGCATACATTTCTTGTGGTAAGAGGCTCTGCTTCCCCCTGGTGAGATTGCCGTCTGACGTCATGACGACAGCTGGCAATCTCACTATAAGGTTACAACGCCACCCGGAGAATGAAACTGCATCACTGGATCCCAAGGGAGGTGAGTGAGTGCTGGCGCTGCTGCAGATCTCTCTGCAGTGTGATTTTTTTTCTTCCAGGATTTAGGGTCTAAAACCATGCTAAAAAATTGCAACGCTTCTAGACCCTAAAGTCCGGAAAGAATCAGACCGCCAAGGGGGTTAAAGGAGAAATGAAGTCTACCATCAAATGTGCACTTCAGACAGAAATTCTGCCATGCAGTATGCAGACATAATGAACACAAAGACATTTGTTTAAACAAAAGACACAATTGCAGTGTAATACGTTGTGATGAAAGCTAGCCCCATCATGTCTGCTCAGATACACAAACATTAAATAAATCCCAATTAAGCTGAGTACACACGTACGATAACAATCGTTCAAAAACGAGCGATAACGACAATTGGACCGATAATCGTGCGCTCCAAATTTTCCAACGATCGTTTTTTGGGACGATAACGACCGTTATCGTTCAATCCGACCGATCCAACCCGGCGGATTTTTTCGACAGATAATCGTTGCAGTGTGTACAAAGATCGTCCGATAACGCATGTTCTTATTGCCTGTCATAACGTCACTTCCGTTTGCGCACGCATTTTTTAATCGTTCGTCGTTCAGTACTTTATACTTATATCGTTCACGTGTGTACACAATCGTTCATTACGAACGATCTTTTCCGTCTAATTTGAATATCGTGTAAACGTCACGAATCGTTCGTAACGAACGATCTTTATCGGACGTGTATACGAACCTTTAGACCAGTTTCTAAATGAGTGCTAGGTTACATTCTACGGGCACCTACAGCCGCCCAGGACCCCCAGCCCTGCGCAGTAGTTGGAGGCACAAACGGACACATGTGGATGGAGACACCTGCGGCTTTATTAGGTAGGATACTGACTGCGGGATGATATGCTAATAGGTTACTCTCCATTCATTTTTCTTTGTTCTTCCCTTACTTTCATGCATCTTTAATGAAATAAGATGTTCACAGAAGAAAAACAAATCCGTAGCCTTTGACCAAAAATGTATTTGCAGAGGGAATTTTAAACGTGCAATTGTATACCACCTGTGCTGCGCTGCTGATCCCATTCACTACAGTACTGGATCAGTGATGTACTTTGCCAAAAAATGCGTGCAGCATTGTGATAGTGCATTGCACTGCTGCCCGGCGCATGTAGTCTGAACATCAGACACTACAGACTATGCATTTCTGATATTCTTGCATGTCGCGCACCATACATGTTACTGAAATATGCATGGCAATGCTTATACTGTAGTGTGAATGAGGACTAAGAGCCTGAGCCCACTAACATCTTTGTGTCCACTTCTGTCCATTTTTAAGCATCTGTAACATTAATGTGTTGCAGAAAAGTGGACACAAATGAGTTAGTGGGCTGTACAGAGAGAGCATCTGTAAGAGTCAAGATACTGTGATTTCAACAGCATGGATTCAGCAAATTGTCTCTTCCCTGTTGTGCATGCAAATGGCTTACAAACTCTTATGCTGGGCATACACGGGTCGACACTGCCTTATCAATCGAGCCGCTGATGGCTCGATTGATAATATCCGACGGGTCCGATCACGGCGTGGATCGATTCCCTGCTCGATACCCGCAGGCGGACAATAGCAGGGAATTAAGTGGAAGGAAGCGCCCGCGGGGACGAGCGGGAATCGATCCAGGCGGCCGCGGCGGGAGTTGAGCCGCCGGATCTAACCGTGTATGCCCACAGCATTACATACACCTATGTCATTGCAATGAAAGTTGGAGGGAGTGATGGTGGAAAGTGTGTGTGTGTGTGTAGGTGTGTGTGTGTAGGTGTGTGTGTGTGTAGGTGTGTGTGTGTGTAGGTGTGTGTGTGTGTAGGTGTGTGTGTGTGTAGGTGTGTGTGTGTGTAGGTGTGTGTGTGTGTAGGTGTGTGTGTGTGTGTAGGTGTGTGTGTGTGTAGGTGTGTGTGTGTGTGTAGGTGTGTGTGTGTGTAGGTGTGTGTGTGTGTAGGTGTGTGTGTGTGTAGGTGTGTGTGTGTGTAGGTGTGTGTGTGTGTAGGTGTGTGTGTGTAGGTGTGTGTGTGTGTAGGTGTGTGTGTGTGTAGGTGTGTGTGTGTGTAGGTGTGTGTGTGTGTAGGTGTGTGTGTGTGTAGGTGTGTGTGTGTGTAGGTGTGTGTAGGTGTGTGTGTGTGTGTGTGTAGGTGTGTAGGTGTGTGTGTGTGTAGGTGTGTGTGTGTGTAGGTGTAGGTGTGTGTGTAGGTGTAGGTGTGTGTGTAGGTGTGTGTGTGTAGGTGTAGGTGTGTGTGTGTAGGTGTAGGTGTGTGTGTGTGTGTGTAGGTGTGTGTGTGTGTAGGTGTGTGTGTGTGTAGGTGTGTGTGTGTGTAGGTGTAGGTGTGGGTGTAGGTGTGTGTGTAGGTGTGTGTGTAGGTGTGTGTGTGTAGGTGTAGGTGTGTGTGTGTAGGTGTAGGTGTGTGTGTGTGTGTAGGTGTGGGTGTGTGTAGGTGTGTGTGTGTGTGTGTGTAGGTGTGTGTGTGTAGGTGTGTGTGTGTGTAGGTGTGTGTGTGTGTGTAGGTGTGTGTGTGTGTGTAGGTGTGTGTGTGTGTGTAGGTGTGTGTGTGTGTGTAGGTGTGTGTGTGTGTAGGTGTGTGTGTGTGTGTAGGTGTGTGTGTGTAGGTGTGTGTGTGTAGGTGTGTGTGTGTGTGTGTAGGTGTGTAGGTGTGTGTGTGTAGGTGTGTGTAGGTGTGTGTGTGTGTAGGTGTGTGTGTGTGTAGGTGTGTGTGTGTAGGTGTGTAGGTGTGTGTGTGTAGGTGTGTAGGTGTGTGTGTGTGTGTGTGTGTGTGTGTGTAGGTGTGTGTGTGTGTGTAGGTGTGTGTGTGTGTAGGTGTGTGTGTGTAGGTGTGTGTGTGTAGGTGTGTGTGTGTAGGTGTGTGTGTGTAGGTGTGTGTGTGTGTGTAGGTGTGTGTGTGTAGGTGTGTGTGTGTAGGTGTGTGTGTGTAGGTGTGTGTGTGTAGGTGTGTGTGTGTGGGAGGGGGGGCAGAATCTAAAAGGACAGACGAAGATTTGCTTGAGCCCCGGAGCCACAACATTAAAAAGAATGCAATTTTTTTTAAGTAGTACATATGAAAAATCCACTGGTTAACTGTTGTGGTGCCATCATGATTTTTCAACTCACCCAAATACCAGTCGTCCAGCCTCCATTAGCCAGAAAGCATTAAATAAGGCTCCTGCTGCAAATATAACCTGAAATATCACAGAAACACAGTTAACTAAAGCATGGAATATTTCATATTCAAATATAATAATTTACAGGTACAATATTAAGAATAAAGAAAACATCAGACACATCCTCACCCCTTTATGTACTTAGATTTACTGGAATGTTAGGGTCTGCCTTCCGATGAGCTTCAGTTGGCTAACATTATCCTCATGTAGCCAGCGGTACAACCAAATACCGAAACAGCAGAGAGCTTTATCTACTGTGTGTATGGAGCTTTAGCCAACAATCATTTCTTTCTGCAGGGCTCAAAAGCCCTTTCAATATACAGTAGGTATGGATCAATAACAGCCAGCATATAAACATGCTTCAAGAGCAAAAAGCATTATCAAACTAGAATGTCCGAGGCATCATTCTCTAGATGCCGTCTAAGATCGTGTTTTTAGATTCCAGTCTTAAGCTAGGTACACACACACACACACACACACACACACACACACACACACACAGCCGATGCGGGCATTTAGGACAATCTCGCTCCAGAATCTAGCTTATACAGGTGTCACCTGACATTGCCTAAAGATCAGTTATGCTGAATCTTTTAGTGACAGCGACACCTGACCACATATTTCCCCTCTTATCACTCTGTAGTAAGAGACCTGTCCCTCGTCAGGAGGAGTGATGGCATGGAACAGGATGCTGGAGCCGATGTTAAGGAATGGGACAAGACACTCAACCAAGATGATACAGCAACTCAGAATCTTTCAGCTACGCACTGGGGCGAGTGTACACACACTAGATTCTCGAAAGAGAGCCCTGACCGCTTACTTCTGCTGAGAACACCAATTTGTGCACACACCTTAAGGCCAGTTTCGGACTGAGGATTGGTGGCAGCAGTGCGGCCTGGGGGCTGCACCGCATAGCCAAAAACAGGTCTGCGGGGATTGCAGTGTTAGTATTTGGAAATCCCCTTCTGGCCGCCATCCAAACAGGAAGAGACGCTAGCTTGCGCTCACTTCCTGTTTCGGAAATACGGAAGTGTATTGTAAAAATACGCTTCCGCACACAGCACTGCTGCCAACATTTTTAAAAACCCGTGTCACCATAGACATATGACTTCCGGACCGCCGCAGATCGCACACGGCAACGTAGGTATGCGCTTGCGTTAGCTAGGTTACCGCACCGTGGGTAGTATGAACTACCTCATAGACTTTCAGTGCCCTGGGGTGTGGTGTGGTACTGCACTGCCCCAGTGTGAAATGGCCCTCAGGTATGTATTCACCATAAACTATCCTAACCACCTAATAATTTGTGATAAGTTTGGGTAAAACCCTAAAGTGTGCACATAACGTTGTTGGCTTCTTCTTTAGTGATTGGCCAAAGCAGAAAATCCTTGGCAATCGCTACTGTGGTTCCTGCAGCTGATTATATTGTGCTCAACCCCCCCCCCCCCCCCCCCCTCAAAAAAAAAAATCAGAACATGCAGCTTGGCTAGGAGTCGAGTGTTACGGTATGTCTGCACAGCGATAGGCAACAAACTGCCCCCGAAAACAAGCAGGAGCAATATTCAGGTGGGAGAAATTTAAATTGTGCACATAGCCTAAGCTTTGGTTTTATTTCCATGATTGCAGTAATGCAAATACAGGTCGTCAATGAGCGCCTGCAGCACCCAGGTCCTGCATATTGACGACTAGAGGGAAGGCCATAACTATCCAGTCTGGGGATTGGTTTCAGCTTAATGGGAATGAGCAGCATTACATATCTCAGGAAAAACTAAATGACATAGCAGAAAATCAGGTACCCCAAGTCGGGAAAAATTTTTGTTTTTAGCTTTTTGTCCTTGACTAAACTGAGTCATACGTGACAAGAAGTTAAAAACGCTTAAAATCTAAGCAAGGAATCTGAAAAAGTAGATGTACAGAGAAAAGCACTTACCTGCCCAACACATACAAAAAGACTAAATATTATGGTTCCCCACCTACAAAGAAAGAAAATAATAGTATCAGCTGTACACAAGAAAAAGCCTTCTGATTCTGTATCCCCAACTTACATACCAATGTTGCATTATCCTGAGGTGTTCCAGCCCAGATAATTACGTTTTTTTCCAGCATATACGGCAAGATGCACTTTTCCTCCCCCAAAAATGGGTAGAAAGAGTCCCTGCGTCCTATTTGTCAAATACAGGAAGTCCTCAAATTACGATCACCCGCCGATACGGCAGCACAGCTCACCTAATCCACAGCTCTAGCAGCGACCACAGACCTCTCCCCTCTCTCAGAGCTCCTTTAGTGCCAGCTTCTGCTGATCGCATCCTCATCAGAAGCCTGCACTAGGGGAACAGTGAAGGAGAGCCGCGCTGCCGCATCTGATAGTTATACACGGGGCAGAGAAGCACACACGGGGGAGTGGAGGACACATGGCGGATGCAAGAGGAGACAATATTGGCGGAGAACATCTACAAGACACTCCTGGCCCACGGCCATACCAGGTTAACTATATATTTTTTCCCCGGTTTTGCCCTCTAAACCCAGGTGCGTCTTATAGTCTGGAGCGTCTCATTTGCTGAAAAATATGGTACTTAGAAATAACTCCACACCAATTCTATTAACATTTTTATAGCACATCCTTAGACTGTTTACTTCCTGGAGCTGTGAGGAAACAACATTGAGCTGCAAAATGCATGTCAGGCATTTCTGTGAGCTTCACAAAATTCAATTAACGTTCTTAAAATAACCTACACCCTTTTTGAGGGTGTAAATAATACTTGAACTTTAATGAATATAACTTATTCTTAGTACCCGAGGCGATGCTGGGGAGGGGGTACAGATGGGACACAGAGGCATATTCCCTGCTGGATGACATGCCTCTGTGTCATCCCTGCACCACTCTGTCCCCCACACTACCACCCTCTCGAAACCGGCGACATGCAGCTTGTCTCCAATCGTGGGGAACGGAGGAGAGGTAATCCCTGCTAAATGCCCACTGGGGGAGTTCCTGCAGGCCTTCCCTAGCTGCCATTGGGCAGCTCTGCCTCTCCACGGCTGCTCACCCTGCTGCTCCCCCGCCTCCCAGCACACTGCTCTTTGTGAGACACAGAGAGCAGTTCTTCCAGCGTTGTAACCCCAGTGCTCACAAAACCGCAAGTAGAAGACTGCAGGCCACAGGCGTGGCAGGATTGTGGCGACCTGGTCCACCCAGCCCCCCAGATCAGGTAGCATTGTTAGATTTTTTTAGTTTAAATCCCTACCTCAGGTTCCCTTTAAGGAATAAAATATGTGGTTTTTTTCTACAAGATTTATTACAATATCTCGCTCACTCAGCACAGAGCCAACACCTGACCCCCACTCTACTCCATTCTCTGCTACGGAGAGATCAACACTTTGTGGACAGCACTGCAGCTCAGCAGAGCTCATCTTTCTGCCCATCTGATCCTGGTTTAGTGTGTAATAAAACATTCCCCAGTATATTTAAAAGTCATGTGCATCTCTCATCAACCTGCTTGCAATAGCAAATATTTTTGTTACTGATTTTTATAAACATTGGGTATAGTATGGAAAATGCTATCCTTGCCTTTAATGAAAAAAACAATACACACTGAGCAGGGCGGCAATACTTTACACAAATAATTACTCATCAGCAGAGATTTATATGGCTACTGCTGAGCTCAATGAAACAAGCCAAGCTATGGTATGTTCCAAAAAGACTGTTCTTTGTGTCAAGGCATCAAGCAATATGTCTATAAGTTACGTTACAAACTTCATTCCTATGTATATGCTCAACTTCAACATCACTTTATGGAATTCCTATAAAAACGCAACTGTTATTTAAACAGTGGGTAGCAAAAAAAAAGAAAGAAAAAAACCTACTAAAGAAATATTTTTGGCAAAGTGAAGGCTGTGTAAATCTCTTTGATGTGGAAACAGTGTTCATATTTACCGTTCCTGAGATTAAGTGCATTAGAGGCTATCTACAATGCCTAACATGAAGCATCTGGATAGCAGCTGATCGCTTCTACTATGGAGAACAAAAACCTTCACTAAGCAAGGTCTTTCACATTGAAAAGCTGGTAATCTGTGTTGGTTTGATGTGGAACAGTACATTTGCCAAAATGACTTACCGTATTCCAAATACCCGATCAATGAGAAAACCTCCGAAGAAACAAAGAACAACATTGGGCCAAGAGTAAAAGGCATATAGCTGCATGAAATCTGCAGTGTTCACCTTCATGTCCTGCAAGAAAAAACAAAAAACACACACAACATGAACACGTCTTCTAAAGTCTTCAAACATTAACACAAAATCTCATCACTAACATGAACAGGCTATGGCGGGGGAGGCCTGGGCTAGGTACACACTAGTTTGGAATAAAACAGGTAATGGTCTCAGCAGAGTCAAAGTACGATCCGCTGTCAATATACTTTTTTTGTATCCATTGGAGTCTGGTTTTTACAATGCTCTATTCTAAGACAAGAAACCCCATAGGAGAACCAAAATAACATAACTCATTTTTACAAACAAAAACAAAACAAAACAGAAGCTTCAAAGCAGCTTACCGAAACTTCTAAAAGGCAATTGCAGACCTCTCTCATACATGCCCAGTACGGAAAAGCTCATACACAGCCAGAGAAACGTATTCAAAAAGTTTGTCAAATAGGTTTACAGGTATTCCAGTCTAGAATGGTGGGGTGTAAGAGGATTTCAACCACCGAGGTAAGTTTTTTTTTTTTTTTTTTTTTTTAATATTGTGCTTTAGACATGCATTAAAAGGAGTCACCCTAAATCAAGCTGTGATTTGCAAAATATTTTGAGGTAATTTTTTTTAAAGGCAGGCAAGGGCCTTATGTACTAAATACACTTTTTGCATGTATATTCTATTTTCAATTTAGTATTGAAAGTTCTGTATTATTAGACCAATTCTGACTTCTTTAAAGGCTACAGCAATTGCATTGGTTGTTTTTTCCCCAGAAAGTGCTGCCTTTGCTCAGCTCACCAAAGGCTACCTACATGGGAGAAAAGCGCTTTACAAATGTTATTGTATTATTGTATTACATCCAGTTAAGAATGCTGCTCTGACACATTGAATTTAGTGGCAGCTGGATATCAGAAAGCGTGCCTGACCCTTGTCTGTCAGGCCCTCTGAGGACCTTCGGAGGGGAAATAAAGAATGCCTGGATTGAAAAGCATTCACCTGCAATCTCCGCTCTATTCCTCTGTACCGGAAATAACATGCATACAAAACTTTCCTGTAACAGATGGGGAAAACCCTTCAGAGCAGTCTGTAAAAGCTAAGACACCAGACTTCAGGTGCAAACCAGATGGCATGTTACTGCCCACTTAAATATTCAGGAAATACAGCCAATTGTTACTCTTCCTCTGTTTGGGCTATTAAATGAAGAATCTAAAACTGAAATACCCAGCAACCTCTACAAATAAGCCTGCAAAATGAACTATCAGAAATACCATAGAGCCATCTATTTGATTTGCTGAAAAACAACAGTAATCTGACCATTGGCACGTCTGACTTCCACTGAGCGGGTTGTAACATCATAAAAAAAAAATTAAAAAAAGCCTAAAATTAGTTAGTACCCCAAATACAGTAAGGGATGGTTTAGACTTCTCTGCAAGCTTGACGCTTCCTGGCATGCAGCGTTTTTCATCCCCCCAGGTATACATGGAAGCCCAGCGGTAAATGATCCCGGAAGCAATCGGCTAAATGCTGGGCAGACAACGGCAAAAATTGGGATAAAAATGCGGTGTTTGCGCAAAAGATGGTTGTGATATGTTTGGATTGTATAGTGAGATTACTGTTCACATCCCATCTGCTCTATAAAGTTACACTTCAACCCCTGGAGTTACCCTCGAGCCTCTGGAATTACTCGAGTTAAAGCGGATCCGATATGAAAAACTAATTATAACAAGTAACATATATCATCTAAAGTTTAGATAGTTTACACAGCAAATCTAGCTACATAATAGAATATGATTATGTCTGTCTTTCTGTGATACAATGACAGCAGCCATGATGTTTGTAAACATTACACACAGGCAAGCTGATCTGCATCTTCAGCACTCAGCCTAATCCCTCCCCTCCTCCCCTCTGCCTCTGAAATCTCTGGCTAGTGATACCTCTTGTTAAGTTTATAGGGAATTAAGAGTATTAAAACAAAAAACAAAAAAAAGTAAAAAGTATTTAGTTTGAGGAATGCCCAATAAACTATATGAAAGGAACACAATTATGCAATGAGTAAAAGTTAATCTCGGATGCATTTTAACTTTAGGTTAGCATAATAGGTTTGTTCCATTGCAGTTCCACCTTTATCTTGGTCTAACTGGTTTTATCACAGTAGGTTTTCATACTTCCTGGAGTCCGAAAACACACTGTTCATTGCCTGTACATCAGGTGCCCACACTCAGCTGTGTTGTATTGCGCAGAAGTAGATATCATAGGTTTGTACTGTGATGACGGGCCTATGACAGCAACCGTATATGCAATTGCGTGTGTTATGGTTTAGGGAGTAAAATTGGGTTCGGAAAACACCTGGACGCCGGGACTTTTCTGCTAAGACCAACAGACGTGTTGTATGGCGTCACCAGGTGTTTTCCCCTACGGAAGATTGGCAGAGATTGAAATTTGACGGAATCCCCTCTTCCTTGGAGATGATGCTAAAACTGGTAAGAATGTTGATGCGTGCTTACTCATAATTACTAACCCTTAAACTAGGATTCTGCAAATACCTTCTTAAAGATACATTTATAACAGAATTATAGAATAAATACAATAATTGTTTGAATTATTCAGATTTGCCTATATTTCATTTTAACCAACTATCAGTAGTGTGCACTTTGTAGCAGGGTTTAAAAACCTTATGTTTTGGGCCAAAACAATGGTTAACACCGGTAAGCGATCGTACTGATGGCTTTGTATTCATCTGAATGGACAGCATTAAGGCCTCTTTCACAGTAGGACGTTGCGTTTTGATGCGACGTTAAAGTCGCATTGCAAATTACAACGCAATGCCCCCAAAAAGTCGCACAGCAATACTAAGTCTGTGCGACATTTACAGTGCACACATTGCATTTGTATGTAACGTGTAGCGTTATTAGAATGTGCTGCATGCTGTGCGTTATACACGTTATTAGCTGCGTTGGACTGTTTGCACATGCTCAGTAATGACTTGGAAGCATACTTTTCATTGCCTGTGTGCTCTACTGTATGCGACTAGAACGGGGCATTAAGTTGCGTTGCGACTTTTTGGGGGAATAGCGTTGTAATTTGTGTTGCGACTTTAACGTCGCATCAAAAACGCAACGTCCTACTGTGAAAGAGGCTTAAATGACGAGCATCAAGGCTGTTGATAACAGTTGCATAACTGTCCATGTTAACCAACCTTAACAAGCTCATTTCAAAATGCAAACTTCTAATTGCATTCAAATAAAGGACACTATGACCAGAAGGCAATTGAATCCGGGCTCCCTTTGAAGAGTTTACATAGCGACATAAGCCTGTTATCAAGGTAAAGTTTGTGTTTGGAGGGAGCGTAATCAGCAATGCCTGGTATACATCATGCTATTTCCCGTCTGATAGAAGAGTCGAATCAATTATTTCTGACAGGTCCAATCTGATCTTCAATTGTTTTTATGATCAGTTTAGTATAGAAGTGATCGGGGGAAAAAAATGATCAGAAAAAACTATGGGAAATCAGATCTGTTAATCAACTCGACCCATCTATCTGACTGGAAATTGCATGGTGTGTACCAGGCATAAAGCCCCATCTACACGATACGATTCTTTGTGCAATTCGATTACGATTCTATTTACGATCCAATTAAATCAGACATGTCCGATTGGGATTCGATTCAATTCGCCATTGCAAAACAATAGCAAATCGAATTGAATCCCGATTGGACATGTTGGATTTAATAGTATTGTAAATAGAATCGTAATCGAATTGCACAAAGAATCGTATTATGTAGATGGGGCTTTAGGCGGTGTTCCCAGTTGCGCTGGAACACGTTTCAGCCAGCGGGAGAAGACAATGTAGTGTATACTCTGATGGCCCGCTGTGGTCCGGCTGGAGCCCGGGGCAGATCTGTCACCCCCGTAGACCATATGGGAGAATGCATCTGCCTGCCCGGAATCATCGTGTACTGCACAGAAGTGTGGCCCACTTACCACAATGGCTCCCACTGATTTCACTGCAGACTGACAAGTGTAAACAGCTTTATATATTTATAAGATAGAAGCTGTTCACTGTCAGTTTAGCAACAAGTGGAGAACGGACAAAAAAGACCACTTTACTTACGGTAAAGTCTTTTCCAGTAGTCATGAGGACAGCACCCCTGGATGAGACTTGTCTCCCTCCCCACTGTGGACAGGAAACTGTTAAAAGAAGAATTTGCATAAGCAATAGGCAGCCACATATAAGATACTACACCTGCCACAGTACCTCAGTTAATAAAAAGATGACACGGCCATTTAATGATGCTTACACAAACTTATTTCTCTTTCCTACCCAAATAAGGGCGGGTTGCAGGGGTGCTGTCCTCATGACTACTGGAAAAGACTTTACCGTAAGTAAAGTGGTCTTTCCCAGAACGTCATTTCGGACAGCACCCCTGGATGAGACGATATACAAGAGTTAAAACCTTAGGGTGGGACCACAGCTTGCAAAACTTTCCTTCTGAAGGATAAACCTGAAGACAGATACATTAAGGCGATAGTGCTTTACAAACGTATTGTGACTTGACCAGGTCGCAGCTCTGCAAATCTGATCTATAGAGGCCCCTGCCCTCTCTGTCCAAGAAGTCGAAATTCCTCTTGTGGAATGAGCCATGATAGAATTGAATTGCTCCCCCTGTGTCTGATATGCTAATGAAATAACCCAAACAAATGTATAATCTGTGTAGGATTTAACTAAGGAAGATTTCTCCCAATTAATGATCCAACCTAGATCTTGTAGTAAGACTATTGTCGTAACAATCTGATCTCTTACCGAATTGGGAGATGTCCCTCAAAACAGAAAATTAAGGTAACCCAAAATGTTAACCTTTCTCTGTCTAAGTGTAGCCAGAACCCCAGACATTACCTTCATAAACAACCCTGGAGCTGAGGATAATCCGAAGGGCAAAGCATTAAACTGATACATTCTTACCTCTTCCTCCATCTGGATGGCAAACCTTAAGCATTATTGAGAAGTCAGATGTATCGGTAATTGAAGATACGCATCTTTTCAGTGTAGGAAGGCTAGGAAATCGTCCTTCTGTAAGAGATGAATAATAGATCAAATCCATCCTGAATTTTCTGTATTTTACCTTCTGGTTTAGACTCTTTAAATTTAGTATGAACTGATAATTTCCCTGTAGCTCCTTTACTAGAAAAAACACAGGGCAATAGAATCCCTGTCCTCTGACATTTCGGTACTTCTCGAATTACCCTTTTTTTCTAAACAGGGAAAGGACTTTCGATTGTAGGGCTGAAAACTTTATTTGGTCCTGCAAGCGGGGAGTAATGCAAAAGCTCTTAAAAGGAGGCTGGATGAACTCTATTCTGTATCCCTCCAAAAAAAAAAAAAAAACACCTTAAAGGCTCTTTCCCACTAAGACGTTGCGTTAGATGCGACGCTAAGGTTACATAACGTGCCCCCAACGCAATGCATGTGAGCTTTGAAGTTGTATGCTATTTAGAGCCACGTTATGCGTCTCCTGATGGGTCTGTGATGCGTACTTTTTGACGCATACTATCGGACGAAAACGGCGCATGCGGCAAAAGACTGGAGAGCACGTGATCGGAAAACTCCGCATCACGTGGTCCTGCCAGCCAATAAGCGGCCGCTCCAGGAAGTTAACACTGCAGTGCATATTAATTAGTCATGTGGCTGGTCACAACAGCGGACTCTCCCCTCCTCTCCTGCAAGAAAAAACAAAAAACAAACATTATTGAGCATATGCAAACAGTCTAATGCGGCTAAAACCGTGTATAACGCACAGCATGATGCACTTTCTTTAAACGTCCAGCGTTAGAGTGTAACACAACGTGGGCACTGTGAACAGCCCATTGATTTTTCATTACTGTGAGCTGGGCTGCGTTACAAGCTGCTCTAACCTGCGCCTGTAACGTCCCACTGTGAAAGAAGCCTAAATAACCAATATTTTGTGCACTGTAGTTGCCATGTTTTGAAATTTGCAATTCTCCATCTCATTGGAATACTAGCGTCATTGCTTATCTGACTTCTTGGTAAAAGTGAAGTTGGACTTAGGGCCGGTTCACATTACAAACGCGGACGGCCACGCATGCGGAACGCAACGCGTACGAACGCACGCCATCCGCGTTTGCATGCGTTGCGTGGCTGATCCCATCACTGAAAAGTGAATGGGACAGCCGCGCGTTTTTGCTGAATCTGCGTGCAGCATGCGTTCCCGGACCGCACAGGTCCGGAACGCATGCAGTGTGAACATCAGACAGTGCACTCTATGCACTGTCTGATGTCGTGCGTGTTGGCCTTCTGCACGCGTTTCCAAAACGCAGCTGGAAACGTGTGCAGTGTGAACAGGCCCTTAGGCTTCTGTGACTTGTAGAGAGCCCATCTCCTGCCCTTAGAGGACTAGGGATCTGACTTATTCTTAGAAGGAGGGACGAAAGGACCGTTTACTTTGAAAAGGTCCTTTCTTAAAGGAATACTATCGATACCCAAGTGTTCTAAAATGACAATGTACAAATAATGCCTAAGTTGCTGTGTAAACATTTTCCTACTTTTCATGTTAAATATCAGAGGCAAAAGCTGTAATTTACTGAGGGTAGGATTAGCTATATTGGGACAAATCAATTGCAGAAGGGGTGTCTACTTCAATGCACAGCCAGAGTTGCATATCGGACTACAAAAAGCAAATATCAAACAAACTCTGAAAGCAAAAAACAGTATGAAAAGCTGTAACAATTAGTTACATTTCCTCTGCTCTCTACAGACACTTCAGTCCGAAACAGGACACAGAAGCTGCAGCTGTTCTCTCTGTCACACACAGTTACACAGAGTTATCTGATCAAGTGTGAGGGGAATTTCCCCTCTCCTCATGGCTCAGAGTCAGTTTTGTCAGTAAAGTTTGAAAGCATTTTGATAACAGTAAACAAAGAGGTTGCTACTAAAATGTATACACCAGTACTTAGCAACACTTCCCAAACAATTCCTGTGTCAACTGAAAATATGTGAATCGATAGAATTCCTTTAACAGGAATACTTTTTTTTTTTTTTTTAATGTGTGTCTGCCGTTCTGTCTAGAGGGTTGTCTAACTGACTCAAACAGCAGACCCCCTTCACAAGGTACACCACATAACTTGATTTTGAAGAATTGTCATCATTCCAAGTTTTTACCCATACACCTCTTCTGGCTGAATTAACTAATGCCGTAGTTCTGGCCATAAGTTTAACCGTATCATCTGAAGCGTCCACTAGATAATTGGAAGCATTCCAAACTTTAGGGAAATCATTCAAAATTTCCCAGAAATCCTCAAAAAAGTAGGTCAGTTTTGTTTGATACCCTTGAAAAATATGGATCTAATTTAGGCGGGGTTCCCCAAAACCCTGATCTTCAGGAGAAAAACATTTAGACACTGATCTGGGCCAAAAAAAAACTTTTCCTAGATTATCCCACTCCTTAATCCTAATCTTAAGAGTAGAATGGACTGGAATAAGCCGAGAATGAGGATCCGCCAAACTCTCATACATTTGATCCAAAGGTGTCAAAGATTTCTGCTCAGACTTAATACCTATTAGTAAGTCTTTCATTAATTCAGGAAAAAAACATTGCGGTTAGGGCTCTTTTCCACTATAAAATGCGATCGCAACCGCATTCTCGATCCCAATCGCACTTCAATTTCCACTATGCGATTGCGCTACTATACTTATAGTACAGCTCAATTGCATACAATGCAGGAGGATGACGATTGTGCTTTGTCCAAATCGCATCGCAATCAGATTGCACTAATGGAAATTGCTGCTGCAGTTTCCATTAGTTTAACGTACCTCGTGATCAGAATCAAATCGTAACTCGCAGAGTAATGAAAAAAAGGCCCTTAGTCAGTTTTACTCAAATCTTCCTCCTAGTTTGATACATTTTCTCTGTGCAGAGAGAGTTACTATAAAGGAGGCAGCCCCAGCATTCCTTTACATGTGCATTTTTGTTTAAATTGCCTCTCCTTGCCCTGAATCTGTCTAGTTCTTTTAAACAATCTATTTAATTGCTGCAGTTTAGAAGAACTTCAAGAATGTTACACATGCAGGCTTTCTGATGTGAAATTTATCTGAAAACAGGTACCCAAGGGGTTAAAAACACAGCCTGGGTATTCTGGGATGCAGTTTGTTCTGCTCTCACTGCAGCTGCCTGGGAGGTCTGTCTCTCCATTAGCTTGCCTGTTATGGCTGGCTTATCGCCTTCCCTAAACAGCCAGGGTTTCTCTGCTCACATTTGCCTGCTTTAATTTTTATGAATTAACCTTCAGTGACCTGTGTTGTGATAATCTCCGCACAAGTTGTTAATTTCCCGCACCTGCTCAGGAATTATAGATTTTCATGCGGACACAGGTTTTATGAATGCACAGTTTACTAAATGGTGAGTAAAGTCAGCTGTTTTGAGCATTACCGCATGCAGGAATGCTCAATAAATAGAGGCCTATGTCTCTTGGAAGCAGGAGGCATAGTTAGAGGTGCAGACAACATAGGAGATGATGGATTAGCTATAACAGGTAGATAAGCCATAGCAGTACTAGTCCCAGGCCCATCTGACGCAGCTGAGGCGGTAGAAGCAATAGCAGAATCTTTAATTTCCTATTGCTGTGGACCTTCTCTGTACAATACTGGCACAATTTCCATTCAGAGTTGCCAATCCATGCTGACTGGACTGAGTAGAAGATTTTTCAGACTTTTCAACCTTCTCAGTCTTATGTCTTTTGGTGTATAAAACATAATAAACGATAGCCAGCCATTATACAAATCCCTCTATACATAACATACATCCAGCCAAGCAGAAGAAACATAATCACATCTACTTGCCAGAGAGGGATCCTGGGCAGATTCAGCAGATTGTGCAGGAGCTGACCCAGAGGCGTCCTCCATGATCCCAGCCACAAACCAGAGTGCATCATGGACTCTACAAACTTATACCTGCGCTGCTGATTTGATGCAGCTGATCCAATTATGCATGCGGCCCCTGCCGGCTAAGCATATGCTTAATCAGCTTCTTACCTTAAGGAATCAGCTGTATGCCGATTCCTAATCACCGCCGCGGCCCCTGCCGCCCGGCTCAGACTTCAGATCACGCGGGACGCCAGCGCGTGACTACCTCCGGTTAAACCGGAAGTGAACTCTCTCCAATGCACGCACCTGCGTGCATAAAGTTGCTGCCTCCGATGGAGAAGCCTCCTCCACGCTGCAGGGCTCCGACTGTTCACTGAACAGTGCTGCTTGGAGCCCTGGAAAACGCTGCCCCTGCCGCCTGACATGGATGGCACTCCTGGAGACCTCTCCCATGCATCCCGTCCGGGACAGGAAACTAAACTGAGGTACTGAGGTACTGTGGCAGGTGTAGTATCTTATATGTGGCTGCCTATTGCTTATGCAAATTCTTCTTTTAACAGTTTCCTGTCCACAGTGGGGAGGGAGACAAGTCTCATCCAGGGGTGCTGTCCGAAATGACGTTCTGGGAAAAAGGTCTGTTCTAAGCTCAAGTGGAACAAAGCCTTAATTTAAAGGGAACCTTAACTGAACGGGGGGTAAAGAGTTTTACTTACCTGGGGCTATTACCAGCCCCCTGCAGCAGTCCTGTGCCCTCGGCGCCGCTCTGGAATCCTCTGGTCCCCTGCTGTCACTTAGTTTCGTTTTTGACGACTCACCAGTCGCCGGCCGCCATGCGTATTATCGGACGCATTCACCAATGCAATTAGCGCTATTGCGGACCGCAACGCGTACAAAAATACGTCTACGCGTGCGGAATGCGGCAACGCGTATTTTTGTACGCGTTGCGGTCCGCAATAGCGCTAATTGCATTGGTGAATGCGTCCAATAATACGCATGGCGGCCGGCGACTAGTGAGTCGTCAAAAACGAAACTAAGTGACAGCGGGGGACCAGAGGATTCCAGAGTGGCGCCGAGGGCACAGGACTGCTGCAGGAGGCTGGTAATAGCCCCAGGTAAGTAAAACTCTTTACCCCCTGTTCAGTTAAGGTTCCCTTTAAGTTAACACTGTGCTGAGTTTAAAAAAAAGGGGGGTCAGAAATGTCACTTTTGGCATCACAGAGCCTCTTGCACACTGCACACGATTCCGATTCAGATTCCGCTTTTTAATCAGTTTTTACATCCGATTCAGATTTGCAGTGTGCAGGGAGCAAACTGCAAATCAGAATCTGAATTGGATGTAAAAACTGATTAAAAAGCGGAATCTGAATCGAATCGCTTGCAGTGTGCAAGAGGCCTAAAGATCGAAACCAGCAAAAATGTTTTCTTTTTCATATCACATTTCTCTTAAATCTGACAGTGAACACTCACAGCCAAAACATCAATTGGTGATTCTTTGGCAGTTGGTGACAGCCTGCCTCCAGTAAATATAAGTTCATGAGCTCCTGGTTTGGAAGAGCTGCACTCACTGTCTTATGGAGAAGGAAGTAGGAAGAGAAGCAGCCCAAGAACAACTTCTGCAAACGGACTTAACAGATTGACACTCTGGCAACCTAAGCCAATTAGTGCCTGCATGTGACCTGACAGCATCCTTTACATCATAGGTCAGATGATTAAAATGTACAGGTTTTTGTTTTTGGTATAAGCCAGGTTTTTCACCACACAAAAACGCAAAAAACCTTGTCCAAAAATACCAAAATGTATTGTTCTATTACCAGAACTCCTCTCCAACTGTCAAGTATTCAGGTCTGACTGACATCTATATACAGTTTGCTGGACGGTTCAAAAGAAAACACGTAGAACACTTACCGACTGAACTTGCGTTTGAAGTGCTGCTGGGTTGTCATAGCAAAAGTAGCTGCCTAGAAAGAAAAAAGTGGATGCAATGAAAGTGTTATGCTTTTTTTTTGTTTATACCCTGGCAACCAATGACACCCATAATTGGCAGGGAAATGAATTTCCTAAGGACACTTGGTTTCCACTCCTGCATTTCAATATTGAGACTCTCAACAGCAGAAGGTGATGAATTTTATTTTTGTAGCAAGAAACTATAGCCGGGTCCCAGAAAACTCAAGTTTTCCTCTTGAGGAAGTTCATACAAGGGTGTCAGGGCTGTATGGCGCAAGAGCAGTTGACTAATGTCCTAGAAGATAAATGCGCTCAACTTGACAACATTTGGAGTCTGTTGTGTTGATTGATTGGAGACCAGCAGTGAGTGGTCTGGGGGACATCTTTCCTCTTCTTTCTGCTTGTTGTTTTCTTTGGTTATTTGATTTTTGTTTTTAGCAATACTAGCCTGACCAGTATGATCCTACAGAAGAGCAAATGTAGCAAAAATTGTTGAACATCATAATGCTCATCAAAAGTGAAAAGTAATAAAACACAAATCAATAGTAACAAATAGCTACCTATTTGAATACTAAAAAAAAAAAAGAGCGCACACGGAAAAAAAAAAAAAAAAAAAAAAAAAAAAAAATACACCAGGGGGTACCAAGGGATACAAAACACAGGCTAAAACATAACTGAACAAGGCAATGAACAAAGGGATAGCATGAATAGAAAAAACATATTACATTAAAAAAAAAAAAAAATCACAGCTGTCACAAAATCATCAAACCCTTCTGGTTATAAACAAATGGCTTCCCCTTCCCTCTCTCTGTCACAGCAATGTACACTGAGCAGAACCTTTACTGTAAGCAGTACATGTTTAAACACCTGTCACGCAATGAAGCCCTTCCTTCTGTAATCCGTCAGATAAGGAGGAAACTGTGCACTCTAATCTCTGTAGCAATCCTGGATTTTTCAAAGCCAGAAATAAAGCCAGGGACCCTAGCCTGAACAAACCTAATTTCCTAATGTTAATTAATGGTGTGTACAGTGTATGATGAAATAGTGCCTTTCACAATAAATACTGTTAGAAGAGTTCTTCCATGTTAGTGGGCGGTTGTATTTTCATGTTACACTGGAGCTATGATGAGTACCTTTGTTTAATAGTGTTGTGGAATAGCATAATACATCAGCATAAAGCCATATTTTGCTGGTATTCTAATCAGAACATATTTCCTGATACAAACGGGGAGGAAAACAAAGCTTTAGGGCTCGTTTCCACTATCGCGAATCTGCATGCGTCCAACGCATGCAGATTCGCACATGTAATGCAAGTGGATGGGCCTGTTTCCACTGTAGCGTTGTTGAGGTGCGTTTTTTTCAGCGGTAAAAAACGCACAAAAGAGCCAACGAATTCGCCTGCGAGTGGAATGCATGCGAATCGCCGCTAATGTATTTAATAGTAAAAACGCATGCGTTTGTTACATGCGTTTTTACCCGCGATTTCGCGTGCGATTTTGCACCTTTTTCAATTTTATTTTGCCCTGGCAGTGTCATGGTTAATTTCGCATGGCACCCTGCCATGCGAAATCGCACGCGAAATCGCGGGTAAAAAATGCATGCGGAAACGCATCCGCATGCGTTTTTACAAGCGTCGGAATGCCGGCGAAATCGCGTCGCAACAGTGGAAACAAGCCCTCAGGCTGGATTCACAATGGTCAGTTGCATAACACAGGTGGTTAAGATGTGTGTGAACTGAAATTGAGACTGGACATAGGCTTTAATACAAAGCCTGCATGCAGCAAGTTAGAATAACGTGGTCTGTTAGTATGAACAGGTCCATAGAATTATATGGGCAGTAAGTTGACAAGTAGAATTTTTCTGCAACGCAACTGAGCACTGTGAACCTAGCCTTAGCGTTTGAAAGCGTAAGCGAAAGATGACAGAATGGATGTAGCCTCAGGAAAAGTCTGTCAGGCTGGGAACTTCCTTGATAAAAAGTGCAGCTGACATTGCCATTGTATTAAATATCAGTGTTGGTGTTTGAATTTGGCATAGCTGATTAAGCATAGCAAAGAAATAAACAGCGCTACTTAAAAACAGATGAATGCTTACCTGCAAAAAAGTGCAGACCCCACTCATGGGATACAAATACACAATGAGCACACATACAACCTGTCTACCACTTGGAGGATGTTAGTTTCCACTAACAGCTTGCATGCAATTTGTTAGGTACTCGTCCCTCCCACTGTCGAAGAAGTCTTTCCTCCATGGGAGGGGACCTAACACTAACTAAATCCTACCTATGCATATGCATAGCCTGGGCGCGCTACCAGTAAAATTAAGAATTGCGCAGAAAAAGTGGGATCAGCGCATCACCAGGCTTTTACTGGTAGCGCGCCCAGGCTATGCATATGCATAGGTAGGATTTAGTTAGTGTTAGGTCCCCTCCCATGGAGGAAAGACTTCTTCGACAGTGGGAGGGACGAGTACCTAACAAATTGCATGCAAGCTGTTAGTGGAAACTAACATCCTCCAAGTGGTAGACAGGTTGTATGTGTGCTCATTGTGTATTTGTATCCCATGAGTGGGGTCTGCACTTTTTTGCAGGTAAGCATTCATCTGTTTTTAAGTAGCGCTGTTCATTTCTTTGCTATGTTTGATTTAATTCTGGTCAGCTGCTCCCACTTGTTAGTTTTTCTTTGGTGTATATGCAGAGCCTCTGTTTGGGTTCAAGGTGCGTTTGTAGTCTCTGGGGGGGCTCAGCGCATCTCTGAGCTGAGGCCATTCAGAGGCAGCCTGGTGATGCGCTGATCCCACTTTTTCTGCGCATAGCTGATTAAGAAAAAACAACCTAAACACTCCCGACTGATACTGTTCAGCATTGAACAAGCAGATTGGGTCACCGGCTTGCAAGTCACGCTGTGTTCTCGGTTACTCTGATACTTCCTCCTCCTGGTTGGGTAGGAGGCAGCACCAGAGTTACGTAAAACGAAACATGACTCACAAGGCAGTGAACTCGTCCTGACCCTGTCTGCTTGTTCAGTGCTGAACAGCGGCAGTCGGAAGCATTTGGGTTTTTATGTGGAATTCAAACCCCAGCACTATTGAATATCAATTCACATTAAAGGCTGCCACTAGTCAACTGAAACTTGATTTCTGCCAGATTCTGTTTTTATTGAATCTGCCTAAAATCCCATTTCTTTAGAAATCAATTGGTAATGTTCCAGCGTTCCATATCACTTTCCATCCCTCTAATACTTCCAGCTCTGCCGCTGCCCACATGTACAAAAGCTCTGTTCTGAGTCAGGCGGAACAGAGGTTCACATTCAAAACGCACATCATAATGGCTATTATGTAGCCAAACCCCACATCGGCTAGGCGTGGGGGTTAGTGTTAGGCATAGGTAGGAGGTTAGTTAGTGTTAGGAGTAGGTAGGGGAAAGGTTTAGTGTAATATATAGGTTAGTTACAGCGGTATTAGAATATCAACAATGTTACCATTATACTATCAGCATTACCCGGGCCCCCAAATTTGCCAACACTTTATTTTAGATGAATGCGTGATGGTGGGGCATGGTTTCAGCAAGTAACACCATGGAGGGCACAGTGATGACATACATGAAGCAGTCCAGGCGGTTTAGGGAAGGGGAGAAATTCGGCCAGCACCATTCTGAGGTGAAGCCAGTAAGTGCTAACTTGTGAAGTCACAATATCCCAAAGACTCAGGAAATTAAAGTGGACATATTTTTGGTGCTAATCTAGTTTAGGGGACACAGCAAGAAATCTCATAGGGAAATTCAGCTAACGTAATTGGATGGCCGATACCCTCTCAAACGGCTAGGTTTCCAACAGGTGGAAGTAAACCACACCCACACTACTTGGCCAATCACATCGCTTTGTGCTGTAAGAGGTTACTGTGATGGGAGAACTGTTACCTATAACGTTTCCTGCTGGGTCCCCTAAAGTAGACTAGTGCCATACTTTAAACATTTACTCTATTGCTCCCCTATTTGAATGTATAATTATGGGTGTATTTAAGTGTTTTTTTTCTTTTTTTTCCCTTTATATACGCATTTAGTCCCTCCCCTCTTTTTAGACTAGCTGAAGTGGACCTGAACTCTTGCACAGGACAGAAGGAAAAACTGAGAAATCCACCCTGTATGTATTTAGAGAGTTTAGCCTGTCTAATTCCCCCTGTCATCTGTGACTAATAAATACTGAGGGGGAAATATAATCCAGCAGTCAGCACAGGAACTGCATGATTTCTATCAGCTGTAATAAAGAAACGATTTTCTTCAAAGCGGACCTGAACTCAGAATTTGCTATCTGCTCTAAAAGATAAACAGCAAAACAACATTTAAAGAAAAAAAAACTTTCTACAGCTGATAGAAATCCTGCAATAAATCTGCAGTGTCTACTTCCTGCTTTTATAGCCGCAGACATAGGGTTAACATCCTGTGTTTACAAATTAGCTGCTCTGTGGAGACTCCTGAGCTGACACAGGGGTGAGATCAAATTACACTTGTGATTAGTCACATTTGAAGGGGGATTAGACAAGTTAAACTCTCTAAATACATACAGGGTGCATTTCTCTATGCTTTCCTTCTGCCCTGGGCAAGAGTTCAGGTCCTCTTTAAGTATACTCAGGGTCACACAGTGTCACATGGAGACAAACCCTTTTGTAGGTGTACAATCCCACAGTTTATATTTTGCATAATCAGGAGGGAGGGGCTGGAGGAAGGAGATGGCTGAATCGACACATGTCAGCCACCGTATGGCGGTACACTCCACCAGAAAGCAGACATAAAAAGGACAACATCTGCAAAGTAAAGGTGGCCATACACACAGACTTTCCCATTCGATTCTCTGCATATTTCAATACTTTGATAGAATCGGATGGGAACTGATTCCTTGAAATGTTCTATATGATGGATTTTGACCAAAAATCAATCTAAACTATTGAGCAAACAAGACAGAAAATCCAATTCGACTGGGGGCAGAGCAGAAGCAGCGGACAATGGATAGGCCACAGTGTTCTCCCCAGAATTTTTTTCCAGCCGGGTGGCATGAAATAGTAGCCGGGTGGCATGAAAAAGTAGCCGGGTGGGGCGAGTTGAAAATGCAGGGCAACTGTGCTTACAGCATAGGAATAGGTGAGGAGGTGAGCCGATGACAGCCGGGTGGTCACAAAATCTAGCCGGGTGGAGCACCCGGCTAAAAGAGCCTGGGGAGAACACTGGGCCATAGCGTTGCACTACATCGAACAGTGCAATGCTGCGGTTCAATCAATTTTCAATAGATTTCCTGCTGGAATCCTTTTAAAAATGCTATGTGTGGTATGTTCAAGAACATTGGGTAGAAATCTATAAATGTATGGCCAGCCTAAAATACATTTATTCCTTTCTTTCGAGTATTAATATGATTCACGTCATATGTACAGTAACTGATGATTTTTTTATATTCTGGTCCATTTTTACATATAGGGGAGGTTTTGGGGGATAGGCAGTGCACAATTAGGTTAGTGGGGAAGGGGGGGAGGTAGGTATGGAAGGGGGGGGGGGGAATGAGCAAAGAGGAAATTCTTTGAAGTGGGCATACAAAATTACCTTGTAACAAAAAACAAGTTCCAAAATAAACAGTACTGTAAAAATGTGCATGGCCTATACTCCACGATCATTAATATGTAAACACAAAACAAAGTGCTGGGCTAATCCTCCCCTATTAGTATTACAGGCTCAGCTGCCCTTTCCCTTGTAATCCACTGTTTACCTACTTACTGCCTAGACATAGCTCTGTACAATCACTCCTGACTGCAAAGGACATTTCTAGGAAAACCAGAGACATCACCTTTTTTTGTTCATCCTCTGCTCATTACTAATTCTAGGTACACACGATACAATTTTCTGATTCGATTTCCGTTCACTTTTATGGAAATCGATCAGAAAAAAAAAATTTGATCAAAATTAAGATCGGACATGTTGAAAAAAAAAAAAAAAATCAATCTGGCAGGTAAATCTAACAGTAGAGGTTTTAGTATATAACGGACAATAAACTGCTCCTATTTTATAAACAGGAGCCGTTCACACTTGTCACTCTGAGATCCATTGCGGTAAGCAGGCCGAACTTCTGAGCTGTCGGCAATAATCCCGGGCAGGTGGATGCGTTTCTAAATACAGCCTATGGGGGTAACATCTGACCCGAGCTACAGCCAGACCATTGTAGTGGACATTACACTGTCCTCTCCTGCTGATCCGGGAGCAAATGGGAACCGAGCCTTAGGACTTATTGCCACATCTGTTTCCGTATCGGACATGGCACCCGTGCTGCCACAAAACCGCAGCTGAATAGCTATAGCAGCAACATGCACGGCAATAGTGATTCAAATGCTTGTTATGAAAAAACTGCTCCCTGCCATCCAGCATGCGATTAAGATGCCATGCTATTGAAAAAATAGGTAACGTTTCCCAGTCCGACTCGGATGCGGGGAAATGTTGCATATTCGTACTTAGTGGAAACGTGCCCTAAAGCAGACTGCCAGTCAAAAGCATTAAAGCGGTGTTCCCATTTGACTTCTGCATCACGTGTGGACAATGGACAATATAATGTCCACTCAGACGGTCTGCAGTGATGCGGCTGGTGCCTGGGGCAGAAGTGCGGTCAGCTTACTGCATTGGATCTCACGGATCTGTTGCAGCGTGACAAGTGTGAACGGTTTCAATGAATAACATAGGAGTGGTTCACTCTCCGCTTAGCAATGAGCAGAGAATGGACAAAATAAGTCAGTTCTCCGCTCTAATGGGTATAGAGCCAAAAACAGGTTCCCGTACAACCGCTAGATTAAAAAAAAAAAGTCAACACACACAAACAAGTGACATCACTCAAGCAATATTACCCGGTAAAAAAAGGTCTAGGATACGTAGTTGTCCACACAACTATGTCATTTGTATACTGTGCGTGTAAGCTTAATTGTCATGTCACATGATGTATGCACACATGCCTCAGAACAATGTGTGTTGCACCAACCTTGTTTGTACACACCTAGCTGACTGCACGATGTATACCCAATTAGGAATGATCCACCATTTGGATCATCCATTATACCAGATGTTAGGTGCACCTCTCTGTCGTTTACCATAATTTGGTTACATTTCTATAAAGATTGTCATCCGATATGGCGATAGGTCATTCATCGGACGTTTTAAAATGACATTTACAGCATCTGAGGTTGAGTGTGTGTAAATAGCTTCAAGTGAACCTGAGACAAAAGAAGTTGCAGGTTTATATTCACCTGGGGCTTCCTCCATCCTCCTTTAGGCTGCTCGATCCATCGCCATCTCTACGGGCTGCTCCTGTCCTCCGGTTGATGGCAGGGTACTCTGGCCGAGTTGAACATGTTAAAGCGGAATATAACCCTGCATTTCAACTTTGCTCTAAAACATTATTTACAGCATATTATATGCAAAAAGCATTTTTTTTTTTATACTAGACCAGCATTGGAAGGGTTAAACACAGAGGTTTAAAGTTCCGTGGAGAGATATGCAGAAGTTCAGATTGTTACATTCTATTTAGTTAAATTTATCTATTGAGAAATGTTACACACTCTTTGGCTGTCCTCCAGCTCCTTCTCAGTCAGAGAGAGTGAGTCACATTCAACACTTAGATACATTTATGTAATCTATTTCAGCTTCGGATGCGTCTGCAGAAATCTCCAGGAACTTTAGAGCTCTGTGTAACCCTTCCAATGCTGGTCTAGTAAAAAAAAAAATGCTGGTTGCATATAATATACTGTAAATAATGTTTTAGAGCAAAGTTGAAATGCAGGGTTATATTCCGCTTTAAGCTGTGGGAGCATTCTGTGATTTTGCAGTAGTTACTGTGCAGGTGCAGAACGCTCCTGGCTATAGAAGAGCGACTGGGCCACGCATGCGCGATGAAGTGGGGGAAGGAATCGGCCCAGGGAGGCAGCAAGGGACTGAGCGGACTCAAGGGGGCTGGAGGGCGCCCCAGGTGAGCATAAAACCTGAGACTTTCATCTCGGGTGCATTTTAAAGCTCCGTACACACACTCAACCTCCATCACCCCTAACAAATGAGGAGTAGGCCGAGAATAGTTTAAAAGAAAAAAAAGTGTCCTAACGACAAGACAGAAAACATTTATATCGCGTTTTTCTCCAGGCAGACTCGAGGTGCTTTAGGGCTGCAGTCCCTTGCGGCGCGCTCAACGGGCGATCAGGTTTATGAGAGAGCCTTGCCTTAAGACACTTTCCTGTTTTACGTAATGGCTTAAGCCAGGTTTGAACCCTGGTCAAGGGCTCAAATCCTACATCAGAGGCACTAGTCAGCAAATGACAGCGATTATCATTCATATAGACCGATCCATCATGGTGGACCGCCTCAGATTATTGTATAAATGGCTATTTATTTGTCCTGAGCAATGACAAACGTTCGCTCCATTAAAAAGTACAAATTTTGCACTTCCGGGGTCATCAATTTTACGCTCCATGACACCATGGGGGACACAGCACTGTGGACAGCCACCACTACAGGTTCAAACCGCTAACAGCTGCCACACCAGCAGTAGGAGTGGCCTTGTGTTCAGAGGAGGAGGCATCTCCAATGACCACAGAAACCCGAAAAGAAGAAAAAATATTAATGCAAGTTCTCTTTAGTCAGGCCCTAGTAGGACTATAGTGTTATCCTCATATCTCATAGTGAGTAGTATGTGAATTAGCGCTGCGTAATATGTTGGCGCTTTATAAATACAATAAATAAATAAATTAGCAGTAGTGAGAGAGTTGCATGTAAAAGCCACAGCAAGAGTCTGTTTATAAAAACAAAAAGCCAGCAAAGTCTGGACAGATTGAAAAAAAAAAAAAAACATTCTTACTGTAAACACTTGCAGACTTTTTTTTTCTGCTCTATAAAGTCATCTTATTAGTTGGGACTGTACCAAAACTTTCCAAAAGTCTATTTAGTCCTGCGCAGTTCCTGTTCAACTCAGAGTTTCTACAACGTGTAGATCATAAATGTCAAACTCCGGCCTATGGGCCAAACCTGCCCCTCGGAGTATTCAGATTTGGCCCTCAGGGGTTTTCCTCAGTTTGCATTATGTTTGGTCAACTCTAGACCACCAGAAAAGCTATTTTAGAAGGTAAGCCCCCAGATCACCAAGGAAGCCAGGGCAGGGGGACAGCACTAGATACCAGGGAACTGTATAGGGGAGGGAAGGGGGCCATTAGACATCAGGGAACTGTACCAGGGAAGGAGGGGGCCACTAAACACTGTATAGGGGAGAGAGGATCACTAAACATCAGGGAACTGTAAAGGAGATGGATGAGGCTATTAGACATCATGGAACTTTAAAAGGGAGAGAGGTGGCCACTAGACATTGAGGTTGGCACGCAACTTGGTCTCATAGCTCAATTTTGGCCCACTTTGTTTTTGAGTTCAACATCCCTGATGTAGAGCAAGTCAGGCTGCCTTGTTCAATATCATACATCACTGATGATGTTTTAATCTATTACATTTCAAAACTGTGCTTGAACTGTGACTGTTAATCATGAAGGTCCGTACACACGCTAGATAAATGTCTCACACAAACAAGCAATACCACTCAACCGACATTTCCTGGCAATAATAAACGACAAGTAGTTTAACCACTTAAAGGACTTATGAGGTCAAATTAGCCCAAAAAGTTAATTACCTGCTTCGTCTTTTAAGGCACGGAGGACGCAGTCCGCGCCGATCCGCCGGGTCCCCCCGCTCATTAGACACCCCCCCCCCCCCCCGGGCCGGCTCCCAACCCCACGGCAAGGGGTCGGGCTCTGATGCCTCTACTAAAATGGCCGCTTGCTCTGGCCGCGGCTGCGCAGTCTGCTACGTAGCGTGGATGGGGGGGTTGGCCCTAGAGCTGCGCAGCCGCACTCGTGGCTATGCGGACTGCGCAGCCAGAGCAACGCCCATTTTAGGAGAGGCATGAGAGCCCGACCCAGGCCGTGGGGTCGGGAGCTGGCCGGGGGGGGGGGGCGAATGAGCAGGGGGACCCGGTGGATCGGCACGGAGGGCGCGGGCGGCCTCCTCCGTGCCTTAAAAGACGAAGTAGGTAATGAACTTTTATGGCTAATTTGACCTCGTAAGTCCTTTAAGGATCACGAGCTTAAGCCCCCCTAGTGACCAGTCTATTTTTTACAAAATAGGCCACGGCAGCTTTAAAGGACAACGGTAGTTAGAGGTATATGGAGTCTGCCATGTTTATTTCCTTTTAAGCAATACCAGTTACCTGGCTATCCTGATCCTTTGTCTCTAATGCTGGGGATACACTGTACGTTTCTGTACCGTGTATCGACCAGCTGCTCCATCCAGCTGATAATTTTCAGCTGGCCCGATCAAGCCGCTCAACTCCCGCCCGATCTCCGACGGCGGACAATGGCAGGGAATCGAGCGCCGGCGGGGACGAGCGTTAACCGATCAACGCGGACGAGCGGGGATGCGGCTGGGGTCGATCCGGCGGCTAATTGGCCACCGGATCGACCGGTGTATTCCCAGCATAATACTTTAAAGGGGAACTGAAGTAAGGAGGTAAACGGAGGCTGCCATATTTATTTCCTTTTAATCAATACCAGTTGCCTGGCAGCCCTGCTGGTCTATATCTCTGCAGTAGTATCTGAATAACACCAGAAACAAGCATGCAGCTAGTCTTCTCAGATCTGACTTTAAAGTCTGAAACACCTGATCTGCTGCATGCTTGTTCAGGGGCTATAGCTAATAGTATTAGAAACAGAGGATCAGCAGGGCTGCCAGGCAACTGGTATTGATTAAAAGGAAATATGACAGCCTCCGTATACCTCTTACTTCAGCTCCCCTTTAAGCCAAAGACCCTGAACAAGCATGCAGCAGATAAGGGGGTTCTGACATTTCTGTCAAATCTGACAAAATTAGCTGCATGCTTGTTTCTGGTATGATCTGGACACTACTGCAGCTAAATGGACCAGCAGGGCTGCCAGGCAACTTGTATTGCTTAAAAGGAAATCAATATGGCAGCCTCCATAAATGTCTCTTTACAGTTATCCTTTAAGGCCTCGCTGCAGGGCCACACAACTCAGCACACAAGTGATTCCCCTCTCATTTTCTGCCCACCAACAGAGCTTTCTGTTGGTGGGCTGTGATTGCTCTTGGGATGATATTTTTATTTTGTTTAATAAATTTGTTTTTGTTTTTTTTAGAATACTATTTTTTTTCTTTATTTTATATTTCCCCCCCTTCCCCACCCCCCCCCCCCCCCCCCCCCCGACCGACAGCCAATCAGTGATCAGCTCTCATAGACATCAGCCTATGAGAGTCAATCACTTCCTGAGCCTCCAGAGGGGACAGCAGTGTCACAAGCCTATCCCCAGTACAGCGCTGCCTTAGATCGCAGCGATGTACGGTTTAAATAGACAGAGGTTTCACCGTCTAACAGTCTCCTAGCAGCGATCGCCGCTAGGAGACTGATGGCGGAGCGGAGTTCCGTAATTGAAGCGGAGATGCATGCGCAATCTCCTGCAAAACCCCCGCCCCAGGACTTCACACCATTTGGCGTGGAGTGGTCCTGGGGCTGCCGCCGCGTTCACACCAATCGGCATGGAGCAGTCGGCAAGGGGTTAAACTATGTTGTCTACACACACCGATATTACTAACGACTACCGGTATTTTGTTCAACAACTACATGGGCAAGCAGAAAATGCCATCTGAACAACATTTACACACCAGCCGACTGCACACTATCTGCCCAAGTAAACAACGCCCACACCATTCAGTCAAAATGCTTTGTGCTGTAGAGGGTGCAGTGATTGGATAGCTGTTCCCTATGAGATTTCATGCTGGGTCACCTTATGGTAGGAGCACACTATAAGATTTTCTGGCAGATTTACTGTCAGATCGATTATTTCCAATATGTCCAATCCGATTTCCGATCAATTTTAAATTATTTTCCGACTGCTTTCCGTTCACTGCTATCAAAAACCGATCGGACATGTTGGAAATAGTCGATCTGACAGTAAATCTGCCAGAAAATCTCATGGTGTGTACCTAGCATGAAGTAGACTAGTGCCAAAATTTTAGCTCATCCACACATACAGCTGTGATTACCACCTATTATAAGACATCACTAGCCAATTTCAGCCCCAAAAACGCCATTTGGAACAGCCAAAGTCCCACCATCCTCACACCAATGCAGTATTTTCTATACTATTTAATATGCCCCAGATAGTAACTAACTCGCTTCTGTCCGAAAACAGTGGCCCAACCTGAGATCACTTGCTGCCTTGCCTGACCAGCAGAGCCTGCAGAGCTACACTAGCCCCTCCTCTGTCCACTCCTTCCCCCATAGAAACATGAACAAACTTCCCCATATGGCTGATGCTACTTACCGAAGCCCAGAAAACACATGAGAATGAGAACCACGATCCGATGAGCGAAACGACTGGGATCACATATAGCTGACATTTGTCTCCCCTCTGCACTCCCGCTGTCGCCGCCATCCGATTCACCGGCGAGCAGCGCTTCCTGCTCCACTTCCCTCGCCATCTTGTTCACAACTTCACACACTAAAATCACGTGACCGCCCAGTGAGGTCACATGCCCTACTCTCACGTGATTAGAACGTAGTGATCAGACTACGGAAGTCGCTCGGAGCTGCAACTTGCGTGCTGTACGTTGACTGTATGCAGCAGCTATAGTATAATGCCAGATGAGAATGCAGAACTCTCAACAGTAGTACCTCGGCCCGAAGATTCTCCACACAAAATCCTGTACCATTGTCTATCTCTGGTTTACTAATGAAATAGTACCTGTAGGAATCAGTGGCGTAGCTAAGGAGCTGTGGGCCCTGATGCAAGTTTTACATTGGGGCCCCCCAAGCACTCTATTTGGTGCGCCGTATCAATTGTTATGTATAGACTCTATACATAACAATTGATACGGCGCACCAAAACCTGCCAATGGCAACTACAGTGTCAGAGGTGCAAGTGGGGAGTGGGCAGTTTGTTAATGATTACCACTATTCAAAGTATCTATAGAAGTGGTTATTACGAGCACAGGACCAATAGAGAGCTAATACTGTAGTTGAGGGAGGGCCCGATGCGGTCGCAACCTCTGCAGCCCTTATTGCTACGCCCCTGGTAGGAATGATACTTTATTTATCTGATATACCTAGGGAATGTTGACTATTACTGTAAAGGTTATCATCCTGATTCAAAACTTCTTGCTTGTATGCTTTAAAGGGATACTTAAAGAGGAACTCCAGTGAAAATAATGTTATAAAATGTGCTTCATTTTTACAGTAATTGTGTATAAATGATTTAGTCAGTGTTTGCCCATTGTAAAATCGTTCCTCTCCCTGATTTACATTCTGACATTTATCACATGGTGACATTTTTACTGCTGGCAAGAGATGTCAGTGGAAGGAGATGCTGCTTGCTTTTTTGGCAGTTGGAAACAGCTGTTATTTCCCACAATGCAACAAGGCACCCACAGTGTGATGTCAGAACCATGGTCCTGACATCACACTGCGGGAGGGGTTTCACCGCAATATCAGCCATACAGAGCCCCCTGGTAATCCGTTTGTGAAAAAGAAAAGATTTCTCATGGGGAAGGGGGTATCAGCTACTGATTGGGATTGAAGTTCAATTCTTGGTTACGGTTTCTCTTTAAGTCAATTTTAAAAAGTCAGATTAACTTACCTGGGGCTTCAACCGGCCCCCTGCAGCCGTCCGGTGGCCATGCCAAACAGATCCTCCAGTCCCCCGCCGACTCAGCCAGTTAATGGTCACTGCACCAGTGAGGCCTTGGCCACCCACATCCTGTGTTGTACTAGGAAATCTCTACTGCGCACCACGCTCCTGGCGACAGCAAAGTGGCTATCAACAGCCAAAGATGAAACTCAGCCGCGGCGGGGGACCAGAGGATCAGTTTGGCACAGGGCGGCTGTGGGGGGCTGGTAGAAGCCCCAGGAAACAGGCTTTTTTTTGTTTGCTTTTAGGTGTCCTTTAAGCAGGGGCGCCAGGTGGCATGGTAAACTGGGTGACAGACAGGAGAGGGGTGTTAAAAAGGCCTCCCACAGAGGCCATGAACAGGAGGGAGAAGCAGCGCAAGAAGGAGGGGCAGCAGGAAGGGGGGCCAGACTCCCCACCTCCCTCACCTGGGTCCCTCCTGGCGCTTCCCCCTCCAGATATGTGGCGGCGGCGGGCGAGGAATTACCTGCATTCCAGGCACACTGCGCCATCGTCACGTGGCACTGGTCTCTACCACTCACTGTGCTTCACAGCACAGTGAGTGGTGGCACGTGATGATGACGCAGCGCGCCAGCGTCTGGAATGCAAGAAGCAGGTGAGTAATTCCTTGCCCGCTGCTCCTGTCTGCCGCCGCATATCTGGAGGGGGAAGTGCTAGGAGGGGACCCAGGTGAGGGAGGTGGGGTGTCTGGTCCCCCTCCCTGCCACTGTCCCCGCTGCCCCTCCTTCCAAGCTTCCCCCATAAGAGGGCTAACTATGCTGCCTATACTGGGGGCAAAAATACTAGCTATTCTGAGGCAACTGTACTAGCTATACTGGGGCAACTATACTATCTACACTGGGGGCACCTATACTAGCTAAACTGGGGCAACTATACTACCTAGACTGGGGGCACCTATACTAGCTATACTGGGGCAACTATACTACCTATAATGGGGGCAACTATACTAGCTATACTGGGGCAACTATACTTCCCTCACTGGGGGCTAACTATACCACCTACACTGGTGTCAACTATACTGGGGGCAACTATACGACCTACACTGGGGGTAACTATACTAGCTATACTGGGACAACTATACTGCCTATACTGGGGGCAACTATACTAGCTACATATACTGGGGGCAACTTTACTACCTATACTAGGGCAACTTTAGGGGGGGGGGGCAACTATGCTACCTACACTGGGGCAACTATATTACTTATACTGAGGGTACCTATATCTGGCATTACCTGCTGTGGCATGCTTAGCATGCCACACTCGCTCCTTTCCTTTTTTGGCGGGGTGTGTGTCTTTTAATACCCAGCACCGGGTGTCAAATGCCCTAGGTTTGCCACTGCCTTTAAAGTTCCTATCACATTTTGCACGCTGCACAACTACGAGGAATAGTCGCACCACATAGATGTGCAATGTGACCATACAGTAAGCATATAGTACAATGAAAGTATGCATCTGGGCTCTTTTGTACTACGTGCGATTCTGATTTTTGATGCAATTAAAAAAAGTCCTGCATGTTGCGTTTTTTTTCTGCATTTTTCTACGTGTTGCTAGCATGCAGTGAAAATCGGAATTGCAATTTGCAGTAAAAGAAGCCTCACTGCCACTGAGCCTGTTGTCCAGAAAACATACAGCCAGAGCAGGATCATCACCAGAGCAGCCAACCAATGAGCATGTTGTCCAGAAAAAACATACAGCCAGAACAGAATCATCAACCAGGTAACCTAAGCAGGTGCCTGGGGCCTAGTGCGTGTCAAGGCGCCCACCAATCACCTTCTCTGATCTCTCCACTTCAGCTTACCAAAAAGACCACAAGAGGGCCCCAAATCTACTACCTTACCTCGGGCCCCAAATCTACTACCTTGCCTTGGGCCCCAAATCTACTACCTTGCCTCGGGCCCCATTACATCATTAAAGCAAGTCTGAAGCGAAGAGGGAAGGTTCTGGGTCCTATTGAGCCTTTTTGTTTCTCTCATGGTTCCCTCATTCCAGCGCTGTCACCCTCGTTCAAATCTCCCGCCACGGAAGTCTTCGGGAGCCTGAGTGCTAGCGAAGACGGATGGATCCCTACTGCGCATTCATGAGAGAGTGTGCTCGCGCATGCGCAGTGCGGAGCTGCCCATCTTCAGGAGCACTTGGGCTTCCGAAGCCTCCCACAGGGGCAGGGGCAGTCTTCAACCCATTAGTCCAGCGCTGGCTCCCTGAAAAAAAAAAGAGAAAAAAGGCAAGTTCTAGGGATGATTGTATGTACCTTTTTACCTCATCATGTTTCATCACTTCAGGTACACTTAAAGGGATACTGAGTCAGGGGGATTTAAACAAATATATACATACCTGGGGCTTCCTCAAGCCCCCTTCAGGCTGATTGCTCCCTCACCATCCTGCTGCACCAATTGGATTCTCTGCAATTCGGTCTCGAAATTCCTTCATTCGGCGTAGTCCAGCTGTGCGTGCTCCAGTTGTTATGTGCTTGTGCAGTAGTGCTGCACAAAATGCTCCCGCTGACGGAATTGCGATGGGGGCATGCATGCGGCTGGGCCGTGCATGTGCAGTAAGCCCCAGACTGAAGGACTTTCTGGGCCGACTTGCGGAGCATCCAGGCAGCGCATGATGATGGGGAGGGTGCGATCAGCCTGGAGGAAGCCCCAGGTATGTATATTTTTTAAATCCCCCCCCCATCTCAGATTTCCTTTAAAATGTGTACACACGTAAGATGGTTCTTGCCCCCTAAAGGTATCCAACCTCCTTTCCCCAAGGTGCCGGTGAGAGAGGCAGACTGGATTATCTCGGCTGAGCCCTGGCTGGCTTCATGGTTCTCCCTCCTTACCCCTCCTACTCTGTCAAGTACCACGTATCGTTCCTCGACCCCCCATAGTAACAACACTTGCAGGCTAACTGCGTGTCCTGGCCCTAAACTATCATCTGAGAGATCAAGTTACAGTCCCTGCTGGGAGATAGTCCTCATGCATGTGTACAAGGCCCTAGCTAAATTGTCTGCAATATCTGTTGGGATGTTTGCAGATGTAGCAGACCATGCATGTTAGGCCCGGTTCACATTAGCGGGCGCCGTCCGGAATCGCCGTGCCGGAGCCGGACCGCATGCGGACCGGACGAAACGGACGCACGGCATAGCAATGAAAGTCTATGCGACCGTTCACATGCGTCCGTTTCGTCCGGACCGGAGCCGGACCGGATCCGGACTCCGGCGTCCGTTCCAACATGCGCTATTTTTTGGTCCGGCTCCTCTGGCTGACGTATCCGGACCGGAGCCGGACTGTTGCATCCGGCCAATGGAAACCAATGAGGACCGGAGAGCGCACAACACACTGGCTATAAAAACCGGACGTTCTACCCCACTTCCTATGCTTTCTCTATGGTATGGTGGCCATTTTGGATGGGGACCACATGGGCCCAGCGTTCACAGAGTGGAGCAGCAGTGACTTCAAGCTGGAGCTCTTTGGCAGCAACATGTCTGACAATATGTCTGATAACGAGGGGGTGAGGCCCTACACAGCAGAAGACCTCATCCTACAGGTGCAGCAGGTACCAGCCCTGTAGGACAAGGGGGATGCGGACCACAGCAACATCAAAAAATGCAGAGGCCTGTGGAAAAAAATTGCCAAGCTGTATGTGGAGGACTTTGAGCACTTGAGCAAGAAACAGCAAGGCACAGAGGGTATGTTGACTAGAAGTTTTTTGGGGGGCTTGTGGTTAGCTTGTGATGTATTCCACTTTTGCTATGGATTTGTGTCACCCACGTGTTGCCCATCCACCCGTGGCCCACCCACCTGTTCCCCACCCACCTGTACCCCACCTGTGATGTATCCAACCAACCTGTACCCCACCTGTGATGTATCCCACCCACCTGTGATGTATCCCACCCACCTGTGATGTATCCCACCCACCTGTACCCCACCTGTGATGTATCCCACCCACCTGTGATGTATCCCACCCACCTGTACCCCACCTGTGATGTATCCCACCCACCTGTGATGTATCCCACCCACCTGTGATGTATCCCACCCACCTGTGATGTATCCCACACACCTGTACCCCACCTGAGATGTATCCCACCCACCTGTGATGTATCCCACCCACCTGTGATGTATCCCACCCACCTGTGATGTATCCCACACACCTGTACCCCACCTGTGATGTATCCCACCCACCTGTGATGTATCCCACCCACCTGTGATGTATCCCACCCACCTGTGATGTATCCCACACACCTGTACCCCACCTGTGATGTATCCCACCCACCTGTGATGTATCCCACCCACCTGTACCCCACCTGTGATGTATCCCACCCACCTGTGATGTATCCCACCCACCTGTACCCCACCTGTGATGTATCCCACCCACCTGTGATGTATCCCACCCACCTGTGATGTATCCCACCCACCTGTGATGTATCCCACACACCTGTACCCCACCTGTGATGTATCCCACCCACCTGTGATGTATCCCACCCACCTGTGATGTATCCCACCCACCTGTACCCCACCTGTGATGTATCCCACCCACCTGTACCCCACCTGTGATGTATCCCACCCACCTTTGATGCATCCCACCCACCTGTACCCCACCTGTGATGTATCCCACCCACCTGTACCCCACCTGTGATGTATCCCACCCACCTGTGATGTATCCCACCCACCTGTACCCCACCTGTGATGTATCCCACCCACCTGTGATGTATCCCACCCACCTGTGATGTATCCCACCCACCTGTGATGTATCCCACCCACCTGTGATGTATCCCACACACCTGTACCCCACCTGTGATGTATCCCACCCACCTGTGATGTATCCCACCCACCTGTGATGTATCCCACCCACCTGTGATGTATCCCACACACCTGTACCCCACCTGTGATGTATCCCACCCACCTGTGATGTATCCCACCCACCTGTACCCCACCTGTGATGTATCCCACCCACCTGTACCCCACCTGTGATGTATCCCACCCACCTGTGATGCATCCCACCCACCTGTACCCCACCTGTGATGTATCCCACCCACCTGTGATGTATCCCACCCACCTGTGATGTATCCCACCCACCTGTACCCCACCTGTGATGTATCCCATCCACCTGTGATGTATCCCACCCACCTGTGATGTATCCCACCCACCTGTACCCCACCTGTGATGTATCCCACCCACCTGTACCCCACCTGTGATGTATCCCACCCACCTGTGATGCATCCCACCCACCTGTACCCCACCTGTGATGTATCCCACCCACCTGTGATGTACCCCACCTGTGATGTATCCCACCCACCTGTGATGAATCCCACCCACCTGTACCCCACCTGTGATGTATCCCACCCACCTGTGATGTATCCCACCCACCTGTGATGTATCCCACCCACCTGTGATGTACCCCACCTGTGATGTATCCCACCTACCTGTGATGTATCCCACCAACCTGTACCCCACCTGTGATGTATCCCACCCACCTGTGATGTACCCCACCTGTGATGTATCCCACCCACCTGTGATGTACCCCACCTGTGATGTATCCCACCCACCTGCGATGTACCCCACCTGTGCACATAAAACATACACAATGACCAATTATTAAACATCTATTTCTTGTAAAAAATTAACACATTTAAAATCACTTGAAAACTTGAAACTACAAAATAAACACATTTCAACAAAACATATTAAAAACCAAACATTCACCCTCGTCCTGGTGGTGTATTAAAATAAAGTCTCAGTTGGTCCCTGTTCCGCAGTGACACTACCCTTGGCCTGCTTGCATACCTCCGCAGGGGCATAAGTGGAAGCACATTCGGGGGTTCCGTAGTGTCTCTTTCCTCCTGCCGCACAAAGTTGTGGAGGATGCATGCTGCCTTCACCACGACAACTGCGTTGGCCGGTTTCAGCAGCACTGGCGTGTGGAACACCCTCCACTTTGACACCAGGATCCCAAATGTGCACTCCACCATTCTCCTTGCACGGCTCAACCGAGCATTGAAGTGTAGCTGGCTGGCATCAAGTCCCCTGTCTGGGTACGGACGCATTACATGGTCGGACAGGGCGAAGGCCTCGTCCCCCACAAACACATAGGGGTAGGCCGGTGCCCTTGTCCCAGGCCAGGGTCTGTCACGGGGGAGACGCAGTCTGCCTTCCTCCAGCAGCCGGCAAAGGGTCGTACGCTGGAAAATTCCAGAGTCATTTGAACTACCGTACGACCCCACGTCCACGTACACAAACTTGTAGTCCGCATCTGCCACTGCCATTAGAACAATGATAAAGTACTTTTTATAGTTGAAATAATGGCTGCCACTCCCCACGGGTTTCTGAATCCTGATGTGTTTCCCATCCAGTGCGCCAACACAATTAGGAAACTTGCACTCGGTCCAGAAGCCCTGGGCGATCTCCTCCCATTTCTTGGTGTCTGGCACAGGCATGTATCTGGCCCTCAGTCGCGTCCAAATGATCCTCGAAGTCCTCACGACGATGCCTGCCACCGTGCTCTTCCCAATACGAAATGTCACATGTAGCGATGTATATGTTTGTCCAGTTGCGATGTACCTACAAGAGAAATAATCGAAATCAATTTTTCATGTCGTTACAGGAGAAAGGTTCAAGACAAGGTGGCGCAATATACGTGATGCATACGTAAAATGGCTACGGAAGAAAAAACTTGCCGAACGAAGTGGCAGTGGCGGGGGAAAGCGACCAAAAGACTACCAATTTGCCAAGCAATTATCTTTCATCAATGAAAGCTTGGAACCTAGACTGTAAGTACCACTACTGTGGGCAGGAACTGAGAACTCATTTTAGCAGACAACTACCATGACTTCGGCCATGTATTGAACTGGCCTCAATTCCCATGGCTTTAGCGAACTTTTCTCAAAAGCTTTATCAAACGTTTGGTAGAAACGGTTGATAAAGTGTTTGATTAGTGTTTGCTAGCTCTGTGAATTGACGCCACATGCTGTTTGGCACACCAATAAATATTTTTTTTTATCTACAGGACTGAAGACAATTTGGAGCAAGAGGAACCGACCCAGGAGGCACGCTTCAGCAGTGAGGAGAGCGTGTTGGATGATGAGGTCGCCGATGTCACCTATTGCCCCGAGGAGAGGAGTAGGAGGAGGGAGTCCTTCGCTATCCAAGCTCTCGGCTTTGATGATGACTTGGGAGAAGAGAGCTTGGATGTTGAGGTTGCAGGACCGAGTGTGGCAGAAGCTGCACCTCCACAATCGACCGGTATGAAAGATCCAGGGGACCAAGAACAAAGAGAGGAGCACAGAGAGACTGCAGCACAACCAGCGCGCAGGGCAACCCCGACGCAGGCCAGAGGACGGGAAGATGCTGCCACACCACCAGTGAGGAACACCCCACCAGTGAGGCGTCGAGGTACCCTCCCCCCAACAAGGAGAGAGACAGAGTCCGAGATGTCCGGGGCTGTCTCCGGACTTCTCGGGATTCTGCAGAGCCACCAAACACTCATAACCCGGCAGTTGCAAGATGAGGACAGGGGCCATATCATGGAGCAGTACAAGTCCCACATCACTTCACTGCAATGTGAGCTCGAAGCTGTACATGGGCACTACAGGGACGAGCTGAAAATGATGCATGAGATGCACAGAGGAGAAATCGACCAACTGCGTGCGCAGCATCATCAGTCGGTGGGCCAGCTGCAGAACATGATGCAGCAAATGCATCAACAAAGCAAGGAACTGCTGAAATTGCAGGCACACCCGTGTTTTCACACTGTGATGTCTCTACTACCATATTTGGAAAAGGTGCCTTCCCAAAACATGATGGCGTGCCATTCCACTTTGCTGGACACGATCAAACAACACATGGACACGCCATTGTTGCAACCACCAATTTTTAGACCCCCACAACCTACAGCGGTGCCCCCCTGGCAATCATCACAGATGTACACCGGCTACAGAGGCAGTCAATATGGGCCACCGCTGTCAGGGTCCAGCTCATCCACGACTAGCACCCAAGAGAGTCCAGATTTCCAGGCAGCAACTCCCACCTTTTCTAGTAGTGGTGCCGATCAAATTTGAAAAAAACAGTCATATTGTTCCTGGACATGCTCCTCTGAATACCTCCGATCCTCGGAGGAAGGATACCATCCCAGGGCTTTTTAGCCCAACCTTTTCCCTGCCCCATCTCCTTCAACCAAGGTTCAGAGGTGTTCAGATGACCATGTCAGGGAACTTTTGTTTTTGCTGGACTTGAACTTTAGGGCCTGGTGTCCCCGAAAGACACTACCTGGGTCACAACCTTGTGCCTGTTGCACTGCACCTGTAGTCCTGCACCTGTGCCTTTGATTCCTCTTGTTCCTTACTTTGTTCTTGTTCCTAACCACTTGCGCAAGGCCCTTTGAACCATGGATGAAGGACACCTTGACTGGTCGGTGAGAGGCCTAGCCTTTTCACTGACCTGTGTCCTTCATCCATGGCTCAGAGGGTCCTGTGCCAGTGGTTAGGTTTTAGAAGCACTAATTTAGGGCCTGGTGTCCCCTAAAGACACTACCTGTAGTCCTGCACCTCTGCCATCGGTTCCTCTTGCTCCTCACTTTGTTCTTGTTCCTAACCACTTGCACAAGACCCTTTGAACCATTGATGAAGGACACCTTGACTGGTCGGTGAGAGGCCTAGCCTTTTCACTGACCTGTGTCCTTCATCCATGGTTTAGAGGGTCCTGTGCCAGTGGTTAGGTTTTAGAAGCACTAATTTAGGGCCTGGTGTCCCCTAAAGACACTACCTGTAGTCCTGCACCTCTGCCATCGGTTCCTCTTGCTCCTCACTTTGTTCTTGTTCCTAACCACTTGCACAAGACCCTTTGAACCATGGATGAAGGACACCTTGACTGGTCGGTGAGAGGCCTAGCCTTTTCACTGACCTGTGTCCTTCATCCATGGCTCAGAGGGTCCTGTGCCAGTGGTTAGGTTTTAGAAGCACTAATTTAGGGCCTGGTGTCCCCTAAAGACACTACCTGTAGTCCTGCACCTCTGCCATCGGTTCCTCTTGCTCCTCACTTTGTTCTTGTTCCTAACCACTTGCACAAGACCCTTTGAACCATGGATGAAGGACACCTTGACTGGTCGGTGAGAGGCCTAGCCTTTTCACTGACCTGTGTCCTTCATCCATGGCTCAGAGGGTCCTGTGCCAGTGGTTAGGTTTTTGAAAGCACTTCAATTTTAGGGCCTGGTGTCCCCGAAAGACACTACCTGGGTCACAACCTTGTGCCTGTTGCACTGCACCTGTAGTCCTGCACCTCTGCCATCGGTTCCTCTTGCTCCTCACTTTGTTCTTGTTCCTAACCACTTGCACAAGACCCTTTGAACCATGGATGAACGACACCTTGACTGGTCGGTGAGAGGCCTAGCCTTTTCACTGACCTGTGTCCTTCATCCATGGCTCAGAGGGTCCTGTGCCAGTGGTTAGGTTTTTGAAAGCACTTCAATTTTAGGGCCTGGTGTCCCCGAAAGACACTACCTGGGTCACAACCTTGTGCCTGTTGCACTGCACCTGTAGTCCTGCACCTCTGCCATCGGTTCCTCTTGCTCCTCACTTTGTTCTTGTTCCTAACCACTTGCACAAGACCCTTTGAACCATGGATGAACGACACCTTGACTGGTCGGTGAGAGGCCTAGCCTTTTCACTGACCTGTGTCCTTCATCCATGGCTCAGAGGGTCCTGTGCCAGTGGTTAGGTTTTTGAAAGCACTTCAATTTTAGGGCCTGGTGTCCCCGAAAGACACTACCTGGGTCACAACCTTGTGCCTGTTGCACTGCACCTGTAGTCCTGCACCTCTGCCATCGGTTCCTCTTGCTCCTCACTTTGTTCTTGTTCCTAACCACTTGCGCAAGACCCTTTGAACCATGGATGAAGGACACCTTGACTGGTCGGTGAGAGGCCTAGCCTTTTCACTGACCTGTGTCCTTCATCCATGGCTCAGAGGGTCCTGTGCCAGTGGTTAGGTTTTTGAAAGCACTTTAATATTAGGGACTGGTGTCCCCGAAAGACACTTGGGCAGCTATGCCCTGCAACTCTTCCAGCACAAAGTTGGTGGTTGGTGTTCCTTAATAACACTGACCGGGCTATACCATAGATATGTTATTTTTTGTCTTCCATGTTGGAAGAATGTTTTCATGTTGGAAAGTGGTTGTTTTTGCAATAAAGAAATTTGTTTTTACATACCTCAGTGTGATGAGTAGTTGTTCTTGTGGTGTGACTGCTCTCCTGAACGTGGTATCCTTCTTCCTAAGGTCATCCTTCACCATCTCCAAAAGGGTATCAAACCTGTCAGGAGATGGAAAGGAAGAAGCTGTAAAGTATGTTGTGGGACAAGGTGTTGGGTGGAGGATGGGGGAGGTGTGTTTACAGAGGTTTGGGAGTGTTGTGGAGGGTGGGGGTGTAGTGTATATCTAGGTATGGGGTCAGGGTGGTGTGTTTAGCTAGGTATACAGGGATGAGGTGTTGTGGGGGTGAGGGTGGGGTGTTTAGGGATGGTGGGGGTTGGTGTATTTAGGCCTATACTTACAGGGGAATAGACATCCGAGTGTAGCTGTAGAACTTCTGTGGGTGTCGTCTGAGGTCCCGGTAGAGGGCCTGGAACTCTCCCTTCCTCTGCCTCCTGGCTAGTAGAGGGTGCACCCACCATCTCCTGCGAGGAGCACGCCTACTCCCCACATAGTAGTAGGTAAACAACAGGAAGGAGAGAATTCCCAGGTAATAACAGTAAAAAATGACTGGATCCATGGTCCCAACTGCTGTCTCTGTATCCAAGGATGGTCTCCACACGTCCAGCTGTCTCCAACAATGACCCCAGAGCTTCTGCTGACCTCCCAGAACCCCAGGTATTTATACAGGTTGTTATCTCTTTAAGAATCCGGATCCGGACCGCAACCGTGTTCATACCGCACGGAAAACGGATGCAAACGGACCGGATCCGGACCGGATCCGTACCGGAACCGTGCGGATCAGGTCCGATCCGGCTCCGGTGCGGTCCGGACATCCGGTGCGGTTTTTACAAAACCGCAAGTGTGAACGGGGCCTAACCATATGCTGGAAATAAAGTCTGTGGGTTGAGATGTGCTTAAAATGCAACTTTATGGTTGAAAAAAACAGGTGCTTACCATATCCATCTACATTCCAGTCCCTCCTTATCTTCTGTCCATGAATTTCACCACAGATGAGTGCAGCAGCACTGGTCATGCACGAGTACAGCACTGATCATGCATGAGTACAGTCCATGCATGCCTAGTAGAGGGAAGCTCTCGAGCATGGGGATACGGACCATATACATGCATACCCAGTGCGGCTGTACATTGTTCCTGGGTCGAATTGGCATAGAGGAACCCTGCGCTGGAACGGTGGGCTATAAGAGGATCTGAGAAGCCTCTGAACTATCATGCACCCCCCCCCCCCCCCCCTTCCTCAAAGTACCAGACTCTATCAGCATGTTCTTTTCTAGGAAAGTGGGAGGGTGAAGAGGTGCCTGGGGAAAAACTATCTGGTCTGGCTGATTATTTATCTCCTGCATTAAAGTGTACCTGAGGTGACATGTGACATGATGAGAGAAACGTGTATGTACACTGCACAGCATATTAATAACCAGGCTGTTCTACTTGTTTTCTTTTGCTGCCTGAAAGGGTTAGTTTCTAGGCATGGAAGTAACAGCTTCTGTCTTGTAGGTACTTTGGCCTCAATTCACTAAGATCATGCTGGAGATAATAAGGCAAGAGAAAACTTACCTCCACATAAGAGAGAGTTATCTTATCTCTTCATTCCTTAAGTTACCTCCTCTGTAGTTAAGTTACCTCCTCTGTAGTTATTTTACCGCCTCTGTAGTTAATTTACCTCCTCTGTAGTTATTTTCACACGCAGTTAATAAACAGCCTGTATTTAACTCTGGAGTTATTTTAAGGATTGTAGAGTTAACTTAAAGACAGAAGCGTTAACTTTAGGTTTGCCTGAGGTAAAATGTTTCCTGAATACTGCATGCCTTATCACCATGGTAACAACTCTGGAAGAGTTATTAAAGACAGGAGATAACCTTAGTGAATTGAGGCCAATGTCAGGAATTTAGTAAACATCACTGATAAGCAAATTACAGCCATGAATGTTTTCCTGGGAGAATACTACTTCTGAGAGCAGAGGGAAATAAAATACATGAACTATTGACCTTTTTCTAACTCTGGTACACTTATAAAGGTGCGTACACACGCACTACTGTAAGGAACGACGGGTCTGTCAGACCCTAGCGGATCGTTCAGAAACAGCCTTATCAGTCTGCCGACAGACTGTACACACGCTCTACTGTCGGGCATAACGCCCGCCCAGCGGGAGGGTCTGACGGACCTGTTGTTCCTTACAGTAGTGCGTGTGTATGCACCTTTAAGGTGCGTACACACACACTACAGAAGCAGGCTCAGGAACAGCCTTATCAGGAACAGCCTTAACAGTCCGCCGACAGTGCGTACACACGCACTACAGTCTGCTGAAAACCCACCGAGCGGGAGGTTCCGACGGACCCGTCGTTGGCTGCTGTAGTGCGTGTGTACGCACCTTTAGACTGCCACTGAGCAGAGACAACAAACCTTCAATCTAGTTTGTAAATGTTTAAAGGGAACCCGAGGTGAGAATGATATGGAGGCTGCCATATTTATTTGCTCGTAAACAATGTAATTTGTCTGGCTGTCTAGTTGATCTTCTGACATAAGTAGTGTCTGAGTCAAAACCTTGGAACAAGCATATAGGCCCATACACACGCCGTACTAAAGGCAACGACGGGTCCGTCGTCACCTCCCGCTGGGCGGGTTTTCAGCAGACAGTCCGGCGTGTGTACAGTCCGTCGGCAGACTGATAAGGCTGTTTCTGAGCGATCCGCCCGGTGGATCGCTCAGAAACAGCCTTATCAGTCTGCAGATAGACTACACACGCCGGACTGTCGCTGGAATGCCCGCCCAGCGGGAGGCGACGATGGACCCGTCGTTGCCTTTAGTACGGCGTGTGTACGGGCCTTAAGGCTAATCCGGTAAAACCTGAGTCAGCTGAGTCAGAGTACCTGATCTGCATATGCTTGTTCACTAGAGACACAGGATCAGCAGGACAGCCAGGCAACTGGTATTGTTTAAAAGGAAAAAATATGGCAGCCTCCATATCCCTCTCCCCTCGAGTTCCCTTTAAATATAAAATAAAGCTATGGGATATCTAAAAAAAAGTCATTTTTATGAGTAGGACCATAAATACAATTGTTTTTCTCATCAGTTTATTTTCACCTCCAATTCAGAAAATTGGGGATGCCTGTGCAGAAAATAAACTGATGGATGAAAACATTGTAAACAACCATTTTGGCCACACAAAAAATTTGATGTCTGTATGTACTGTAAAGGTGGCCATACACTGGTCGATGTGCCATTAGATCGACCAGCTGACAGATCCCTATCTGATCGAATCTGATCAGAGAGGGATCGTATGGCTGCCTTTACTGCAAACAGATTGTGAACCGATTTCAGCCTGAAACCGATTCACCATCTGCTGAGCTGCTCCTGCCGCCTGTCCCCCCCCCCCCCCCCCCCCCCCGTATACATTACCTGATGCTGGCTCCGGGTCCTCTTCTCCGCATTGCACGGCTCTGTTCCGGCTCCATCCCGGCGCTTCCTATGTTACTCCGTGACCAGGAAGTTCAAATAGAGCGCCCTCTATTTGAACTTCCTGGTCACTGCAGTGACACAGGAAGCGCCGGGATGGATGGAGCCGGAACAGAGCCGTGCAGCGCGGAGAAGACGCCCGGGAGCCAGCCTCAGGTAATGTATACTTGATCGGATCGGCCGCCGCTAGCGACGCGCACTTTACCTGCGGGCGATCGAGGGTAATTTCCCGCACGGCGCGATCGACGGACCGATCCGATTTCGGGAGGAAATCGGATCGGCGGCTGCGTTTACCGCGAACGATTGGCAGCAGATTCGATCCCAGGATCGAATCTGCTGTCGAAACGGCCGCGAATCGAGCCAGTGTATGGCCTGCTTAATGTTAGCTTAGCTGATCCCTTTGTCTGAACAGACGCTACTGAACAATTGGGCAAGACTTTTTATCCTTCCTGATTATTTCACACCCCTGCTGGAGGTGTCTGGTGAGCAATCCACAGACATGAAATCATCACCTGATCCAGCTGAAAATGGCCTGACTGGGTGTTTTCTGTGTCCGAAGTCTCCCTATGCTGGTTGATCTTTCAAGAAAGATTGCAACACAGTCACTTATCTAGAGCAATCATCAAGATTCTTATTTAGCAAAGGATTAGTGTTGAGTTTCCTTTACTATTGCAACAATTTATTTACAACAACTTTATTTTCTGTTCCCTTGTGATCTTTGTTTATCAGCCGTCTTTATAAAATGAGCGACCCGCGACGAATAGCGGCGAACGAATGACGTTTGCATTCAGCGATGGCACAATGACAGTCCATCGATTAGTTAGCGGAAACGCAAAAATGAGGACCCGGAAGTGCGTAATTAGTTTGGATGGAGCGATTGTTTGTCAGTGTTAGATACAAACGACTAACAGCAATAATCGTCAGAACCAATCCGCCAGGACGGATCTGTCTAAATGGACGATAATTGCTGTCTTTTACCGTAGTTTGGACACCTATTTTATCGATTCTTAGCGGACCTTTGTTCCTCATTCGCTTCAAGCAATGGCGGTGGAGCGTGTGTACGGAACTTTACTCCTTATCTGGAATTTGATTCAAAGAAAACTGGTTATCTATAGACATTGAGGGCTGGTGCACACCAAAAACCGCAAGCAGATCCGCAAAACGCTAGCGTTTGTTGAACCGCTTAGTGTCATTTTGATGGCGCGTTTTGGGGGCGTTTTGGGGGCGTTTTGCGTTTTTTGCGTGCGTTTTTGCAAGCGTTTTTTGAAGCGTTTTGCGTTTTTCCTGTAAAGAGGTAGAAAGACCTTAAACAAAGGGTTAAAGTGCGATATATTAATGACACATGTGAAGCACATTGAGCAATTGAAGTCAAAAACCCAATATAAAAAGGGTGGGGTCCTTAACAACATTGTGGGTTAGTTCAGGAGAGGTGACACTGTGGTTTGGAGAGAAGAGTGACTTATTTTTGAAACTGTTTCCTGATGTGCTGTTATTGCTCTGTGTAGCAGCATATATGAGACGTAGGCCAAGGACAAGGAGATACTGGGTGCATCCCATGCTACAACAGCGGCGCCAGAAGGGTCAATTTTGGACCCTATATAGAGATTTGAGGCAGCATCCAGACAAGTTTTTTGGCTACACCCGAATGTCTGTGTCCAGGTAAGAATACTTGTCACTTATCTTTATAAAAAAAACAAAAATTTGCTTTCCTAAAACAAAAAGAATTTCCGATAATTCAGGTTGGAGTGAGCTCGAGATGTCTCCCAGAGCACCACTGCTGAATATATGCAAATTAACCATTGTACCCTTAGAAGCTAAACACACCTCCAGAACCGCTGGAATGCAATGATGTGTCAGCTTGTTAAATTGTACAGAGCTTGCTGGTTAGTCTGTACCTCTCGGTTTACAAGCCCTACTCCATAGAGCCAAATTAATCCATGCCATGCAATGATGAGGATCAAACAATCCGAAACAGTCTGTATGCATGTTGGATTATTATGGCTCTGTACAATTTAACAAGCTGACACATCATTGCATTCCAGCGGTTCTGGAGGTGTGTTTAGCTTCTAAGGGTACAATGGTTAATTTGCATATATTCAGCAGTGGTGCTCTGGGAGACATCTCGAGCTCACTCCAACCTGAATTATCGCAAATTCTTTCTGTTTTAGGAAAGCAAATTTTTGTTTTTCTTAACATCTTAGTAAGGGGGCTTTTAGGACCATTGTAGTCCCTTACACACTCCAATGAGTTCTGGGTCACCATGAGCTGGTTAGTCTGTACCTCACTTATCTTTATCATGGGGCTAAGTATTTTGGGGAGGAATGAAATTGGAAGCACTTTTTGGCCCTTAGTTAACTGTGTTTGACTGAAAACAGAAATACAACACATTAATCAATCAGGTGTATACATGAGCTAACCAAATAACTGTGATACTTGATCCTGGTGTGTTATGTATTCAATGCATAAGGCCTCCATCTCATTTTCCGATTGAAGTAATTACTATAGTATATATCCATAGTTTACCTATAACATTTGGAGCATATTATGACCTTACATACTCCTGGTGCATACTTCATTAAGTATATGACTGTCAGGCAATAATCAGCATATGGGACACAGTAATGAAGCAATGTTTGAACAAAATCTTTAGTTTTAATGTTTTGTTCTTCTGGGGAAATAAGATTTTGGACATGTGTTGTCCATACTTTGCTTGATTCCTCTGGATCAACAGGGGTATGTGGGGGACGGGCTGGAGTTGTACTTTGTACTGGTTGAACTCGATGGACGTATGTCTTTTTTCAGCCAAAATAACTATGTAACTATGTAAAGTAATATGTCACAAATGAAAAATGTTTCTTTAACAAACAACAGTCGATCTGAACATAAGCATGCTATCTTTTACCAGTTTTGATGTCCTTTTATCCAAACTGAAGGATGCCCTTCAACGACAAGACACAAACTTTCGCCTGGTAATCACACCAACTGAGTGACTCCTCATAACATCGAGGTAATGTAAAATAAGGTCCAATCTGACCATTTAACAATAAAATTAAAAAAAAAAAAACTAGTCTTGTTGTGATAGCAAATCACACATACTACCAGGGCCCTGATTGTAAGCATGTGTACCTGATTCAGCATTTGTATGAGCCTGGCTGTGAGATGATAAATCAGTGTACACTGAAGAGTCACTGTGCATAGATGCTGTTTGAAATCGCATACCTTGATCAGGGCGCTGAGGTGGAGGCATAGAGTAATGAGGCTGTTGACCATATGGCATGTTTGGCATATGCATTGGTGGGTAATGCGATGGGTCATAACTACGTTGCATATGGTAAGAGAGTTGTGGGTATGCATTATATTGTTGACTGGAAGCAGGCAGGTGTGGTTGCTGCAAGTAGTTGTGCACATTGTCATCTGCACGGCTCTCAGGTACTAAGAATCTCCCCAGGGTCTCAGAGATGGCATGTTTGGCTGCCCATTGTTTATCAGGTGGCACTTTTTGTAATAGTGGCACCAAACTTAAAAGATACTGTGTGCATGGCTCTTTAAGTTGTTTCATTTCATCCTCTCGCTTCTCCATATGATCAACAGCCTTTTCTATAGAACTAATCAGCTTCTGGTTGTATTCAGCCCTGCTCATACCTCTTCCTATTCTCCTGCCTTGTGTAGCTAGCCTCACACCTCTACTAGACCTGAGAGTTGTGCGTGTCCGACTACTCGCTGGGCTGTGTGGTGTGTGATCTGGTGTGATCGTATTCAGCCCTGCTCATACCTCTTCCTATTCTCCTGCCTTGTGTAGCTAGCCTCACACCTCTACTAGACCTGAGAGTTGTGCGTGTCCGAATACTCGGTGGGCTGTGTGGTGTGTGATCTGGTGTAGTAGAGTCACTGTCTTCCACTGTAGCGGTGTCAACATCCTGTGTAGTGTTTTCTTCCACTTCTACATCACTGTTGCTGTTCGGTGGCACCTCTACATCGTCCTCCTCAGGATCTGGTGGTAGGCTATCTTCAGTTCTTTGGTAAGGGAAAAGCACAACATTAGTTCATGGAATAGTGGCCATGGATGTCACAGCAAATATATTCGCACAATGCGATGCATCTTTCATTGCAAAACAATAGCAGTAGCCTGTCTATTTTTCCCATAATTTGTGTACATAGCTTTTAGGCACAGCCCCTGAGCAAGCATAGAGCAAAACTGGCCTGAGTAAACTAGCAATGATTTATGTAGATGTGTGTTACAGATGTGTGATGCAGACACTACTGCAGCCAAACATATAAACAGCACTGTCAGGCAACTGTTATGTTGGGTAAGGAACAGTCCAGATTCCTGTCATGTAATAATCACTTTAAACAGGACCTATGCCATGCTTACATTAAGCTACGTCCCCCAATATATTTGGTAGAGTGATGGCAGATTATGCGTTAAACACTACTTAATTGCATTCTGGGGCTACTCCTTCCTTCACTGTTCTATTGGCGAAGTTGACAAACATTGCAATAGGTTAACATTTACGCCATACTTACTCAGCCTGTTCATGATGTTTTCGTAGAAATTCTAATATGCCACAATATTTGTATTTGGTTCGCTGCAAACTTCCCGACCCACTCTTGGATTCATGATATTGCTTTTCGATTTCCTTTTTGTAACTATCTCTGACCGACTTCCATCTTGTCCGCAGGAGGCCAACTAGGAATAAAAATAAACATACATGTTATTTCTTTTCTTTTGCAGATTTCTGGCAACATGGCATTCATATGCAGCACTTCATTACCAATTCCTCATGGGAAGAAGTACAATCCGATACTTAGTTTTGGACACCTGCAAATTGATCTGGAAAGTACTGCAACCGGAATTTATGCCAACTCCTGACGTACCTATGTGGGAGGCTAACATGCAGCTTTTTTGGGAAAAACATGATTTCCCTAACTGCCTTGGAGCAGTGGATGGGAAACATGTCAGACTGGTTATGCCTGCATTCACTGGCAGTCTGTATTACAATTATAAGAAATTCTTTTCACTTGTGCTCATGGCTGTGGTGGATCCTAATTTGAAATTTACCTATGTGGATGTTGGCGCTTACGGAAGTTCCCATGATTCCTCAGTCTTCCAGCACAGTCGATTTGGCTTGAAGCTTCGCACAGGCCAGATGACTTTACCACCACCACGCCCCTGGCCTGACACTCTAGAACCACCTTACCCCTGTGTGTTTGTGGCTGATGAAGCTTTTGCACTGTCTCAGCATGTTATGAGACCGTATGCACAGAGAGATATGACTCATAAAAAACTAGTCTTTAATAACCGCCTGACCAAAGCCAGACAAGTAGTAGAATGTGCTTTTGGAATTCTTGCAAACAAATGGCGCATCTATCACACTGCAATAAAAATGCAACCAAAGTATGCTATAACAGTTGTGAAGGCAACATGTATTTTGCATAATTATGTGAGAACACTAGATAGCATGACCATAGAGGAGGAAGAGGGGGATATTTCTAACAGTGCTCTTGTAACGTTACCACCCGCTACTTTACGTGGTCCCATTTCTGCCATTCAAAACAGAGACAAATTAGCTGATTATTTTGTGCCATAACTGTAAGAAATAAAAACCCTGCAGGCTGCTATTTACTTACATTACGTGATCATCATTATTGTGCAAATAAACATTCTTGAAAACGTGTTGTATGTCTATATCATTCATTACACTCTAAAGTGGCAAATAGCACCCTCTCTAATAATACATGTGAGTACATAAAGCATGTACCTGCTGTTTATAATGAGAGCTGGCTATAGAGAGAACAGCTTTGGCAGAGACCTGTCATAATGAAATTTCTAATTGTTTAATTACTCATTTAGTGGAGGGGTGATGATATATTGTCGGCAAAGTGCTGCATGAAATAAATAAATAAAAAACATTCTGTACACATATACTTACTCTTAGAATCCTTGCCCTTTTGGCTCAAAGTATTCCATTTTTCTCCAAGAAATTATTTGGCAATGTTGCTCCAGATTTCATGAGCCCTTTGGTGGTCTTTATATCCAGGCAATGACTTGTCATAAAGTTCTGGGCTGTTTTCTATCTTAATTATCAGGTTTTCAGTGGTAAACCACCTTGCTGCCATCTTCCTCCTGCGCAGTCTAAAATCCCTCATGCAAATCTGCCACACAGGAAGCACACTTTGACCTGGAAGTGCGCATTCTTCTAAAAAACGCATCCGCATCAAAATACAGGCGTTTGGCGTTTTTCCTATACTTAACATTGGAGGCAGAAACGCATCCGAAATCCAAAAAATGCCTCACCCAGGCATTTTTCGTTTCTGCAAAACGGCTCCTGCTCCGGTGTGCACCACCCCATTGAGATACATTGACCAAGCGGATCCGCAGCTGCAAGCGGATCTGAAAACGCCCAAAAATCCGCTCGGTGTGCACCAGCCCTTAGATCTCGTTTCCTCACGCTTCATGTGTGTCAGAAATGAACGTGGAACGTGTGTTAATGCAGATTTAATCTGCAGAAAAATACTGCAAAATTTATTTTTTTTTTCCCCGCACGCGATTCAGAAGTTGGCTGTTGATTTCCTTAGGCTGTAATTCCAGATCCAAATTTGCATAAGGCATATTATTATTATTTAGTATTTATATAGCGCTGACAGTAAAACTGTCTTTTTCATGACTTAAGTATCCCTTTAAAGTGGGCTTGTAAGCCCCACCATACACATTGCGGGCAGGAATTCGTGAAGTTTAAAGCGGACCTGAACTCAGAAGTTCCTCTCTGCTCTTAAAGATAAGCAACTGCATATTAACCTTTAAAGTCATTGGGGATCGTATTAAAAAAAAAAAAAACCCTAAGAAGAGGGAAGGCTGTGGGTCCTATAAAGCCTTCCCTCTCATCTCCCGCCCCCCGTGTTGCAGCGGCAGCTCCTGAAGACACGCGGCTCCATACTGCACACGCACCAGTCAGCGTTTGCTGATTTTTTTAAGCGCTGGCGATTTTGCAAATCACCCTAAAAGCGCTTGTGCAATGATTTCCTATGACAATGCTCACATGTAAGCGTTTCAATTTCATTTAGAACCTTATTCTAAAATGAAGCTGGCTTGTCCAAATGTGCTTTAGCATACCTCAAGCGGCTCTGTTTGTGCTGGGGGCGAGAAACGGCTTCCTCTGCATCACTCTCGCTTACAGCAGCTCCTTGTTTAAAGTGCGCCGAATAGTTAAATGATGCACAGTGACTCCATCTGCAGCAAGATGATGTTGTAGGTCTTTGGTACCGGTCTATGGGTTGACTCTAACTGTTCTCACCATTATTCGCTTCTGTTTATCCAAGATTTTCCTTTGTTTTCCACTTTGAGCCTTAACTTGAACTGAGCCTGCTGTCTACCATTTCCTCAATATGTTCCTAAATGTGGAAACAGGCAGCTGATATCTCAGAGACAGCTTTCTGTATCCTTTCCCTAAACCATGATGGTGAACAATTTTTGTCTTCAGGTCATTTGAAAGTTGTTTTGAGACTCCAATGTTGCTACTCTTCAGAGAAAATTAAAAGAGGAGGGAAACTTACAATTGACCCTCTTAAATACTCTTTCTCATAATTGGATTCACCTGTGTGAGGTCAGGGGTCATTGAGCTTACCAAGCCAATTTGAGTTCCAATAATTAGTTCTAAAGGTTTTGGAATCAAGAAAATGACAACAGTGCCCAAATTTATGCACCTGTCTAATTTTATTTAAATAATTAAATAAGCAATTTGCACATGGCATGCAAAAAAATGCCGCACTATTGCACAATTTTATTAAAAACATAGAAAAATCGGATAAAAACTCGCAACTCAAATGCAATGCTTTTGACTTGCATTAAATGTGCGGCTAGGGCAATTCCACAAAAACGCAAAGCACATGCAAATTCCATTATGTGTGTACAAAATAAATATTTAGATTCATTCTTTCACTGCATGTGAAATGCAGTTCTTGAGTCCTACAGTTAGAGGGCACTAACAACATGTAAATGCTGTATCTCAATCAGGAGAACATTGAAGAAGCCTATGGGAGCATTATTTCCCATTTACATCACAGCAGGCCTGTATCTTAAACTTTGAAGTATATTTTACCCATAAACCGGGGTAAAATCTTTTAAATAAAGACCATGGTGAGATAAATTACCTTTCAAGCAGTGTCCTGGTACTTACCTTGTACTGATGTTGTCACCCTCCTCCCCCCATACAACCCCCCACGCAGGAAAAAGACCAGGGAACAAAGGTGGCCCCAATAGCAACGAGCAGAGCCAGGACACTTGTTAAATGGTTAGCCCACCAGGGGCTTTATTTAAAAGTTTTACCCTGGTCCAAGGATATTTTAAATCCCAACTAAACCCTAGCAGCAAAATTGTTGCCATGGTTTCTCCCCCCTAAAGTATGTTCCCGAATTACCGGGACCCTTAGGATCCAGGCGGCAGAGGAGGACGGCAAGACATCGATTAGCCTGAAGGAGGCTGGAGGAATCCTCAGGTATGAATAGTTTTTTTACTTCTATCCATCTTAGGTTTCCTTTAAAGGGATACTGTAGGGGGGTCGGGGGAAAATGAGTTGAACTTACCCGGTGCTTCTAACGGTCCCCCGCAGACATCCTGTGCCCACGCAGCCACTCCCCAATGCTCCGGCCCCACCTCCGGTTCACTTTTAGAATTTCAGTCTTTAAAGTCTGAAAACCACTGTGCCTGCATTGCTGTGTCCTTGTTCCCGCTGATGTGACCAGGAGCGTACTGCGCAGGCCCAGACCATACTAGGCCTGCGTAGTACGCTCCTGGTGACATCAGCGGGATCGAGGACACGGCAACGCAGGCGCAGTGGTTTTCAGACTTTAAAGTCTGAAATTCCAAAAGTGAACGGGAGGCGAGGCCGGAGCATTGGGGAGTGGCTGCGTGGGCACAGGATGTCTGCGGGGGACCGTTAGAAGCCCCGGGTAAGTTCAACTCATTTTCCCCCGACCCCCCTACAGTATCCCTTTAAAGAGAACCTGAGATCAGTGTTGCCAACTCATCCCTTTAATTACTGACACATCTAAGTTATACAGGTTCTGGGGCTACCTACACATAATTAGTGCCTGAGCTGCATCTACCTAGCCACAAAACCTGTATAATTCATATGCGTCAGTAATTAAAGGGATGAGTTGGCAACACTGCCTGAGATGTGTAAGTACTGTGTATTTATACTTACCTGGGGCTTCCTCTAGCCTCATGAGAACCATAGCCTCCCTTGCCATCCTCTTTGGTCCTTTCGTTCTTACACTATGCCTTCCAGTACTCTGGCCGGCCGAGCTTTTTTTTGCATGCGCAGCTCAGCTACGCGCGCACCCCTCAGAGGCAGAGGAAACTAAAGGAAAAATGGGGCAGAAAAAGGCAGACGGAGACAGAAGCAGGCAGAGGGAGACAGAAGGAGGCACAGGGGGGCAGAGGAATGTACTGGGGGGCATAAGAAGGCACAGTAAGACAGAGGGATGCACAGGGGGGCAGAGGTAGTACAAGGGAACAGAAGGAGGCGCAAGGGGACAGAAGGAGGCACAGTAGGACTTTGGTGGCACTGGGGGACTGAAGAAGGCACAAAGGGGGGGGGGGCAGAAGGGGGGACAGGAGGAAACACAGGGAGCAGAGGTGGCACAGGGGACTGAAGGAGGCACAAAGGGAGACAGAAGGAGGCACAGGGATAGAGTAATGCACTGGGAGGGGGAAGAGGTGGCACAGAGGGACACAGTGACAGGTGCTCTCCAGGGACTTGAAATGCTCCTGCTCAGGGCACCAAACTTCCTGCTGCTGCACATATGCAGCAGAAGCAGGGCATGGCTTAATTCAAGAGCATGGCACACCTTAGGACCATTGGCACTCCAGGGAATGCCCTGGAATGCCTATGTCTAAAAGCTGCCCTGGGTCCGCTGCAGATTCCGCCATAGTGATTGAATCTGCCAGGGGAAATTGTATAGTTTTACATAAAAAAAGTATGAGAAGCGCCAAAGATTACCAATGAAAAAGACCACTTTTTATTTATTAACTACTGCATTGACAAATAAATTCAGCAATTTATATGATACATACATGCACTCTGTTAACAAGCACCTGTCTGCATTCACATTGGGAGTGTGCTGATGAGCTTTCAAAAATTAAAAATTTGAAAAGAAGTACATAAAATTTGTACATAAATTTTTTTTGTAAAAATATTGTAAAAAATATTCAGTGAAAATATTCTATAACTGTATCCACAAAATCTTAAGTCTTAATATATCCGGTTGACGTCTTGACCAGCAGTCTTATAACTCCAATATATCTCTTACTCCTTGTTGACTGTATATAAGGGAATCTCAATACACATCAACACTGTAAATCACCGGTACAGTAGCCGGTTACTTCAACTATATGAGCAGCTAAAAGCTTACTCACTCGTACTGCTTCCAAAGCCGAGGATTGATTGGTGGGGAACCGCTCCGGTGTGACTTCCAAAACCTCTTGTTGTGAGAATTACGCCAGTTCGTGCAAATAGGTATCGATCTCCTGACTACCGAGTCCCCGCAGCGTTTGCCGTTAGTGCTTCCGGTTTGGAGTTCAGGTAGCTACGTCACTTCCTTGCGTCTCACCAACCTTGTCTATGGCTTCCTTGCGCTCCAGCCCTGACCAGCTTCGATATACAAGTTGGTCCTGCTTGGAGACAATAGTGATTATGCGGTGTAGTTCCAACTGATCTTATGGGGCGCCCCACTATGACCTCATTGACATGTTTCGACACTCACGGGTGTCTTTATCAAAATGAATTGGAATCGTATAGTGTATGGGCACCTTTAGGGCTGGGACCTACTATAGGTGCTTTGTGGCAATCGCAAAGCACCCATGATTTGCTAAATTGCAAAAGTACCACATTTTCACAGCGATTCCTGGGCTACTGTAGCCACTGATGCGATTTATTCATGATCACTGCCAGGCTACTGTAGCCACTGATTCATTTGATCTGGGATCACTCCCAGACTACTGTAGCCACTGATGTAATCGATCAGTGATCACTCCCAGGCTACTGTAGCCACTGATGCAATCGATCTGAGGTGACTCCCAGACTACTGTAGCCACTTATGTGATCGATCAGTGATCACTGCCAGACTACTGTAGCCACTGATGTGATCAATCCGTGATCTCGCCGAGGCTACTGTAGCCACTGATGCGATCGATCCGGATTCACTCCTAGACTACTGTAGCCACTGATGTGATCGATCCAGGATCACTCCTAGACTACTGTAGCCACTGATGTGACTGATCCGGGATCACTCCTAGGCTACTGTAGCCACTGATGCGATCGATCCGGATTCACTCCTAGACTACTGTAGCCACTGATGTGATCGATCCAGGATCACTCCTAGACTACTGTAGCCACTGATGTGACCGATCCGGGATCACTCCCAGGCTACTGTAGCCACTGATGTGACCGATCCGGGATCACTCCTAGGCTACTGTAGCCACTGATGTGATCGATCCGGGATCACTCCCAGGCTACTGTAGCCACTGATGTGATCGATCCGGGATCACTCCCAGGCTACTGTAGCCACTGATGCAATTGATCCTGATCACTGCCAAAATGCTGCAAGCAGCGTTTTGTGATCGCTCTGCAATTGCAACACTGCTAGTGGGACTACCCCCATAGGGATCCATTGGCGTAGCACCTTGTAGATCGCCGGCTATCGGCAAGTGCTGCAAAAGTGCTCCTAGTGAGTCCCATCCCTGACACAAGAAAAAAATACATATATCCAGGCACATCGCCTCTAGTTAGGACATTAAATAGGTTATTAACCTCCTTGGCGGTTTATTTTTTCTGCAAAAATTGCAGAAATCCAATTTTTTAAAAAAAAATTTTTAATGTTTCATGTAAAGCTAGTAAGCTACCAGAGTGGTAGCTACATGAAACTCCACTAGAGGGCGCATGTGTCCCTCTAGTTCGATCGTCGCCGGCAACAATAGCAAACAGGGGAACGCGTGTATAACGCGCTCCCCTGTTTGGCTTCTCCTGTCGCCATGGCGACGATCGGAATGACGTCATGGACGTCAGCCGACGTCCTGACGTCAGACGTCTCCGATCCAGCCCATAGCGCTGCCCGGAACTCATTGGTCCGGGCAGCGCAGGGCTCTGGCGGGGGGGCCCTCTTGCGCTGCTGCGTGCGGGCGATCACCGCAGAGCGGCGGCGATCAAGCTGTACGCGCGGCTAGCAAAGTGCTAGCTGCGCGTACAGCACTTTACAGTATGAAAATCGCCCCACCAGGGGCTGAGATCTCCTCCTGCGCGGCATAGCCCGAGCTCAGCTCGGGCTTACCGCCAGGGAGGTTAAGGAAAGGGAGGTGCTGAAGGGGGTGTGGCTAGAAAACAGAAAAAATCTATTAACCCTTCGCACTCTCGCATGCAAATGTTCAAACAAATGCATTCACAGATTCACTCATCCAGGCATAACCGTTATCCCTACAGCTAAGTTAAAAGCCGGGGTCTTAGTTCACAGAAGAATGCATTCTTAAGCTTAGTCACCTATACTGCGCAGAAGTACCCAGGTAAACATAGGTGTCCTAACTCTAGCCCTGTAACATGCATAGTGCAGACATGCAAACACATTGATTGCATCAAACCTATCAATGGATTAGGAGCACACATCCCGACGTCCTCTCCTGGGACAGACAGTGCATCTTACCAATTGCACAAGGGAGCTAACGTTATGTGTCCATGTGCACCATGCACATACACCAGCATTAGCTCCCTTGTTACTGACCCCTGTGGCTAGGGTCTAATTCAGTGCACTCCCTCCTTCCCCTGTATGTGTTTGTCAGCATGCACACAGCTTATGCTGGTGTATGTGCATGGTGCACATGGACACATAACGTTAGCTCCATTGTGCGATTGGTAAGATGCACTGTCTGTCCCAGGAGAGGACGTCGGGATGTGTGCTCCTAATCCATTGATAGGTTTGATGCAATCAATGTGTTTGCATGTCTGCACTATGCATGTTACAGTGCCAGAGTTAGGACACCTATGTTTACCTGGGTACTTCTGCGCAGTATAGGTGACTAAGCATAAGAATGCATTCTTCTGTGAACTAAAACCCCGGCTTTTAACTTAGCTGTAGGTTGTGCCTGGATGAGTGAATCTGTGAATGCATTTGTTTGAACATTTGCATGCGAGAGTGCGAAGGGTTAATAGATTTTTGCCATCCCTGTCACAGACTTTAGCTAGAAGCCCTGTAGCTTTCAGTGGGTTACATTATCTCTGTACTATTTACAATAGATAACATTAATCATTTTGTTATTCTGACTGCTGGATGTTTACTGATATAATGAATAGTGTTGTTAACATTCAATATCTACCTTTGAGATTATATCTGTTCCACATGGACGGCCCAGCTAGCCCCACAAAGAACATGGATAACATTAATAAGAGAACTGTTGTCTGATACCTTATCAAACACGCCATATGTTTCCTGTGTAAGTGGACATAATCACTTGATCAAAGGAAAAGAGCAGGTCACTGCACTCTCTGGTTTCCAGGCTTCAAACTGCTTGTGTGAGGCAAATTCGTTATTCCACACACAAAGAAAACTGAGCAGATGGTTAACATGGTGAATGTTGTGTTGTGTTGTGTCTTACATAATATTACAGTCCCTAGATGGTAAAGGGAGCTAAGTGTAAAATGTGAAAAGTATTTATAAATAGAAGCTGTAAGTGCAGTGCCCACATGCTTCATATACAGTATACAAATATAGGCTCTGAGTGCAGTTCCCACATGCTTCACATATACAAATGGTGGCTGTGACTGCAGTGCCCACATGCATATATACATATACACAAATGTACATATACACAAATGGGACCTGTGACTGCAGTGCCCACATGCTTCATGTATACAAATAGGCATATCTTCCAGCTGTGTCGATTTGCCAGGTACCAGGTTGGGAGATATGGTCCTGTGTCCTGTGCAGCCCCTTCTGTGTCTATGTGCATGCCCCTCCCCGTCCTCTGCCTTTGCTCCCCCAGTATATATTTCAGAATATGCACCTGTTTAAGCCATGCTGTTATTTCATCTGCTCTGCTGGAGTCCAGCAATGTCTGACCTCCTGTCCCCACTCAGCTCTCCCCCTAGTGCCTGTCATCTCCATCTCCTACATGCAACACAGGAGGAAAATCTGACACTAGGGGGAGAGATGAGCGGTGACAGGAGGTCAAACATCTCTGGACTCTGGCGGAGCAGGTGAGATAACAGCACAGATTCCACACACACATACACTGTGATGTATGCTGGGAGCACAGGAACAGGACAGGGGCCACTTACACCACCAGTAGAGGGAGGGGGGAACCACTAGACCAGCAGGAAAACAGAGGATGTACCATCTACGGCAGCTGAAAAAGTTTGGCCTACCTTAAAATGTAATGGTGCAGTTCTACACTGCAATCATTGAATCCACCATAACATAATCTATGACTGTATGGTTCGTCTCCTGCTCAGCATTAGAAAAGGGGAGGCTGCAGCGCATCATCCGATCAGCGGAAAGGATAATTGGCTGTAGCTTACCTCCCCTGCAGGATCTTTACGCTAGCAAGTGCAGAAAGAGAGCAACCAAAATTGCCTCTGACCCCTCTCACCCTGCTCACTCCATCTTCCAGCGCATGCCTTCAGGAGTAAGATTCCGGTCAATCGCTACCAAAACCTCCAGACACAGGAACAGCTTTTTTCCTCAAGTGGTAGCCATACTTAATGCTGAACCATGTTAGAGCTGCCAGGACTTGATAGTAATCAGCACAGAACTGTAAATGAACAATTCTCACATTGCTTACTGCCACTATACTTATAATGTCCTTGACTTGTAATATACACACTGTCTGTCCTTGTATTGTTTTTGTTTGTGTTTGTTAAGCAACTGCCAAGACAAATTCCTTGTAGGTGCAAACTTACTTGGCGAAAATAAATTGATTCTGATCCTGAAAGCTTTACTGGGTCGGGGGGGGCTCAAGACACCAGGTAAGCTTTATTGGGGAGGGAAGGGGGAAACCACTAGACATCAGGGAACTTTATAGTGGCACATCACATTGCCACAAACTGTGGCATGGCTAAAGGTGTGGCAGGGCTTAGTGTCTCCAAAAGCAGGGAGGTATGCAAATGACCTGTGAGTGCAGTGCCCACATGCTTCATAAATAGTGCCACTGCCAGGCAGGGATCGTTGCATGCGATGCTCTTCTTTGTTATTAGGAAGTGGCAGGGATCGACATTTGCAGTGTTCTCCATTGTTTATCATTAGTGAGAGGATATTGGCGTGGGAGATTTCCTAGGGTACTGTTGTGGGAGTAACCAAAGGTAAGTATTTGTGGTTCATTTAGAATATTAAAGGACTTTTTTCATGTCTGATGAAATCCTGCTTGTAAACCGTGAAACGCGTCATGTGATACGTGACGTCCGCTGACGTGGGTAGGCGTGGCCTCTGTTCCCCGTGCCTCCGCAACCTTCCTCCTGGCTTCTGCCTGCCGCTTTGCGCTCTGTGATCGGCGTCTGTACCCTATGGGCAAAGTAAGTGCTTGTACTGCACCAGATATGGATGGGCAAGCTCCCGCACCATGCCAGCTTGTCTGAAGTTGTGAGGAATCGCGCGGTGAGTGACTATCCTATTGCCATAAAATGATAGTGGTCTATGAAGCAGCCATAAGTACACAAGAGATTGCAGCAGAAAGCCGGTTTGAGGTTTGACATGTGTTTGGTGTCAGTAATCGTTGCGTTATCTGGCTAGAGGCGTGCTTATTATGCACATGGGGACAGAGCTGAAGATTGCCTTAGGAGCCTGATCTGGAAACTTGATGTCACAGTATTAGTTCAATCTGGGCCTGAAGAAAAATTTGCATGCATGCATGTTGATACCTGGTAATGTAGGAAGTGCACTCCTATACAGGGACACATGTATTAGCTAGTCCGATTGATCAAGGTTGTTTTAAGGGGGAAGTTTTATATATGTGTCAGTCTATCTTTTGCAATATGAATCTTTAATAAATAGCAATACATTAGCTCGGTGCTCCCTTTTCGTTTGTATTCTGGTTTACACTGTTTAGTGAGGTAAGACGGGCACTATATACAATATATAGTTTGAGGTAGATATCCTGTTCAATTGCTCTGTTTTTCTAAAGGACATTTTTGTTGTTACATTTTTATTTCACTTTTAACTCCTTGTGGGAATGGGTAAGGGGTACATTAGAACCTCTATACCCATTTCACCTGGGGAAGAGGAAGTCATCTGGGGGTCAGATGCCACCATAACCCTGCCCCCAGACCTAAACCCACAGCGGTGGGGATACCTACCCCCACTCTCCTCCTGGGCAACGGAGGCGGGGATTAGCCACTTGTCCATGGATTGGACAAGGGATCTGGAGAAAGGGGTAGGCTTTGCTGCCCCTCTCTTCCAGAGCTCCACCATACCATGGACCATGTGGTCTGGTATAGCTCTGGTCGCGGTGCCCCATGCGGCCTGGGCTCCGCATTCTGGCTATAACAGCCTGTATGGGTGACAAGCGGTTAAAAATACTTGGGAGTGAGGACCACTGTCACGAAAATCTTACATTTTGAAATATATGTAAGCATATAAAGATAAGATGTACGGTATATACACGCATATAAGCCGACCTGTGTATAAGCCAAGGTACCCACTTTCCCCACAGAAACCAGGAAAAAGTGATTGACTCGCGTATAAGCCCCTCCACAGTAGCCATATCTGCCCCCAGTACAGGTCAGCCTCCATCAGCATAGTCAGATGTTTCCCAAGGATGATACAGCTGTGTCTCATGGCCCCACTAAATGGCATCACAGATATGAGACACAGCGATTGCCACACAGGAAGAATCCCCTATCATTGCACCGCTGACACATTGCTTGCACACTCTGCTTCACAAGCCAGGAAACACGGGTAGTCCTGAGCAGCGCACTCTGCACACTATGTTGCAGGGAATGGGGGGCACAGACACAGCAGGGAGCCAGTAACAAAACCTGCCAGTAACAAAACCTGCTTTGCCATCTGTTCTACTCCACTGACTCACATATAAGCTGAGGGGGTAACTTTTCAGCATATTTTTTGTGCTTAAAAATTAGGCTTATACACGAGTATATAGAGTATGTTTTTTCCAGAGTAAAATGAGCCACAAATTACTTTTCTCCTATGTTGCTTTTTTACCCCCACTGCTGTGTACCTGCTATTTCCCCCACCGGAATAAAGGAATTTTAAGAAGCGGTGCCTCCTTTTCCTTTCTTCAAGCCTACTGGATGCAACAAACTTGTGGATGAGCACGCTCTGTTTCCTGGGTCCAGTGTGTCTGCCCTGCTGCGTTTGGTGCCAGGTACTGTTCTTTTTCTTCTCAAACTCGGAGCCTAAGTTAAGTTTGAGGGATGCAATGTCTGCACAGTATAGAATTTATGATTTTATTCATTTTTTATATATTGTAGCTTGGTGGATGGGCATTCACACTTTATTTAATAAAGCATGTCATTATTGGTGCTGGTGACAGTTTTTGCATCACACTGAGCAAATGCATTTTTGCATCTGCTTTATTATTATTATTATTTATTGTATTTATAAAGCGCCAACATATTACGCAGCGCTGGACATTAATATAGGTTACAGACAATATTTAGGGGTGACAAACAGCAATATGACAATACAGGGATACAAGAAAAGCAGATCACACAGCACAGTATGAGTACAAGGTAATGCTTAGTCAGTCACTGGAGGGGAGCATGGAGATTAGGCAAGTTAGGTTCACTCAAATGCATAGCATGGGTGCACAGTAATGGAGGTGCATGATCAGGTACGACACAAAAGGAGGAGGACCCTGCCCAAAGGCTTACAATCTAGAGGGAGAGGTAGGGACACGAGAGGTAGGGGACCAGAGTTCAGCTGTGGGTTTAGAGCAATTGTGAGGGGTGGTAGGCCAGAGTGAAAAGGTGAGTTTTGAGGGCCGTCTTGAAGGTGTTGAAGGAGGGGGCTGCCCTAATGGGCGGAGGTAGGGAGTTCCATAGTGTTGGAGCGGCTCTTAGTCTTAGAGACGTGCATGGGACTGGGTGATGCGGGGGACGGTCAGGCGAAGTTCATTGGAGGAGCGGAGTGAGCGGCTTGGTGTGTATCTCTGAGTAAGATCAGAAATGTAGGTTGGACAGGTTTTGTGGACGGATTTGTAGGTCAGACACAATATCTTGAATCTGATTCTGGACTGCATAGGAAGCCAGTGGAGGGATTCACAGAGGGGAGCCGCCCTGGTGGAGCGATGGGAGGAGTGGATAAAGGCCCATACACACGTCCGTTTTTGCGAACGACGGGTCGTTTGAACGACCCGTCGTTCAGTCGTTCGCCCACTAAATTGGGCGTGTGTACAGACTGTCACTCGTGTGATAAGAGTGAGTTTGAGCGATCCACCAGGCGGATCGCTCAAACTCACTCTTATCACGCGAACGACAGTCTGTACACACGCCCGATTTAGCGGGCGAACGACTGAATGACGGGTCGTTCAAACGACCCGTCGTTCGCAAAAAACGGACGTGTGTATGGGCCTTAATTCTGGCTGCTGCATTCATGATGGACTGCAGTGGGGCTATTCGGGTCATAGGGAGACCAGACAGAATGGCATTGCAGTAGTCGAGGCGGGAAATTATGAGGGCATGGATGAGGAGTTTGGTGGTGGCAGAGGTCAGGAAAGGGCGAATCTTACAGATGTTACGAAGGTGGAAGTTGCAGGACTTTGTGAGGTTTTGGATGTGGGGAGTGAAAGAGGGTGCGGAGTCCAGGGTGACACCCAGACAGATGCCTTGAGAGGTAGGGCGAATGGTAGTGGGGTTAACAGTGACCTGCACATCTGGGAGGTCCAGGGATGACCGGGGTGGGAAGATCATAAATTCTGTTTTGTCTAGATTAAAGGTAGCCATACACTGGTCGATGTGCCATTAGATCGACCAGCTGACAGATCCCTATCTGATCGAATCTGATCAGAGAGGGATCGTATGGCTGCCTTTACTGCAAACAGATTGTGAATCGATTTCAGCCTGAAACCGATTCACCATCTGCTGAGCTGCTCCTGCCGCCTGTCCCCCCCCCCCGTATACATTACCTGACGCTGGCTCCCGGGCATCTTCTCCGCATTGCACGGCTCTGTTCCGGATCCATTACGGCGCTTCCTGTGTTACTCCGTGACCAGGAAGTTCAAATAGAGCGCCCTCTATTAGAACTTCCTGGTCACTGCAGTGACACAGGAAGCGCCGGGATGGATGGAGCCGGAACAGAGCCGTGCAGTACGGAGAAGACGCCCGGGAGCCAGCCTCAGGTAATGTATACCTGATCGGATCGGCCGCCGCTAGCGACGCGCACTTTACCCGCGGGCGATCGAGGGTAATTTCCCGCACGGCGCGATCAACGGACCGATCCGATTTCGGGAGGGAATCGGATCGGCGGCTGCGTTTACCGCGAACGATTGGCAGCAGATTCGATCCCAGGATCGAATCTGCTGTCGAAACGGCAGGGAATCGAGCCAGTGTATGGCTACCTTTAGTTTCTGGAACCTAGCGGACATCTAGGAGGAGATGGCAGATAGGCAGGAGGAGACCTTGTCCATGGTAGTGGTGGATATGTCAGGGGTGTGGAGGTAGATTTAGGTGTCATCTGCATACAGATGATAGTTAAAACCCATGGAGGAGATAACCTTTCCAATGGAGGATGTGTATAGGGAGAACAGTAGGGGGCCAAGGACCGAGCCTTGGGCACTTTTAACTGGAAAGGTCTTACGGCTCATATCATCCACCCACAACACGATTTTTGTGGCAATTTTTCTCAAAACGCATTATTTTTGGGGGATGAACAATCATTTTTGTGAGATTGTGTAACATTGTTTAACTAAACTTAAACAATGTTTAGCAATGCGAGGTGATCACGATCGTCATGATTGATCCCATCGCAGATAGTGATGCTCATCCGAGCTCGGATATCCGAACTACTCGGATATCCTAGCTCTTTTTTCACTATTCAAGCTCGAATACCGAGCTCGAATAGTATTAGCTATCCGACCCGGGCTGTGCTATCCGAGCGCACTCGGATAGCAATCAGCTATCCGGAGATATCCTAGCTATCCGAGCTCGGATAGCATCATCCGCTCGGATAGCGTCACGTCAGATGTCACCTCGAGTCCTCACAAGCGAATCAGAGGGCTCCCAGCCCTCTGACTGCAGCCAATCACAGAGGGGGAGCCTGGCCAAGCCCCCCCCCTCTATAAATAGCGGGCGCCATGTTGCCTCACTTGTCCTGCTTGCGACTTACTGACTGACTGTACTGAGAGATTGCTCCAGTGCTTTTTGTCTGTGCAAGTAGTAGTATTTATTGTTCAATACACCTAGCGTTTTTACACTCCAACACTTGATATTCACCTGTATTGCTTTGTATTGTACATAGATTGTATTTTAGGCAGTTTAGTTTGTGTGATTAGGGACTAGGGAGGGAGACTGTCACTGGTGCTGCTGCAGCTGCAGCAGCTAGGCCCTGTGCCTAGGCAAGGCAGCCTGCCCTGCTCTGTGCTCTAGTCTCTAGTTACCTGTGCTCTCACCTGTCCTACTCTACTGTACTACTTCTGTGTTAGATAGATTATTGTACTATTTTGTAGTTAGCAGGCCCAGCTTTACTGCTATACCTGTCCTGTATCTGCTCTCTGTAATCTAGTCACATCTGTTCTATTGTTTAGCTAGATTCTTCTATTGTTTAGTTAGTACTGTAGTACTGCAGTCAGTGCTAGTAGTTGTTAGAGTAGTAGTACTACTGTGTTAGCTTTCTACAGAACTGCTGTGCTGTGAGCAGTGCCAGTGTGACAGTTAGTGTGCACTAGTGTCTTCTCCTCTGCTGTCTGACTGGCACTTGGCACGTGCCACATCCGGCATGCTCCTGGCACACGTTACACCTGCTGCTGCTGCTGCATTGCCCTGCTCCTGCTGCCTGTGCAGCTCCCACCGCCAGGGTGCCACAGGCCACTGATACCACCTATATTTAACCCAAAACACAATTGCTGCGTAATTTTTTGGAGGTGTCTGGGGTGAAAACTGTCATGTCCCAGTTGTGCGGTTGGACTTTGGACACAATGTGGGCTGCACGACTGCTGTCTGGAACCTAGGCCTGATGTTAATTTACAACTATTTTTTTTTTTTTTTGAGAGGGGGGGATTTTAAGTCCCCACATCAGCAATTAGTGTTCCCCTTTACAAAATAATGATGCTTAATGCCTCGTATACCCTAAAAACGTTTTGTAAAGCAATTTAAAGGCCACTTCCGGTTTCTCTATCCGGATATCCGAATTTGCCCGGATAGCCCGGATACTGTGGTCGAATATCCGATTTGCATTCGGATCGGAAAATTTTGATCTCGGATATCCGACCCGGATCGGATATCGGGGTATCCGGATCCAAATCAGATCCGGATTTTAAAAAGGGGAATCCGAGGTATCCGAGCATCACTGATCGCATCACTGATCGCAGTGGTGCCCATACTCTACTAATTACTGCAATCGTTCAAAGTTTCATTTGTGCCTTTATTGTTCCCGCAGTACGCAATTGTGGAAGATGGATGAGGGAATGCTTATTCATCGTGTCTTTCTCTGTCGTGGATCCCCCGATCCATCTTCCCGGGAGTGTGTAGCTTTAAGCAGCTGATGTCACTTCTGGTACACCGTGCTACCCATCTCACAGTTCCAAGAAACGGGTGGTAGCAATCCTGGCAGCAGGGGAAACCGTGGGAACACCATGCACATGTGCTCTCTGCACCATCCATGAACCTCATCCTGTAGCACTTCTCACAGTGTATTCAGTCAGCAGGACCAGTAAGAGATGCATTTTAAAAGGAAAAGCAAACACATACTAAAGCAAATGGCTACCTTATTAGCTTATAGGTAGCCCAGATAGTGCCACATCATGCACCATAGGCTTCATACAAACGTTATACCACACAAAACAAGAGATCACTAACGGTTAGCAATGAGCAAACGATGTCAGCGCACATTCGCATTCAGCAAAAGCACAATCCCGATTGGATTGTTACTGGAATTGCGAAATGGAGGACGTGGAAGTGCCAAATTCCCAACACGTGAATATTTTGAGTAAATTGATCATTTCCCATTGTGCGGTATGAACAATTAACTCCGATTAAAGTCCAAACAGCTCCACCAGGACGGATCGTTCTACGTGGACGATAATCATCTGCCGATCCTTCATCCATTGTTCCTTCCGAATGACCGCGGTCTAATGTTTGTATGGAGCTTAAGTAGGGGGTAGGAAAAACACTGAGATGGTGGAATGCGAATATCTTAAAATATTTTCCTGTATTTTCTGTCCCTGGGACGTGGCAGGATCAGCCGATCTACCGATAGTAGAAACTTTATTACTTTCAGAAGGAGAAAAAAAAAAGAGGCAAAGCCAAGAGGAGAGATTGATGTAAAATGTATTAGAGGGAAACTATCTATAGTCAATCAATGCAGTAGAAAAACAATATTGTACCTATTGATCTATTATGGCATACAATTGTATTGTTCATCTCCAAATGTTTATATCCTGCATTATGATGCCCCAGAAAGACATTGTTCCTGAAGAAGTGGACACTGTCCCATGAAACACATCAGGGGCCTGTTACAAGTACATAAGGGGCTTGAGTGAAAAGCCACTTAGTGCCTGAAATGTAGCTTTGCGGGCACTAATTGCCGTGCAAAGCTACATCGCGCACAGACTAGTGCACAGACTAGTGCAGTGCGCGTGCAGCCGGCAACAGTGCGCGGTGCTTTGCGACACTCCAAATTACTTTGCACGGCTTATAAAAAAAAATTGCCTCTGCGTACTGCAATTAACATGCAGCGGTTAGTTTGGCAATGGATTTCCTTTAACATTATAACCTTATGATTAATTAGTGAGATGTATTACATGAGTTCTTGCAATACTGATAACCATTTATTTTATTCAAACGAGAATTAATATGTTTGGCAATACATATCATGTAAGAAAGGATAGCATTCAGTTTCTTATGTGTAGAAGAAAATGACATCTTGAATCTGTCTTGTTGCTATGGACAACCCAGTGTTCCTTTAGGCAACTTTGATCAGTGAGGCCAGTTGTCTATAGCATTGACTTAGTCACCCCGTAAATGACTGGTGGTGGTCCTCCTGATGGTTGTGCACAATGGGTAATCCTGATGAAATGAGGTCTCCACAAAGGACTGCCACATCAGCAGAATAGGCCACAGTCAGGCATTATGTAGGGACATTTCCCGCCCAACTGTCATCTTTTCATTATCATGCCTCACGCCATGGGGATAATAACGTTAAGGCCTCAACCTAGTCAATAATGGCCAGATTCCTGCGGCAGCTGGCAGAGCTGTCAAACACTCCACAGTAAAATCGGCTTTTGTACAGGATTGATTTCATCACTAAGACTGTCTTAACAAATGTGGGGCCTATGGAGAAAATAGAATGTGGGGCCTTCATCCCTACACTCAGATTCCTATAGATTCCTTTACATTACACAACTGAAAACCTGACCTTTGCGTGTGTAAGGCACACAAAAGGGGCCTTCTGCAACTTCTGCCTCATTAGCTCCGTTCATCAGGGCTCCTCAAATAGGTAACAACTGTTACAGGGAAAAAACAAAAAGTTACGCAGCATATTCAGTGAAGCAATACAAAAGAGAATAGATGAAGAGCAAAGGGTGGTAACCTATAGCAACCAAGTATTTTAGTTTACTGGGTGCTAATTATTATTATTATTTAGCATTTATATCTTCCACATCGCTGTACAGAGTATATTGTCTTGTCAGAGTATATTGTCTTGTCAGAGGAGCTCACAATCTAATCCCTACCATAGTCATATGCCTTTGTATGTATTGTGTAGTGTATGTTTCATAGTCAAGGACCAATTTTTTAGGGGGGAGCCAATTAACTTATCTGTATGTTTTTGAGATGTGGGAGGAAACCAGAGTGCCCAGAGGATACCCACGCAGACACAGGGAGAACATACAAACTCCATGCAGCTAGTACCCTGGCTGGGATTCCAACCGGGGACCCAGGGCTGCTAGGCTAGAGAGCTAATAACCACTACTAGATCAGCTGATTTCTGATTCAGTGCAATGGATTGCTGCTGTACGAATAATCATCTGTTGTGTTTTAAGCATAATCAAAATTACTTTGCTCATCATAATGTTGAATGTTACTTTCCATATCAGCTATTCACATTGTTCATTTAGCCTTATGACTGTATGTTTTATTTTTAGAAAAGCATGTAAGGAGTGCAGGCTAAAAGAACATCCGAAGACCCACTGCTGCTGTGATATTACAGCCTGTGTAGTATGAAAGCCTTGAATGCTAAATCAAGCTGCAGAACCCATCGCCCCTTTCAGCATAGTTTTCTGTGCGTGTGTTGCCATAAATTAATTAATTACTTATTCTTTCATCATGATTACAACAATGACTGTTTATAAAGGCCAAGTGCCCAGTTAGAGTCATTGAGAGCTAATGAGCCGAAGGTGTCCATGGATACAGAATATCATACAAGTCAATGTTCAATGCAAATAGATATGTGCTTACGTTCCCTCCAGGGTCTTCTGAACACCGGCCTTCCTGTAAATGCTCTTCCTGAAGAGAAGACTTGACATCAGTTTTGTAAATGTAATGCGTCATCTGAAGTTTAATATGTTACTGTTATGTATTTCTGATTTACAAAGTAGCATGCTTATGGAAGTTATTTCCTTCTCAGAAAACTTAAACTTGCACACCTTGCCAGAACAGTGAGGAAAGACAACATTAAACAAAAGCCTTGGCTTTAGTTTCATATAGTAGGTACGTCATCATATTTATAATGATATTAGCATGGAGATCATGTTACAAAGTCACATTTGAACTACAATTTAGTAAAAATGTTTTCTAATGAGGATCTGACATTGATTTTGTACAGTGGATAAATCACTTGGGCAGTATTATCACAGATGGTGACTACCCCTCATGTCCAGCCAGCTGTGGCTAGATAGTATGTCTGCTTCTGACACAGAAGACCAGGGTTAAAATCTTGTCTCTTCCTGCACCTATTTAGCAAGGAGACCTTGGGCAAGACTCCCCAACACTGCTACTGCCTACTGAGTGCACTCTAGTGGCTGCCTTGCAAATGATTTGAGTCCAACAGGAGGAAAGCGCTATACAAATATCAGAATTATTATTATGTCACTCGTAATAGGCAAGGTAGTGTAGGAATTTAAGGCTTGTAACCAGTGGCCTAATTCACGCCCCCCCCCCACCCCGCAAAACTTTAATGTGCCCCCCTCCCCCAATGTTTCCTTGCCTCCCCTTGGTGCCCCTTACGACCTTGGGGCCCATGTCACAAGGGTCATAAAACAAGTGTAGCCAGAAAAACACCTGATCTGAAGTCCCCTGTATCAGAGGAAGAATAGGTTAGTAATTGTGCCCCCCACAGCTCTGGGCCCCACTGCGAAATCCAGGGGCTGCCTCCATCTAGTTATGCCCCTGCTTGTGACGAACACTTCTAATTATAATACAGACAAAACTAGGTAAAAAATTGCTGCATACAAAGAACCAGAGGAAAAATTAAAGATTCAACCCTGATGATGGAATTGACATAGTGAAGAATATTCCAGAGCTCAAGCAAGAGTGATTAGAAACCCATGTCTACATTGAAGCAAGTCTCCTTATTTTGAGGGAGACTTTATTCAACACCACTGGGAGGTTTAAGGTTTTTTTTAGGTGTCCCATGTTTCAAACCCTCATGAAGCCAGAATAACACAGGTCCTTCTGTGACAGGAATGCCAAAGTCAACCCACTTTGACGAGATGTAGTTTCTTTGATTCTATGGCTCTATGAGAAAGTTGGATTGGTGGTATCTGATTATACAGGGAGTGCAGAATTATTAGGCAAGTTGTATTTTTGAGGAATAATTGTATTATTGAACAACAACCATGTTCTCAATGAACCCAAAAAACTCATTAATATCAAAGCTGAATATTTTTGAAAGTAGTTTTTAGTTTGTTTTTAGTTTTAGCTATTTTAGGGGGATATCTGTGTGTGCAGGTGACAATTACTGTGCATAATTATTAGGCAACTTAAAGGGACTCCGAGCAGTGCAGAAACTATGGAAAGATGCACATCATTTTAAAGCTCTCTTTCTCCTCTTTCCAATGATATATAAACCGCCACCCTACGCCTTTTAGTTTTCGCTATTTTCGCGATTGAAATTGCCGCGGCTGCGATTTCGATCGCAAAAATAGAGAAAACTAAAAGGCGTAGGGCGACGATTTAGGTGTCGTCAGAAAAAGGAGAAAGAGAGCTTGAAAATGATATCCATCTTTCCATAGTTATATTGTATTACACAGGGCGACTTTTTGTCAAAGTCAGCAGCTGCATTCAGCAGAATGGAGCTGCTGACACTGGGGAAAGTGTCGTTCTGTGTAATTCAAGGTAACTATGGCAAGATGGATATCATTTTAAAGCTCCCTTTCTCCTCTTTCTGACAACACCTAAATCGTTGCCCTACGCCTTTTAGTTTTCTCTATTTTCGCTATCGAAATTGCGGCCGCGGCAATTTCATTCGCGAAAATAGCAAAAACTAAAAGACGTAGGGTGGTGGTTTATATATCATTGGAAAGAGGAGAAAGAGAGCTTTAAAATGATGTGCATCTTTCCATAGTTTCTGCACTGCTCGGAGTCCCTTTAAAGAGACACTGAAGCGAAAAAAAATATATGATATAATGAATTGGTTGTGTACTATGAATAATTTCTAGAAGATTAGCAGCAAAGAAAATATTCTCATACTTTTATTTTCAGGTATATAGTGTTTTTTCTAACATTGCATTATTCTATAATATGTGCAGATTACACAACACTCAGCATTCAAAATGATTCTTTCAGAGCAGTCTGTGAACTAATGACCTATCTGGCAGAGAAAAAGTAAACAGTTCACTTACAGTTGAGATAATAAAAGTCAGATAACAGCCCTCTCCATGACTAACTTAGTCGGAGAGCTTAATGGCTTGTTTGCATAGAGATAACAACTGGAGTTTCTCAACTCTTTCTGTACTGGAAACAATTAGACTGATGTATCTGATCTTAATGTTTTATTTCTTAGCTGTGCTACACATACAAATCATAATATCATCATTTTTTTTTCGCTTCAGTGTCTCTTTAACAAAAAACAAATATATACCCATTTCAATTATTTATTTTTACCAGTGAAACCAATATAACATCTCAACATTCACAAATATACATTCTGACATTCAAAAACAAAACAAAAACAAATCAGTGACCAATATAGCCACCTTTCTTTGCAAGGACACTCAAAAGCCTGCCATCCATGGATTCTGTCAGTGTTTTGATCTGTTCACCATCAACATTGCGTGCAGCAGCAACCACAGCCTCCCAGACACTGTTCAGAGAGGTGTACTGTTTTCCCTCCTTGTAAATCTCACATTTTATTATGGACCACAGGTTCTCAATGGGGTTCAGATCTGGTGAACAAGGAGGCCATGTCATTAGTTTTTCTTTTATACCCTTTCTTGCCAGCCACGCTGTGGAGTACTTGGACGCGTGTGATGGAGCATTGTCCTGCATGAAAATCATGTTTTTCTTGAAGGATGCAGACTTCTTCCTGTACCACTGCTTGAAGAAGGTGTCTTCCAGAAACTGGCAGTAGGACTGGGAGTTGAGCTTGACTCCATCCTCAACCCGAAAAGGCCTCACAAGCTCATCTTTGATGAAACCAGCCCAAACCAGTACTCCACCTCCACCTTGCTGGCGTCTGAGTCGGACTGGAGCTCTCTGCCCTTTACCAATCCAGCCACGGGCCCATCCATCTGGCCCATCAAGACTCACTCATATCATCAGTCCATAAAACCTTAGAAAAATCAGTCTTGAGATATTTCTTGGCCCAGTCTTGACGTTTCAGCTTGTGTGTCTTGTTCAGTGGTGGTCGTCTTTCAGCCTTTCTTACCTTGGCCATGTCTCTGAGTATTGCACACCTTGTGCTTTTGGGCACTCCAGTGATGTTGCAGCTCTGAAATATGGCCAAACTGGTGGCAAGTGGCATCTTGGCAGCTGCACGCTTGACTTTTCTCAGTTCATGGGCAGTTATTTTGCGCCTTGGTTTTTCCACACGCTTCTTGCGACCCTGTTGACTATTTTGAATGAAACGCTTGATTGTTCGATGATCACACTTCAGAAGCTTTGCAATTTTAAGAGTGCTGCAACCCTCTGCAAGATATCTCACTATTTTTGACTTTTCTGAGCCTGTAAATTCCTTCTTTTGACCCAATTTGCCAAAGGAAAGGAAGTTGCCTAATAATTATGCACACCTGATATAGGGTGTTGATGTCATTAGACCACACTCCTTCTCATTACAGAGATGCACATCACCTAATATGCTTAATTGGTAGTAGGCTTTCGAGCCCATACAGCTTGGAGTAAGACAACATGCATAAAGAGGATGATGTGGTCAAAATACTCATTTGCCTAATAATTCTGCACTCCCTGTACATACCAGAGGGATGGGGATATAAAATAGTATGAGGATATGAAAAGGTATAACTCCATTTCCAAAACAATAGCTCAAAAAGGAAATGTGTTTGCCAAGAAAGGAAGTGTAACAGGAGAAGAGTATAGGGTCCAGAACTGTACATTGGGATACACCAACAGGATGGTTAGTGGGGTAGAAGGAGTTTCTTTTAAATAAGATTTTTTAATAAGCATCTGGATCAAATAAAGAACTGAGAGGCGTGGTGTTACAAATGCCATTAGAATTCAAGGGCTGGAGTGGAAGAGGGTGGTCAATAGTGGCTAATGGAGAGGAAAGGCATTGAATAAGGGAGGCGGGGAGGTAGCTTGCAACCACTTTTGGGATTGTAACATCTTTTGTGTGTGTGTGAGGTGAAAATTAGATTGGAGGCTTGCGTAGTGAGCTGGAGTTGATAATGTATTTTAATCTGTTGTAGACCAGCATTTGGGCAGTTTTATGACATATGGAAAAGGAAGAATGGGTTATTAGTCAGAGAGAATGACAGAGGGAATGATTCTTTAGTATTGGATGGAGATTTTCATATCTAGAAGCAGAGGTAGAATATCCCAATGGTTTGGGAGAGTTTGAACAGTTCAGCCAGCGCAAGGACTAGCAGAGAAACTAGTCAGGGAGGAAAGGGCAGTTTTTTTACAGAGTGAATCAAAGGATTCTGGGTACAGTGGTGAGAAAGGGCAGGCAATTATGGAAGAAATATGATAAGGCAGAAGGAGGGTGGAGGCATTGAGTGCAATATGGGGGTGGTACGGTGCACACAAATACTGGGTTATAGTTTTTGTATGCTCCTGCTTTTCAGCCCATAAATGAATTTTTTCAGACTATAAGACGCTCCTGACCATAAGACGCACCTAGGTTTAGAGGACAGAAACTGAGGTAAAATATATATATACTAAACTTAGTGCATCCGTAGTGAAATCTTGTGGATGCCAGTCTGGTTTTTTTTGTAGGCCACAGAGCAGGCCCAGATTTATGCACAGGCCAAAGAGGCCCAGGCCTAGAGCAGCAGGAAGGCTGGGTCTGCTTCCAGCACTTCAGCTAAAGCCCCAAGGAGCATCAGCAGGTCGCTCTTCTTTCATGTTTGTTCAGACTGCAGCAGCACAGAGATTTCCTGGCAGAGCATGTACAGCTCTTCCAATTTGTCTTCTATTTCTGTTTAAATAAAGTTTATTATTCTTACTTGATGTTCGGCTTCCACCCGTAGCAGGGCCGGGACGAAGCAGAGGCGAGAGAGGCGGAGTGTAGGAGGGGGCATACAACTCACTCAACTATCATTCCCCTATGGTGTTTGAAGCAGAGAAAAATAAGAAAAGGGGATACATGGAAGTGACTGCAAGCCAGATAACTAGAGAATAAGGTGTTGGGGGGTGGGGGCTGGAATGTCTCTTAGTCTAATAGCAATCAGTGTGTGACGGCTGGGGTGGCAGGGATGGAGGGGCGCACTTTGATGTCTCAGCCTTGGGTGCTGGGGGACCTTGTCCTGGCGCTGATCCGTAGCCCTGCCCCCTAGCAGAAGAAGTCATAGGTGCTTCTCTAGCTCCAATCAGGAAAGAGTCTGTGACCTCTTGTGCTAGGGGGCGGGGCTACGGGTGGAAGCCGGACATTGAGACACCTATTGAGTAAGTTAAACTTTATTTAAAAAACAAAATTGGCCCCAAAATCGCTTTGAAAAGGGATTCTGCAGCTCTCGTATTCTGCAATTGCTATTAGTCCTAATCGCAATCGCCATAGTGGGTTACCCTCTATTGACAATCATTGGCAAATAATTATTTGGAATCGTCAGCGACCCAAACATGCTCTAGTGGGACCCATCCCTATCTGTGTTTCTTAGCACTTGGGTCTACTAAAAAAAAAATATCTACAGAAGACCTCTGTTTTCATTATCCAGAAGTGGTCAAGTAACTACTAATTGCCTTCTTAGGGCTAAAGGTGGCCACACACCATACAATTTTTTAAATATCTGTTCAATTCAAGAATTGCAATCAATTTTTCTGACTGATTGTAACATTTGAAAAATCTGACCAATGTACCACACACCTATCTTAAATTTTTCCCCAAATATGATAAAATGATTGGAAACTTTGAGACAATTGCTTGGGTGTATATATTAATAAACTGGCAATTTACCACACACCACTCAATTTTCATAAAAATTGATCAGAAAGATCCAGCACTCCCATTCAACTTTTATCGAATAAAAACGGAAAATCCGATCGGATTTCTCGCTCGAATGAAAAAAAAGCTTTCGATTTTTCGGGAAATCCGATCTTATTTATCGAATTGCTGTAAAATCGGATCATTTTGTTGTATTGTGTGTGGCCACCTTAACTGTCTTTTAATAGCTCAGTGTCAACATTATCAGGCACCAGTGATTTTATAGAGCTTTTTTTTTTTTTTTAGAGATAAATAGATGATAGATAGATAGATAGATAGATAGATAGATAGATAGATAGATAGATAGCGATCACGCTCCAGTTTATTGTTTTGAAACACTTCCAGCACAGAATGTTGTGCATAGTATTAATTTGCATTTAAATAGATGACCAATTTGCATTTGAACTGAACTCAGTGAGTTTCTTTGACCAAATAGGCTGAATGAATCAAACACCCATTCAAATGCAAATTATGCACATATCTATATAATCAATTAAGAACTAAACAAAACACCCTTTCAAGATTTATTTACAAAACTCCAGGTTGACAAAATGCAGTGACAGATTTTTCAGGCAAAGTCGTTGCTACTTTAACCACTTGTTGCCTGCCTACACTACAATACTGGCAGAAAGATGTGAGTGTTTAGTTGTAGTGCTGATGATCACACCTGGCAACATTCAGGGGACATACTATTGGTATATTTCCTTTGGACTTACAAGGGTATCCCACCCTGGTGTGTGACTCCTCCTCTTCCGCTTTGGCAGAGGTTGTGAGCAGGAAGTGATGCTGGGTAACTATCTCTCAGCTTGGCCAGTTCCTGCAGTAATCATCTCTCTCCCATGGCTTTGGCTACTACTGTCATCAACCCAGGACCCGGTACATGCAATATAAAAGGCCGCCATCAGTACTATCCAGGGGATCACCACAGTCACAGGTAGAGGTGGGAGATGCTCACCAGAATTGCCTCTGCAAAGGGAGGGTACTAGACTACCAGAGAGCAGTGTGAACATGTGGGGGGCCACTAGACTAACAGGAAATGCCATAAGGAGGTAGGGGAGGTAGAGGAGATCACTAGGCTATCAGAGAAAGCATAGACACCACTAGAAACCACTAGACCTCCAGGGAATGGTATAAGTAGGGGTTGGAAGGGAAAACCACTAGACTACCAAGGAAAGCTTATCAAGGATAGGAAGGACCACTAGAGAACCAGGGACAGCTATGGGGGGGAGGTTGGGAAGAGAGACCACTAGACCTCCAGAAGACCTCCAAGCTATAAGAAAGGTTTGGAGAGACCACTAGACTATAATTTACAGCTATAAGGGGGCAGGGTGGAACTCTAGATTAACAGGGTAAGCTATGAGGGGCCCACCAGGCTAACAGGAAAATGATCCCTAAACGCTCAAAAAAAAACCCGCTCTAGTGGGTTTCAGCCCTTAATGACTGATTAGTCAAGTATGCACCTTAATTATCCAATTAAAGCTGGGCGTACACTTGAGTGTGTAAATTCATGTTTTCAATTGTGGCTAAAAACTGTATATAATACATGCACACAGCATGCAGAAAGTTGATGCATGCAGTCAGTTTCCTTCAAGTGAACCTCTAGACCAGTGATGGCTAACCTTGGCACTCCAGCTGTGACAAAATTACAAATCCCATCATGCCTCTGACTCCGAGTTATGCTTAGAGCTGTTAGAGTATTGCAATGCCTCATGGGACTTATAGTTCCACCACAGCTGGAGTGCCAAGGTTAGCCATCACTGCTCTAGACTAAAAATCTACTCAGCAGAACTAAAAAGGCGTGGGGCTTGATTCACTAAGACAAATAGCACGCCTTATCAAAATTAACACGCCTTATCAGAGTAGAATAGTGAACTTATGCCTGCTAATTGGCAATGATGAGAGTTCCACTCGTCCTGCCCTGAGCCCCTGCAGGTTCGTAGTGCTCGCTATGCTACTCTTATAAGGCATGTTAATGCTACTCTGATAAGCCCTTGGTGTTTCTTTAACAGTTTCACAGCATCAGGACTTTTTTTCTTACCCAAGCCTCATTTTTAGCTGCACAGAAGAAAACTGATTTTGCTGTTTTAGTGCCAATTTTTGTTTATAAATTTTGAATTTGAGATTTGAAGCCTATCGCGCGCAGCTGGGAGGGGTGATTAGGACACTGTGTCTCATGCTCCCTGTCACCTCCTTTCAACCAAAAAGATGGCTGCCCTCATGAAAAAGATGGTTGTCCACATGAAATCAAAAACATTTGCCTGTTCTTTTAAAACAGGTTGGGTAGGAGATTATGTTACCTACCATATATTTTACTATTTACTATATTTTATACTATAAGACGCTCCTGACCATAAGACGCACCTAGGTTTAAAGGGCAAAAGCCAGGGGAAAAAATATACTAAACCTGGCTCATCCATAGTGAAGGGGCATCTTGTGGATTATGTCCCTTTGTACCTCATGCACCCTTGTACCTCTTGTGTCTCCCTGTGCCCTCCTCTGTCTTTGTGTCCTCCGTTTGTCCCCCATGTGTCCGCCTCTGTCCTCCTCTATGCCCCTTTGTGTCCCCCGTGTCTTCCTCTGCATGGGCACAGTATAGCGAGTCCCTGATATTGCAGCGGGTTGGAAGTTGGTATTGGCAGGCATTCACAAGTCATGGAACTTCCTACATTTGAACTATAAGACACAGTGACTTTTTTTCCCCACTTTTGGGGGAGAAAAAGTGAGTCTTATAGTCCAAAAAATACAGTATCTATTTTAATTAATATAACTAAAGTAACTTAATGACAGTATGTTTGTTTAGGCTGAAATTCCCCTTTAACATGAAGCAGACACAAAAACAGAACCGTGTACGAGTGGAGACAAATTGCAGAACCTTCTGTGACCCTTTGAAAGTCAATGCAAGTGTGTCACTCTGCATTTATCTCTACAGCAAAAGCATGCAACTAGCCCTAGTGTGCGCCCAGCCCTATACGCATATGTGCTGTCCTACATACAGTGGTGTGAAAAACTATTTGCCCCCTTCCTGATTTCTTATTCTTTTGCATGTTTGTCACCATTAAATGTTTCTGCTCATCAAAAACCGTTAACTATTAGTCAAAGATAACTTAATTGAACACAAAATGCAGTTTTAAATGATGGTTTTTATTATTCAGTGAGAAAAAAACCTCAAAACCTACATGGCCCTGTGTGAAAAAGAAATTGCCCCCTGAACCTAATAACTGTTTGGGCCACCCTTAGCAGCAATAACTGCAATCAAGCGTTTGCAATAACTTGCAATGAGTCTTTTACAGCGCTCTGGAGGAATTTTGGCCCACTCATCTTTGCAGAATTGCTGTAATTCAGCTTTATTTGAGGGTTTTCTAGCATGAACCACCTTTTTAAGGTCATGCCACAACATCTCAATAGGATTCAGATCAGGGCTTTGACTAGGCCACTCCAAAGTCTTCATTTTGTTTTGTTCAACCATTCAGTGGTGGATTTGCTGGTGTGTTTTGGGTCATTGTCCTGCTGCAGCACCCAAGATCGCTTCAGCTTGAGTTGACGAACAGATGGCCGGACATTCTCCTTCAGGATTTTTTGGTAGACAGTAGAATTCATGGTTCCATCTATCACAGCAAGCCTTCCAGGTCCTGAAGCAGCAAAACAATCCCAGACCATCACACTACAACCACCATATTTTACTGTTGGTATGATGTTCTTTTGCTGAAATGCTGTGTTACTTCTACGCCAGATGTAACGGGACACGCACCTCCAAAAAGTTCAACTTTTGTCTCGTCAGTCCACAAGGTATTTTTCCCAAAGTCTTGGCAAGCATTGAGATGTTTTTTAGCAAAATTGAGACGAGCCTTAATGTTCTTTTTGCTTAAAAGTGGTTTGCGCCTTGGATATCTGCCATGCAGGCCTTTTTTGCCCAGTCTCTTTCTTATGGTGGAGTCGTGAACACTGACCTTAATTGAGGCAAGTGAGGCCTGCAGTTCTTTAGATGTAGTCCTGAGGTCTTTTGTGGCCTCTCGGATTAATTTTCTCTGCGCTCTTGGGGTAATTTTGGTCGGCCGGCCACTCCTGGGAAGGTTCATCACTGTTCCATGTTTTTGCCATTTGTGGATAATGTCTCTCACTTTGGTTCACTGGAGTCCCAAAGCTTTAGAAATGGCTTTATAACCTTTACCAGACTGATAGATCTCAATTACAGTACTTTTGTTCTCATTTGTTCCTGAATTTCTATGGATCTTGGCATGATGTCTAGCTTTTGAGGTGCTTATGGTCTACTTCTCTGTGTCAGATAGCTCCTATTTAAGTGATTTCTTGATTTAAACAGGTGTGGCAGTAATCAGGCCTGGGGGTGACTACAGAAATTGAACTCAGGTGTAATAAACCACCTTTAAGTTATTTTTTAACAAGGGGGGCAATCACTTTTTCACACAGGGCCATGTAGATTTGGAGGTTTTTTTTCTCACTAAATAATAAAAACCATCATTTAAAACTGCGATTTGTGTTCAATTAGGTTATCTTTGACTAATAGTTCACGGTTTTTGATGAGCAGAAACATTTAAGTGTGACAAACATGCAAAAGAATAAGAAATCAGGAAGGGGGCAAATAGTTTTTCACACCACTGTATAAGAAACGCAAGGAGGTTCACATGGCAGCCCCCACAGCTTTTTAATGTCAGTTATATTTTCAAGGGAGCTCGAGAATCCCCATAGGAAAAATAAATGACATCTGTTTCACTTTATGATTTCAATCAGATGACCAAATCACAGATCACTAAAGATCAGAATCAATGCTGGTGCACTGCAGATCTGCCTGAAAGCCTCTGTATCAGTTTAGAAGTAAATGACACGATTTCCGGCACAGTCATCAACTATTAATGAGAACGTGTCCTTTTCATCGACTAGAGGATTCCTGTCACATTTTTTCTGTTGTATTAACTGAGGATTTATAAGCCACTCAGGTGCTCTTATGTCCTTTACCAATTTCCACTTTCTTTCTATTAACAATTAAATATGATTTCACCTTATACAGTTATTTATTTACTCCATCCTTATCTAATGTTTTTCATCTAACTGGCACTAGAAATAGACACCTCTACCTTTAGAGTGAAAATACTAACATTATACTGTATTTTTACCTATTTTTACCCTTAGGCTGGTTTCACAGTGGGATGTTACAGGCGCACGTTAGAGCAGCCTGTAACGCACCCCACCGCACAGCAATGAAAAATCAATGGGCTGTTCACAGTGCCCACGTTGCGTTACAGTGTAACGCTGCGCCATAATATAACGTACTGCATGCAGTACTTTGTAAGCGGCAGAGCCGTGTTAGACTGTTTGCATATGCTCAGTAACGTTGGGGAGGAGCGGAGAGCGGCCAGGCACATGGCTAATTAATATTCACTGCACTCAGTGACGTGCAGTGTTTACTTCCTTGAGCGGCCGCTCTGTGCGGCGATTGGCCGGGCGGGACCACGTGATGCCGCATGCGTCCAAGAGTGCGCATCACGGCATCACGGACGCCAGAGTGAGCTGCACAACACGGCTCACTCTGACGTCCAAAGCAGAGAGCAGGCATGCTCAGATGTACCAAAATTCGGTTCGGGTACATTCAAATTCGGGTCCGCATGACATTCGAATTCGAATTCGCCTTTGACCACGAAATTCGATTCGAGTTCATATTCGGTTCGAGGTTACGCCTAAAAATTCGTTAAAAATTCGTATTCGAGTTTTTTTGTGTGTTTTTTTTAAAGTGAATTCACATTGAAATAGGTGTACTTAAAAAAACAAAACTGAAAACGTGACGTGTGGCACTGGCAGCAGGCAATGCATTGTGTGGACCCTGGCGGTGGGACCACTGACAGCAGCAGGATAAATACAACAGCAGCAGTGGGAGGAGGTGGAGTGACGTGTGGCACTGACAGCAGGCAATGCATAGTGTGGACCCTGGCGGTGGGACCACACTGACAGCAGCAGGATAAATACAACAGCAGCAGTAGGAGGAGGAGTGACGTGTGGCACTGACAGCAGGCAATGCATATTGTGGACCCTGGCGGTGGGACCTCTGACAGCAGTAGGATAAATACAACAGCAGCAGCAGGAGGAGGTGGAGTGACGTGTGGCACTGGCAGCAGGCAATGCATAGTGTGGACCCTGGTGGTGGGACCACTGACAGCAGCAGGATAAATACAACAGCAGCAGTAGGAGGAGGAGTGACGTGTGGCACTGGCAGCAGGCAATGCATTGTGTGGGCGGTGGGACCACTGACAGCAGCAGGATGAAAATGAGCGCAGTGTAATATGTTGCCGCTTAATCAATAGGCTCGGGCAGGTGAGGTGACAGACAGTCCCAGGTCACTCACAACGGATGCTGGTGTGGTGGCCTGTATGAGTTGTAAGTAACTCTTATTTATTACACACACTACGGATGATAATAAAATCACACAGTAAAATTGAAAAAAAATTTAGTGAACGGGTACTAGACTAGTAGACTAGTAGTATAGTAGTCGACACTAGAATTATGCACGCACGCAGGTAACTAAGAAACACCTAGCATACTACGCTACAAGTAAGTCGTGCGGCAGACAATCGGTGACAATTAATAACGGTCACACACGGTCAGACGCAATCAATCAATAGGCTCGGGCAGGTGAGGTGACAGACAGTCACAGGTCACTCACAACGGATGCTGGTGTGGTGGCCTGTATGTGTTGTAACTCTTATTTATTACACACACTACAGATGAGAATAAAATCACACAGTAAAATTGAAAAAAAATTTAGTGAACGGGTACTAGACTAGTAGACTAGTAGTATAGTAGTAGACACTAGAAGTATGCACGCACGCAGGTAACTAAGAAACACCTAGCGTACTACGCTACAAGTAAGTCGTGCGGCAGACAATTGGTGACAATTAATAACGGTCACACACGGTCAGACGCAATCAATCAATAGGCTCGGGCAGGTGAGGTGACAGACAGTCACAGGTCACTCACAACGGATGCTGGTGTGGTGGCCTGTATGTGTTGTAACTCTTATTTATTACACACACTACAGATGAGAATAAAATCACACAGTAAAATTGAAAAAAAATTTAGTGAACGGGTACTAGACTAGTAGACTAGTAGTATAGTAGTAGACACTAGAAGTATGCACGCACGCAGGTAACTAAGAAACACCGAGCGTACTACGCTACAAGTAAGTCGTGCGGCAGACAATCGGTGACAATTAATAACGGTCACACACGGTCAGACGCAATCAATCAATAGGCTCGGGCAGGTGAGGTGACAGACAGTCACAGGTCAGGTCACTCACAATGGATGCTGGTGGTGACCTGTCACTCACAGTCAGTAACTAACTAACACAGTACTGAAACTAATAAAGTAACAGAGTACAGCAGTAATAATTAACTAAACTAGTACTACTAGTACACAACTAACTAGAATCCCTAACCTACCTAAGCTAGTAGTAGGCTAAGGCTACCTAGGCTAGCAGGCCTAGCCTGCTCACAGACTAACACTAGCCTAGCACAGTATACACTATACCATGGCTTTTCAATCTTTTCACTAATTGTACCACTTTTATCACCTGAAAATTTAGAAGTACCACCTATGCGCCTGTGCAGTAGAGCGGACCCGATCAGGCTCGGCTGTTTCCACCAGAGTCAAAGCGGAGAGCTGTTACTGTGTATGCGGGTATGCTGACAAGGAGATCTTTGGGCATCCTTTCGCAGGATCCCCTCTACTGTGGAGGAAGGGGGAAGCATCTTTGGCTCCCGAGGACCTCGCTGTGCTGCCCTGCAGAATAGTTCAGACCTCAGATCAGCAGTAACCCGACTGTCACTGTGCACCGATTGCCTGGTTGTCTCTTCACCACTGATCTGAGGTCTGAAGTATGCCGTAGTGACAGACAAACCTGGTGTGTACCACCTGGCTAACAGCAAAGTACCACTGGTGGTACGCGTACCACAGGTTGAAAAGCCCTGCACTATACACTAGCTGACTAAAAACAATCAAAATACTAGCTAACTATATAAGACAACAATAAATGTGTTTAGGAGGTGTTTAGGAAGCAAAACGCTAGGTTTAGCAGTGAAAAGCACTTGCTCAGACACAGCACAGCACTGGAGAATCTCTCAGTACCAGCAGCAGTCACACAAGTGCGTGGCTCCGCAACATGGCCGCCGCCTTATATAGAGGAGGGGAGGGCCAGGCTCCCCTCCTCTGATTGGTTGCTAGGGTTGCCAGCTCCTCGGCAGGAGGACTTCTGATTGGCCCAATCACGTCATCCCCGAATCCCGAAGCCGAAACCGAACCCACAGCTCTATCCGGCCGAATTCCAGCGCGCGCATTCAGCATGCTTCGTATTCGGGTTCGGCTCGGATCGCAGCATTCGGGTTCGGGTTCGCATGCGGCAAACCTAAAAAACACCCGAATTTTTCGGGGAAACTTCGCATTCGGGGTCCTGCTGAGCAACAGTGGCAGAGAGCACCAGGCGTTGCGTTAGGGGCACGTTGTGCGACCATAACGTCCCCTAAAACGCAACGTCCTGGTGTGAAACCAGCCTTAAAGGACAACTGAAGTTAGAGGGGTATGGAGGCTGCCATATTTGTGTCCTTTTAAGCAATACCAGTTACCAGTTGCCTAGCTTTCCTGCTGATCCTCTACCTCTAATAGTTTTAGCCACAGACCCTGAATAAGCATGCATTAACCTTTTTGGCGGTAACCCCAAGCTAAGCTAAGGGTAAGCCGCCGCGGAGGATTTCTCAGGCCCTGCTGGGCCGATTTTCATAATTTGTTTTTTAGAACACGCAGCAAGCACTTTGCTTGCTGCGTGTTCAGGTCGATCGCCGCCGCTCGCCGCCGATGCACCGCTACCTGCCGCGATACAGGCCCCCCCCCCGCATACCCCTTGCGTAGTGTTGGGCGAACAGTGTTCGCCACTGTTCGGGTTCTGCAGAACATCACCCTGTTCGGGTGATGTTCGGGTTCAGCCGAACACCTGATGGTGTTCGGCCAAACTGTTCGGCCATATGGCCGAACTAAGAGCGCATGGCCGAACGTTACCCGAACGTTCGGCTAGCGCTGTGATTGGCCGAACGGGTCACGTGTAGTGTTGGGCGAACATCTAGATGTTCGGGTTCGGGCCGAACATGGCCGAACTCCGAACATAATGGAAGTCAATGGGGACCCGAACTTTCGTGCTTTGTAAAGCCTCCTTACATGCTACATACCCCAAATTTACAGGGTATGTGCACCTTGGGAGTGGGTACAAGAGGAAAAAAAATTTAGCAAAAAGAGCTTATAGTTTTTGAGAAAATCGATTTTAAAGTTTCAAAGGGAAAACTGTCTTTTAAATGCGGGAAATGTCTGTTTTCTTTGCACAGGTAACATGCTTTTTGTCGGCATGCAGTCATAAATGTAATACATATAAGAGGTTCCAGGAAAAGGGACCGGTAACGCTAACCCAGCAGCAGCACACGTGATGGAACAGGAGGAGGGTGGCGCAGGAGGAGAAGGCCACGCTTTGAGACACAACAACCCAGGCCTTGCATGAGGACAAGAAGCGTGCGGATAGCAATTTGCATTTTGTCGCCATGCAGTCATAAATGTAATACAGATGAGTGGTTCAATAAACAGGGACCGGAAACGCTAACCCATCACAGATGTTCATTGTTCATGTTACTTGGTTGGGGTCCGGGAGTGTTGCGTAGTCGTTTCCAATCCAGGATTGATTCATTTTAATTTGAGTCAGACGGTCTGCATTTTCTGTGGAGAGGCGGATACGCCGCTGATCTGTGACGATGCCTCCGGCAGCACTGAAACAGCGTTCCGACATAACGCTGGCTGCCGGGCAAGCCAGCACCTCTATTGCGTACATTGACAGTTTGTGCCAGGTGTCTAGCTTCGATACCCAATAGTTGAAGGGTGCAGATGGATTGTTCAACACAGCTACGCCATCTGACATGTAGTCCTTGACCATCTTCTCCAGGCGATCGGTGTTGGAGGTGGATCTGCACGCTTGCTGTTCTGTGTGCTGCTGCATGGGTGTCAGAAAATTTTCCCACTCCAAGGACACTGCCGATACCATTCCCTTTTGGGCACTAGCTGCGGCTTGTGTTGTTTGCTGCCCTCCTGGTCGTCCTGGGTTTGCGGAAGTCAGTCTGTCGGCGTACAACTGGCTAGAGGAGGGGGAGGATGTCAATCTCCTCTCTAAAGTCTCCACAAGGGCCTGCTGGTATTCTTCCATTTTGACCTGTCTGGCTCTTTCTTCAAGCAGTTTTGGAACATTGTGTTTGTACCGTGGATCCAGAAGGGTATAAACCCAGTAATTGGTGTTGTCCAGAATGCGCACAATGCGTGGGTCGCGTTCAATGCAGTCCTAGGCCGAAGAGGTCATAGCCTAGGGTCACAAAACCTGTTTATTTGGGCAATTTCAATGGTGGCGAGTCTGACGTACATAAATCGCAGCAATGGCCGTTAGCAACGTCTGAATCTCACGAAATGTCTCATGCAGGTAGAAGACATATTGTTAGACTTGGGCTCCAAAGATGGGTTCCCTACATCTCTGCAAACCAGAGTTACAGGGCTCCAAATTTGGTAAAATCCCCCATAGGCTTTCATTGGGCCTCCTATTTACAGTTCCAAAATCTCACATCTTTTCAAAGGGCAATTACTCAGCAGTGGCAAATTTTCTAGCATTGTAGGGACCCTTAGGGGGAACATGACTGGTGAGTTTCGGGCCCCTAGGCCAAAGAGGTCATAGCCTAGGGTCACAAAAACCTGTTTATTTGGGCTATTTCACTGGTAGTGATGGTGACGTACATAAATCGCAGCAATGGCCGTTAGCAAAGTCTGAATCTCACGAAATGTCTCATGCAGGTAGAAGACATATTGTTAGACTTGGATTCCAAAGATGGGGTCCCTACATCTCTGCAAACCAGAGTTACAGGGGTCCAAAATTGGTAAAATCCCCCATAGGATTTCATTGCCTCCCTATTTCACTTTCCAAAATCTCACATCTTTTCACAGGGCAATGGCTCAGCAGTACCAAATTTTCTAGCATTGTAGGGACCCTTAGGGGGAACATGACTGGTGAGTTTCGGGCCCCTAGGCCGAAGAGGTCATAGCCTAGGGTCACAAAAACCTGTTTATTTGGGCTATTTCAATGGTAGTGATGGTGACGTACATAAATCGCAGCAATGGCCGTTAGCAAAGTCTGAATCTCACGAAATGTCTCATGCAGGTAGAAGACATATTGTTAGACTTGGATTCCAAAGATGGGGTCCCTACATCTCTGCAAACCAGAGTTACAGGGGTCCAAAATTGGTAAAATCCCCATAGGATTTCATTGCCTCCCTATTTCACTTTCCAAAATCTCACATCTTTTCAAAGGGCAATGGCTCAGCAGTACCAAATTTTCTAGCATTGTAGGGACCCTTAGGGGGAACATGACTGGTGAGTTTCGGGCCCCTAGGCCGAAGAGGTCATAGCCTAGGGTCACAAAAACCTGTTTATTTGGGCTATTTAAATGGTAGTGATGGTGACGTACATAAATCGCAGCAATGGCCGTTAGCAAAGTCTGAATCTCACGAAATGTCTCATGCAGGTAGAAGACATATTGTTAGACTTGGATTCCAAAGATGGGGTCCCTACATCTCTGCAAACCAGAGTTACAGGGGTCCAAAATTGGTAAAATCCCCCATAGGATTTCATTGCCTCCCTATTTCACTTTCCAAAATCTCACATCTTTTCAAAGGGCAATGGCTCAGCAGTACAAAATTTTCTAGCATTGTAGGGACCCTTAGGGGGAACATGACTGGTGAGTTTCGGGCCCCTAGGCCGAAGAGGTCATAGCCTAGGGTCACAAAAACCTGTTTATTTGGGCTATTTCAATGGTAGTGATGGTGACGTACATAAATCGCAGCAATGGGCGTTAGCAAAGTCTGAATCTCACGAAATGTCTCATGCAGGTAGAAGACATATTGTTAGACTTGGATTCCAAAGATGGGGTCCCTACATCTCTGCAAACTAGAGTTACAGGGGTCCAAAATTGGTAAAATCCCCCATAGGATTTCATTGCCTCCCTATTTCACTTTCCAAAATCTCACATCTTTTCAAAGGGCAATGGCTCAGCAGTACCAAATTTTCTAGCATTGTAGGGACCCTTAGGGGGATCATGACTGGTGAGTTTTGCCACTGCTGAGCCATTGCCCTTTGAAATGGTGTGAGATTTTGGAACAGTAAATAGGAGGCCCAATGAAAGCCTATGGGGGATTTTACCAATTTTGGACCCCTGTAACTCTGGTTTGCAGAGATGTAGGGACCCCATCTTTGGAATCCAAGTCTAACAATATGTCTTCTACCTGCATGAGACATTTCGTGAGATTCAGACTTTGCTAACGGCCATTGCTGGGATTTATGTACGCCACCATCACTACCATTGAAATAGCCCAAATAAACAGGTTTTTGTGACCCTAGGCTATGACCCCTTTGGCCTAGGGGCCCGAAACTCACCAGTCATGTTCCCCCTAAGGGTCCCTACAATGCTAGAAAATTTGGTACTGCTGAGCCATTGCCCTTTGAAAAGATGTGAGATTTTGGAAAGTGAAATAGGGAGGCAATGAAATCCTATGGGGGATTTTACCAATTTTGGACCCCTGTAACTCTGGTTTGCAGAGATGTAGGGACCCCATCTTTGGAATCCAAGTCTAACAATATGTCTTCTACCTGCATGAGACATTTCGTGAGATTCAGACTTTGCTAACGGCCATTGCTGCGATTTATGTACGCCACCATCACTACCATTGAAATAGCCCAAATAAACAGGTTTTTGTGACCCTAGGCTATGACCCCTTCGGCCTAGGGGCCCGAAACTCACCAGTCATGTTCCCCCTAAGGGTCCCTACAATGCTAGAAAATTTGGTACTGCTGAGCCATTGCCCTTTGAAAAGATGTGAGATTTTGGAAAGTGAAATAGGGAGGCAATAAAATCCTATGGGGGATTTTACCAATTTTGGACCCCTGTAACTCTGGTTTGCAAAGATGTAGGGACCCCATCTTTGGAATCCAAGTCTAACAATATGTCTTCTACCTGCATGAGACATTTCGTGAGATTCAGACTTTGCTAACGGCCATTGCTGCGATTTATGTACGTCACCATCACTACCAGTGAAATAGCCCAAATAAACAGGTTTTTGTGACCCTAGGCTATGACCTCTTTGGCCTAGGGGCCCGAAACTCACCAGTCATGTTCCCCCTAAGGGTCCCTACAATGCTAGAAAATTTGCCACTGCTGAGTAATTGCCCTTTGAAAAGATGTGAGATTTTGGAACTGTAAATAGGAGGCCCAATGAAAGCCTATGGGGGATTTTACCAAATTTGGAGCCCTGTAACTCTGGTTTGCAGAGATGTAGGGAACCCATCTTTGGAGCCCAAGTCTAACAATATGTCTTCTACCTGCATGAGACATTTCGTGAGATTCAGACGTTGCTAACGGCCATTGCTGCGATTTATGTACGTCAGACTCGCCACCATTGAAATTGCCCAAATAAACAGGTTTTGTGACCCTAGGCTATGACCTCTTCGGCCTAGGACTGCATTGAACGTGACCCACGCATTGTGCGCATTCTGGACAACACCAATTACTGGGTTTATACCCTTCTGGATCCACGGTACAAACACAATGTTCCAAAACTGCTTGAAGAAAGAGCCAGACAGGTCAAAATGGAAGAATACCAGCAGGCCCTTGTGGAGACTTTAGAGAGGAGATTGACATCCTCCCCCTCCTCTAGCCAGTTGTACGCCGACAGACTGACTTCCGCAAACCCAGGACGACCAGGAGGGCAGCAAACAACACAAGCCGCAGCTAGTGCCCAAAAGGGAATGGTATCGGCAGTGTCCTTGGAGTGGGAAAATTTTCTGACACCCATGCAGCAGCACACAGAACAGCAAGCGTGCAGATCCACCTCCAACACCGATCGCCTGGAGAAGATGGTCAAGGACTACATGTCAGATGGCGTAGCTGTGTTGAACAATCCATCTGCACCCTTCAACTATTGGGTATCGAAGCTAGACACCTGGCACAAACTGTCAATGTACGCAATAGAGGTGCTGGCTTGCCCGGCAGCCAGCGTTATGTCGGAACGCTGTTTCAGTGCTGCCGGAGGCATCGTCACAGATCGGCGGCGTATCCGCCTCTCCACAGAAAATGCAGACCGTCTGACTCAAATTAAAATGAATCAATCCTGGATTGGAAACGACTACGCAACACTCCCGGACCCCAACCAAGTAACATGAACAATGAACATCTGTGATGGGTTAGCGTTTCCGGTCCCTGTTTATTGAACCTCTCATCTGTATTACATTTATGACTGCATGGCGACAAAATGCAAATTGCTATCCGCACGCTTCTTGTCCTCATGCAAGGCCTGGGTTGTTGTGTCTCAAAGCGTGGCCTTCTCCTCCTGCGCCACCCTCCTCCTGTTCCATCACGTGTGCTGCTGCTGGGTTAGCGTTACCGGTCCCTTTTCCTGGAACCTCTTATATGTATTACATTTATGACTGCATGCCGACAAAAAGCATGTTACCTGTGCAAAGAAAACAGACATTTCCCGCATTTAAAAGACAGTTTTCCCTTTGAAACTTTAAAATCGATTTTCTCAAAAACTATAAGCTCTTTTTGCTAATTTTTTTTTCCTCTTGTACCCACTCCCAAGGTGCACATACCCTGTAAATTTGGGGTATGTAGCATGTAAGGAGGCTTTACAAAGCACAAAAGTTCGGGGCCCCATTGACTTCCATTATGTTCGGAGTTCGGGTCGAACACCCGAACATCGCGGCCATGTTCGGCCTGTTCGGCCCGAACCCGAACATCTAGATGTTCGCCCAACACTACCCTTGCGCAGCCTGGCCAATCACCGCCAGGCTGCGCTGTGGGGTGTATCGGGACTCCCTGTGACGTCACGACATCGATGACGTCACTCCATTCGTCGCCATGGCGTCAAGGGAAGCCCCGAAGGAAATCCCATTTAGAACGGCATTTCCGGATGGGCTTGATCGCCGGCGGCGATCGGAGGGGTGGGAGGGAATCATGTAGCTAGCGCTAGGCTAGCTACATGATAAAAAAAAAAATGTAGGCTTAAAAAACCTCCCGCGGCCGAGCAGCTGCAGAACAATTGACCGCCAGGAGGGTTAAAGGGTACCTAAACTGAGAAGGATATGGATTTTTCCATTTAAAATAATACCAGTTGCCAGAATCTGTTGATTCTGTGTCTCTATACTTTTAGCCACAGCCCCTGAACAAGCATGCAGAGCAGGTGCTCTGACTGAAGTCCGACTGGATTGCTGCATGCTTGTTTCAGGTGTGTGATGCAAACACTACTGAGGCCACATAGGTCAGCAGGACTGCCAGGCAACTGGTATTGTTTAAAAGGAAACATCCATATCCCTCTCAGTTTAGGTTCCCTTTAAATCAAGTGTTTCTGACTTTTTTTAAGCTGTATGCTTGTTTCAGTTGTGAATCAGAACTACGGCAGCCAAATAGACCAGCAGGGCTGCCAGGGAACTGGTATTGCTTAAAGGGACTCAGAGACGAAAAAAAAAAATTATACATAACTGAGGCTTCCTCCAGCCTGATCGCTCCCACGCCGCCATCCTCAACCTTCTGTATCTTTCGTAACGGGTCCCGTCATTTCAACCAGTCGCGGCCAGTTGGCACATGCGTAGTGCGCTCCTCCGTCTCACTCCTGTGGCTGAGAGGGTTCTGCGCCTGCGCAGTAGTACTGTGCAGAACGCTCCAGCCACTGGAGCGAGACAGAGCGCACTGTGCTTGCGCCGACTGGATGCAATGACGGGACGCGTTATCGAACATATAGAAGGCTGAGGACGGTGGCATGGGAGCGATCAGGCTGGGGGAAGCCTCAGGTATATATACATTTTTTGTTTTCACTCGTCTCTCGTACACTTTAAAAGAAAATAAATATGGCAGCCTCCATATACCTCTCACTTCAGTTGTCCTATAACATACTGTACTCTCAGATATTCCCCAGTTAAATCTTGCGACTGCACATGGTTCCTCAGTTATGACTAGCAATCATAGGTGACCCCATATCATGGCTAACAATCACAAGTGACACCCCATTGAAGATTAGCAGTTAGGAATGGTTTCCAGTTTATATAAGAAGTCACAGGGCCAGATTTGTCAAGAGTATCTGAGACAAAATATTAGTAGGTTTTTAGAAATCCATGCAGAACTGTCTCAGGCATCTTAAGAAATCATTAGATAGTGCAGATTCTTTCTAAAACTGTTGTATAATAGGAGGAGCTAGGATGTTCTCTCAGACAGTGCAGTGTGTGAGGGAAATTGCTGTTGCTGAGGTAACCAACACACCTGCTGTATTGCTAGCAGCAGGCTCTGAGGAGGAATTCAGCAGGTGGGAGGAGCACATCACAAATCATGTCTAGCCGGCACTCTGCAATCATGTCTAGCCGGCAGTTCTACATCTGTAGAACTGCTATCAAGCACTTCTTAATCTGCACCAGTTTAGGGATGGATTTGCACTTTTCTCAGGGGTGCAGGTAAGGTTTTTGTGGCCCCAAGCGACTGTAGGAAGTGGCCCTATCCCGCGGCAAAAAAATGGGTGTGGCTATCCCGCATAAGTGGGCGTGGCCATGACATGTGGGTGAAGTGGGAGGGCGGATTGGGGCGGGGCTGTTTGCGGGGAAAAATGGATGTGGGAGTGATTGCGGCGCGTGCAGCGCACCGCGCGATGGGCGTGGCTATGACATTGTATAGGCGGAGCTTAACCATAGCACAGCAAATATAGCCAACTATGACCATTAAATAATAAATGCAGCAACAGTTACCCCAGACACCAGAAAATAAAAACGCAATTTGTGCAACATTTCAACAGAAAACAAACAGAAATCGAGCCACATTTCAGCAGAAATCAAACGCAATTTGGGCCACATTTCAGTAGAAATCAAACGCAATTTGGGCCACATTTCAGCAGAAATCAAACGCAATTTGGGCCACATTTTCAGAAGAAATCAAACGCAATTTGGACACATTTTCAGCAGAAATCAAACGCAATTAGGGCACATTTTTAGCAGAAATCAAACGCAATTAGGGCACAGTTCAGCAGAAATCAAACGCAATTAGGGCACATTTTCAGCAGAACTCAAACGCAATTAGGGCACAGTTCAGCAGAAATCAAACGCAATTAGGACACAGTTCAGCAGAAATCAAACGCAATTTGGGCACATTTTCAGCAGAAATCAAATGCAATTAGGGCACATTTTCATCAGAAATCAAATGCAATTAGGGCACATTTTCAGCAGAAATCAAACGCAATTAGGGCACAGTTCAGCAGAAGTCAAACGCAATTAGGGCACATTTTCAGCAGAAATCAAACGCAATTAGGGCACATTTTCAGCAGATATCAAACGCAATTAGGGCACAGTTCAGCAGAAATCAAACGCAATTAGGGCACAGTTCAGCAGAAATCAAATGCAATTAGGGCACATTTTCAGCAGAAATCAAATGCAATTAGGGCACATTTTCAGCAGATATCAAACGCAATTAGGGCACATTTTCAGCAGATATCAAACGCAATTTGGGCACATTTTCAGCAGAAATCAAACGCAATTTGGGCACATTTTCAGCAGAAATCAAACGCAATTTGGGCACAGTTCAGCAGAAATCAAACGCAATTTGGGCCACATTTCAGCAGAAATCAAACGCAATTTAGGCACATTTTCAGCAGAAATCAAACGCAATTTGGGCCACATTTCAGCAGAAATCAAATGCAATTTGGGCACATTTTCAGCAGAAATCAAACGCAATTAGGGCACATTTTCAGCAGAAATCAAACGCAATTAGGGCACAGTTCAGCAGAAATCAAACGCAATTAGGGCACATTTTCAGCAGAAATCAAACGCAATTAGGGCACATTTTCAGCAGAAATCAAACGCAATTTGGGTACATTTTCAGCAGAAATCAAACGCAATTAGGGCACATTTTCAGCAGAAATTAAATGCAATTAGGGCACATTTTCAGCAGAAATCAAACGCAATTCGGGCCACATTTCAGCAGACATCAAACGCAATTTGGGCACATTTTAAGCAGAAATCAAATGCAATTTGGGCACATTTTCAGCAGAAATCAAAGCAATTTGCCACATTTCAGCAGAAATCAAACGCAATTTGGGCACATTTTCAGCAGAAATCAAACGCAATTAGGGCACATTTTCAGCAGAAATCAAACCCAATTTGGGCACATTTTCAGCAGAAATCAAACGCAATTTGGGCCACATTTCAGCAGAAATCAAATGCAATTTGGGCACATTTTCAGCAGAAATCAAACGCAATTTGGGCACATTTTCAGCAGAAATCAAACCCAATTTGGGCACATTTTCAACAGAAATCAAACGCAATTTGGGCACATTTTCAGCAGAAATCAAACGCAATTTGGGCCACATTTCAGCAGAAATCAAACGCAATTTGGGCAAATTTTCAGCAGAAATCAAACGCAATTTGGGCACATTTTCAGCAGAAATCAAACGCAATTAGGGCACATTTTCAGCAGAAATTAAATGCAATTAGGGCACATTTTCAGCAGAAATCAAACGCAATTCGGGCCACATTTCAGCAGACATCAAACGCAATTTGGGCACATTTTCAGCAGAAATCAAACGCAATTTGGGCACATTTTCAGCAGAAATCAAAGCAATTTGCCACATTTCAGCAGAAATCAAACGCAATTTGGGCACATTTTCAGCAGAAATCAAACGCAATTAGGGCACATTTTCAGCAGAAATCAAACCCAATTTGGGCACATTTTCAGCAGAAATCAAATGCAATTTGGGCACATTTTCAGCAGAAATCAAACGCAATTTGGGCCACATTTCAGCAGAAATCAAACGCAATTTGGGCACATTTTCAGCAGAAATCAAACTCAATTAGGGCACATTTTCAGCAGAAATCAAACGCAATTAGGGCACATTTTCAGCAGAAATCAAACGCAATTAGGGCACATTTTCAGCAGAAAACAAACGCAATTAGGGCACATTTTCAGCAGAAATCAAACGCAATTCGAGCCACATTTCAGTAGAAATCAAACGCAACTTGGGCACATTTTCAGCAGAAATCAAACGCAATTAGGGCACATTTTAAGCAGAAATCAAACGCAATTTGGGCACATTTTCAGCAGAAATCAAACGCAATTAGGGCACATTTTCAGCAGAAATCAAATGCAATTAGGGCACATTTTCAGCAGAAATCAAACTCAATTAGGGCACAGTTCAGCAGAAATCAAACGCAATTAGGGCATATTTTCAGCAGAAATCAAATGCAATTAGGGCACAGTTCAGCAGAAATCATACGCAATTAGGGCACATTTTCAGCAGAAATCAAATGCAATTAGGGCACATTTTCAGCAGAAATCAAACGCAATTAGGGCATAGTTCAGCAGAAATCAAACGCAATTAGGGCACATTTTCAGCAGAAATCAAATGCAATTAGGACACATTTTCAGCAGAAATCAAACGCAATTAGGGCACATTTTCAGCAGAAATCAAACGCAATTAGGGCACAGTTCAGCAGAAATCAAACGCAATTAGGGCAGATTTTCAGCAGAATTTAAACGCAATTAGGGCACATTTTCAGCAGATATCAAACGCAATTAGGGCACATTTTCAGCAGATATCAAACGCAATTAGGGCTGTAAAAAGAAAAGAATTTACTCACCTGGCACTGGCAGAAGTCTTCTCTCCCCGTCTTCCGGCCAGCTCCTCAGGCGCGCAGTTCCCACGGAGCTCCCTCCCTCCTGCAATCTCCCGCGCTGATTGAATGCAGGGCTACGGGAAGATGGCCACCCGAAGCCCTGTACGGAAGACATAAATAGTCTCCAAAGCAGGGCTTCGACGGCGGCCATCTTCCCGTAGCCCTGCTCTGCTCTGCCAGCCCCGCAGGGGTGCAGGAAAATAGTAACGTCACGCCGACGTCACGGAGCCGCCAGCGCCGAGGCCCCTAAGACCTTGAGGCCGCTTGGTCTGCTTGGTGCCTCGCAGCGCCCCTGACTTTTCTTAACTGTAGTGCAGCTCTAGAAATTCATGCTAAATTGCCACTATTACCTAGGATTTAAGAAGATTCTTATTATCATGCAGAACTGTTCTCCCTGCTGGTTAGAACAGATTAAGAAGAAAAAACTGTCGGTAATGAGTTGATAAATCTCCCTCACAGTTATTAGAATCCCATGCTCTCCACAGTTACAGGCAATCCCCCAATCTCTCTGTCGTTACAGGCAGTCACCCATTCTTTCCCAGCAGTCACAGTGTAGCCTGCAATTTCTGTGTCAGACACATGTAATCCTAGCCTATTGGTCTGGGAGCACCACTGCTTCATGGGAAAGAGAAGACAAATCCCTTACACAGGTAGGCTCTCTGAACACTGAAAAAGTATATTTTTGGGGTCAGTAAACTGTTCCTTCTTTTTTACATTTTTTAAAACTGTCATCTGAAATAAAATGTAAACAGCTAATTTTTGTAACTATGTTCTACACTGTTCCATTTTCTATTTTTTTTTTAAGAAAAGGGAAGGTGTATGAATCATTTATTACTATGAAATATTCATACACTATTCAAATCCAGCGTGAAACCATTACATAAGTGCTTCATAGCTTTGGTCAGCCTGTGATAACATTACAGTATCTATTATAATAGCTGTAGGCGTAGCTGGACACTGCACAAGCACCTCTAAGTGCCTGCACACACTTTGATTAGTTTAATCATTTTCTGGAAAAGCATTTAGGCTGAATCACACTAGAAACCAGCGTTTTAGGTGCGGTGCGATCAGATGAACGCATCGCACCGTAATGTTAAAAATAGCCTTTGGAGATTACCGCGCCAATGCATGGTAATTTCACTTCTGGCTACAAGCCAAACAATAAGTGAGGCTCCCTAGCACTCACTTCCTGTGGCCGAAAAAATTGCACAGAAGTGTATTGACAAAATACGCTTCTGCGCATGCGCAATGTGAACGCAAAACATTTTAAAATATCTGCGGAACCATTGATTTACATGATTTCTGGTCACCGCACGTTGCTGCGGGTGTTTGATGATAAAGAGCTGTTGTTGTTGCGTTAGATCAGATACTTCCATTCAGTGTCGGACTGGGACGCTGAGGGCCCACCAGGGAATTTTCAGCCTGGGGCCCGCTCCCCCCATAATTTGAAACTCCCATAACTATGTATTCTGTAAAGTACTGCTGAAGATATGAGAGGTACATAATAATAATATGATAGACATTAGACTACTGTATGGATTAGATTGTGAGCTCCTCTGAGGATAGTCAGAGGAGCTCACAATCTAATCTGGGTCCAATGCTTTTCAATTTATTTATTAATGACCTAGTAGATGCAGTAGAAAGCAATGTTGCTATTTTTACAGATGATACAAAATTGTGCAGAATCATCAACTCTCAGGAAGATAGTGACATATTGCAACAGGATCTGGATAGGATGGCTATATGGGCACATACATGGCAGATGAAGTTCAATGTTGAAAAATGTAAAGTCATGCATTTTGGTCGTACCAATGGTCTAGCACCATACAAAATAAATGAGATACAGTTGGGGACATCAAACTTGGAGAAGGACTTAGGAGTACTCATTGACAACAAGTTAAATAATGGCAATTCAAAATTAAAGTAAAAGCAAAAACTGGCACTAAATGCGGCAGGGATGGATCCCAGGTCATACTGGGCTTACCTGCAGTGTGCTCCAATGCAGTACACGATTCCAAGCCAAATGAAGAGAGAGATGGGCACAGCTTCATAAAACACTCTTTATTGTGACCGGGTTGACACAATGGTTACAGCAGTGGGGGGAGGGAAGATATCTGACAGCTGTTTCGCAGGGATTAACCCTGCTTCATCAGAGACCATGGTCATCATGGGCAGCACGGTGGCGTAGTGGTTAGCACTCTCGCCTTGCAGCGCTGGGTCCCTGGTTCGAATCCCAGCCAGGTCACTCTCTGCAAAGAGTTTGTATGTTCTCTCCGTGTCTGCGTGGGTTTCCTCCGGGCACTCCGGTTTCCTCCCACATTCCAAAAACATATGGATAAGTTAATTGGCTCCCCCTAAATTGGCCCTAGACTACAGTACTTACACTACATAATATAGACATATGGCAATGGTAGGGATTCGATTGTGAGCTCCTTTGAGGGACAGTTAGTGACAAGACAATATATATATATATATATACTCTGTACAGCGCTGCGTAATATGTCGGCGCTATATAAATAATAATAATAATAATAATAATAATGACTGTGCAGGGGCGGTTCCAGGAATATTTTAGTGTGGGTAGTGTGCAGGTGATGGATCCACTAGGTGGTTGAAGCTGATTAGTTAAAAAAGGGGTTTGGCTATGCAGTGGAAAATGGTCATGGTCAGGATGGGTCATTGGCATGGCCAAATGTACATAAAATAAGTAGACAATAGTCCTAATGCTAGGTACACACCATACAATTTTCTGTGAGATTTACCAGCCAAATAGATTTTTTCCAACATGTCTGATCTAAATTTTGATTGGTTTTCTGGTAGATTTCCATAGAAGTGAACGGAAATCGTTCAGAAAATCGATCGAAATTCAGATCGGATATGTTGGAAAAAATCGATATGGAAGGTAAATCTGCCAAAAAATGTATGGTGTGCACCTAGCATAATTGAAAAACTTTGGATGAAGCCCCCTCTCCTTTAATAAGATGTAATGCCTTGGTTAGCATACATATGGTAGGGATTAGATTAGTGCTGCAGAAGATGCCAGTGCTATATAAATACTGTACATAATAATAATAATAATAATATGGTAGGGGATAAGACTATGACTGTGGTAGGATTAGATTGTGAGCTCCTCTGGGGACAGTCACTGACATGACTATGTACTCTGTTAAGTGCTGCAGAAGATGCCAGTGCTATATAAGTACATAATAATAATAATATGGTAGGGCATAAGACTATGACTATTGTAGGAATAGATTGTGAGCTCCACTGAGGACAGTCAGTGACATGACTATGTACTCTGTTAAGTGCTGCAGAAGATGTCAGTGCTATATAAATACATAATAATAATATGGTAGGACATAACACTATGACTGTGGTAGGATTAGATTGTGAGCTCCTCTGAGGACAGTCAGTGACATGACTATGTACTCTGTTAAGTGCTACAGAAGATGCCAGTGCTATATAAACACATAATAATATGGTAGGACATTGGACTATGACTATGGTAGGAATAGATTGTGAGCTCCTCTGAGGGCTGTCAGTGATATGACTATGTACTCTGTTAAGTGCTGCAGAAGATGCCAGTACTATGTAAATACATAATAATAATATGGTAGGACATTAGACTATGACTATGGTAGGAATAGATTGTGAGCTCCTCTGAGGGCTGTCAGTGATATGACTATGTACTCTGTTAAGTGCTGCAGAAGATGTCAGTGATATATAAATACATAATATTAATATGGTAGGGCATAAGACTATGACGGTGGTAGGAATAGATTGTGAGCTCCTCTGGGGACAGTCAGTAACATGACTATGTACTCTGTAAGTGCTACTGAAGATGTGAGTGCTATATAAATACATAATATTATTATTAATAATAATATGGTAGGACATTGCACTATGATTATGGTAGGGATTAGAATGTGACTTGGGCTAGTAAGGGAGGTCACTGGGGCTAGAGGAGAAAGGGTGGAGGTTACTAGAGCTAGTGGGGAGAGGGAGGAGGTCAATATAGCTATTGGGGGAGGTAGGTCACTGAATCTAGGGGGGGAGGAGAAGGTCACTGGGGCTAGTGGGTGGACGGAGAAGGTAACTAGAGCTAGTGGGGGAAGCAGAATGTAACTGGAGCTAGTGGGGAGAGGGAGGAGGTCATTAGAGCTAGTGGGGGAGGCAGAAGGCCACTGAAGCTAGTGGTGGTGGGGAGAGGGAGAAAGTCACTGGGGCTAGTGGGTGGGTAGAGAAGGTAACTGGAGCTAGTGGGGGGGGGGAGCAGAGGGTCACTGGGGCTAGTGGGGGAGGGAGAAGGTCACTGGGGCTAGTGGGTGGGCAGAGAAGGCTACTGGAGCTAGTGGAGGGGGGGCAAAGGGGCACTGGGGCTAGTGGGGGAGGGAGGATGTCACTGGGGCTAGTGGGTGGGCGGAGAAGGTAACTGGGCTAGTGGGGGGGGGGGGCAGAAAGCCACTGAAGCTAGTGAGGAGGGAGAGGTTCACTGTAGGTAGTGGGGGGGGGGAGGTAGATGGATACTTACTGAATTGGGAGACTTCCTCCAGCCTGTCTTCCAGTGCCAGACACACACCCTCCTTAGCCTCCACCAGGCTCTGTTGGGGAGGGAGGGCTTTCTCAGAACAGAAGATGGGGCTTCCTCCGGGCAGGGCTCGCCTGCCAGACACATGCTCCTTTGTGAGCAACCACGGGGCTAGATACCACACTTCCTGTGCGTGGGTGGCAGGGCTTGGGATCACACTAGCCAGCCTCCTATCCTCTGTCTGTGTTGGGGACGGGGCTTCCGCGATCAGGGGTGGGGCTTATACTGCTGGCAACTCTCTTTTAATTGTCCCAGATGGAGACAGCTGTGGGGAGGCATGATGGACTGTGAGCAGTGAGATGTGCACATACCGCACACATGCTGCTCACAGGCACAGCAAAGTAGCAGCCTCAGCCCTCAGCTGCCTGTTGGCTCTTTTTCTCCCCAGCTCCCACTATGTACAGGAAAACAAAAGTGGGCGGGGCATACCACCAACAGGGCCTACCAGGGGAAAACCCGAGTTCCCGCTGGGTCAGTCCGACGCTGTTTTCATTGCATCACACCACGGTTAGTATGAAATGCCCCATAGGTTTTCATTGCTTTGGTGTTACCCTGCAGTAAAAAAGGGTAACGCATTGCAATGAAAATGCCCTAGTGTGAAAGGGGCATCAGAGAACCCTAGATCCAGAGCATGCTAATATGGAAATATAAACCCTTTTCTGAAAAATAGGTCTTATGCCCACTTACTAAGCTTTACAATAGGCCTTACAGTAATGAGCTGATAGTAAAGTTCAGAAAGTGAAAAAGGAAAGATGTGCTTAAAGTGGGATGAAACTTCATATTAACTGAAAAAGTAAAATAAATCATCTAATAAGAAATTATGTATTTATCTTACCTATCTTTAAGGCTACTTACACACCAGGACGTTGCGTTTAGGGGACGTTATAGGGCACATAACGTGCCCCTAACGCAACGCCTGGTGGTGTTGGAGCAGGACACTACCAAGAGCCGTGTTACAAGCAGCTCTTGGTGCGCCTGCTCTGTCGGAGGCGCTGCGGAGACCACGTGAGCGGAGCTTTCCGCATCACGTGGTCCCGCCAGCCATTCAGCGGCCGCTCCAAAGAGTAAACACTGCAAGTGCAGTGAATGCCAAGTAGCCATGTGCCTGGCTACGTAGCGGCCTCTCCCCGCCTCCTCTCCGCCCCTAAAACAAAAAAAAACACCCGTACTGAGCATGTGCAAACAGTCTAATGCGGCTTAGCCGCGTATAAAGTACTGCATGCAGTACGTTGTCTTGACGTGAAGTGTTACTGTGTAACGCAACGTAGGCACTGTGAACAGCCCATTCATTTTTCATTACTGTGCGGTGGGCTGCGTTACAGGCTGCTCTAACGTGCGCCTGTAACGTCCCACTGTGAAAGCAGCCTTAGAGTTCACTGTCAGATTTAAAGGAAACCCGAGACGCCAGAAATACAGACATACCTGGGGCTTCCTCCAGCCCTCTTCAGGCTGATCGGTCCCTCACCGTCTTCCCACGCCACCTGTATCTTCTGCTAGGCGGGCCAGTAATTCAGAGCGTCGGGGCGTACTGTGCACGTGTGCCTCACCACGCCCCTGTCGTCGAGAGCGTTCTTCGCCTACGCAGTGCAGGTGCAGAATGAACCCGGCTATGGGAGCGCAACAGGAGAGCATGTACATCCGCATTGCGCCTGCGCCAACTGGAGCAGACTGGAGGACTTACCGGGCTGCCTAGCGGAGGATCCAGATGACATGGGAAGACAAGGAGAGACCTATCAGCCTGAAAGGGGCTGTAGGAAACCCCAGGTATGCATAATTTCTTTTCGGCATCTCATTTACACTTTAACAGAAATTTAATATGGAAAAAGAAAATAATATTTCTACTGGCTTCCATCTTTGATTCTCTGTGATGCCAAAAGTGACACCACTTCTGCCCTTTCTTTTTTTTTTCCCAGCTCAGTGTCAATTTACTGCTTATTTTACTGTCCCTCCCACAGCAAACATCACCTACAGTAGATAACAGGCTAAAGATACCCATACATCTACCGTTTTTCGCAGGCGTTCGACCGATAGACAGATCTCTCTGATCAAATCTGTTGAGATCTGTTGGCAACCATAAACCGCAGGCCAATTTCTGACCAACTTCAGCATGAAATCTTTCAGCATTTGGCCTTGTAACGCTGACTTGTCGCCCGTGGCCGCTGTCCCCCCTAGTGTAATGTACCCCAATCCACCCACTAGTAAAAAGGCCCCCCCATTAGAGCTAGGCCAAAGACGCAAGGTGTATTACCGCGACCTCAGGTGTACGTCCGCGACCACTCAATAGCACGCACGGTTGCGACCGACTGCTGATTCGATCATTTTATACAATCGAGAGAGAATTGAGTGTGCAGTATGCCCAATCGATGAAAAGTGGCTGATATCATGTCGAAACTACCAGTTTAGTCGATCAAGCAGGATGCAAGATTTCGGTCGATCGCACAGGAATCGGCTACTGTTCACATGTCATTCGATGGACTCTGAATCGATTTTTGCATTCGGAGCATGGAGACACGACATCAGTCAGATCGATTAGTGAAGATGAATCGCATAGGATTTCACCTGTAGTGTGTGGGCCACTAGTTGGTTGACTTTCGATCAACCATACTGAAGTTGATTCCTTAATAAAGTCCATCGCTTTGCCGATTGAATCATAATCGCTAGATGTATGGCTACTCTACAGCCTGTGAGAGTTTATTAAAGTGGATCCAAGATGAAAAACTAACTATAACAAGTAATTTGTCTATATATCTTATCTAAAGTTTAGATAGTTTACACAGCATATCTAGCTGCAAACAGCTTCAAAAGTTTATGATTATTTATTGCTGTGATACAATGAGGGCAGCCATGTTCTGTTTGTCATCTTGTCACAGGCTGAGGGCTGGAGATGCTATCAGCTTGTCTGTGTGTAAATGCAGTCCCCTCTCCTCTTCCCTCCTCCCCCCTGCCTCTGAAATCAATGGCTCGTAACCACCTCCTCCTCCTGCCCAGACTGAACTCCCATAAGCCCTTGCTACAAGGAGCTGTGGGCGAGGCTTGTTTAGTTTATAGGGAATTAAGGCACATACACACGTCTGATTTTTGCGAGCGACGGGTCGTTTGAACGTCCTGTCGTTCAGTTGTTCGCACGCCAAATCGGGCGTGTGTACAGACTATCGTTCGGGTGATAAGACTGGTTTTGAGCGATCTGCCAGGCGGATCGCTCAGGACCAGTCTTATCACCCGAACGACAGTCTGTACACATGCCCGATTTGGCGTGCGAACGACTGAACGACGGGACGTTCAAACGACCTGTCGTTCACAGAAATCAGACGTGTGTATGGGCCTTTAGAGTATTAAAACAGAACAAAAAAAGTATTTGGCTTGAAGAATGCCCTATAAACTATATGAAAGGAACACAATTATGCAATGAGTAAGTTTATCTTGGATCCACTTTAAGCTATCTAAAAAGCAGAACAGAACTGGCTCCAGTATCACTCCGTCTAGACATCTAATCAGGCATATGTTGACCAAACATTATTTGGTCAATCTGCTGGTTAGTGGAATCACCCTTGGGAGTGGCATGGTGGCAGTTTTTGGTGTCTGATAAGGAGCACAATAACTTGATTTGGTACTCAAGAGCGCAGCTTAATATGTGGCTTTAATCTGGTTATATGCAGAAGAATGTTGGCTCTCTGTAAAAAGGTGTGCACCACCAAGTGCTCCTTGATTGGTGAGAACAATTGTTATCATATGAACAGTAAGGACTTTTATTATAAGCCTTTGGAAACTACATCCTGCACCGTTTGTGACTGTGTTGGGGAGAGTGGTTGTGTGGACTGCAATCACATTTTGATTAAGCACAGCTACTTTTCATTTTTTAACTAATTAAATGAGAATCTGGATGCCTTACTGAAACCTTATCCCATAAGCTTCAGCCATATTGTGTGATGTGCAACAACATTATCATCCTTCTGGCTGCCCTAGACAAGATGACACATTCATGCTTCACTCATAAACCGTATGGTCCAGACCTTCCCAAAGATATACACAAAGTTGGCCAAGTTTCCAGGCATGACACATCAGCCCTGCAACCACTTCCACCAGGACATTGCTGTACAAAATGCAGCTTCCATAGCAACAACTTCAACACACTGTGAACTCTGACCCTGCTCATGGTGGAGTAGCTAAGAGAGCAAAGTGGATTGGTCAAGCACCAGCAACTGGAGGAAAGCACAAGCTTCTGTAGTCCATCCTGGACACATTTTTGGAGATCAGTTGGACATGCAGCATGTACAATCTCCCTATAAGCAGCCAACCTGTTTTGTCAGCCAGAATTACACTACCTGTAACTACGGTGCATGCTCCTACTGGTGTTCTTGCAGGCCAGGGAACTAGGTGACCTGTTGGATGTGGGACAAGTTGTAGAGGAGGAAATGGCCAGTAGGCAGACTAACAAGGCAGTTGGAGGCTGCCTGAAGAAGAAGAGGAGGTGTTCTATGTGGAAGAGGATAAGCATGTGCAGAGGGAAAACTATGGTTCAGGGGTTAAGTAACTGAGGAGCTGCAGCAGCAGGATGAATGCGCTTATTATCAGCCAAAAAGAGGGGAGTATAGGGCTTCCATCACCATCCACTACAAACTCCAGTCCCTGACAGCTGAATTCAGCAAGGAGTCAGGTATCTTATCAGATTTCCCACAATGCAACAAGGCTCCCACATTGTGAAGTCAGTACCTAGGTGCTGACATCACACTGTGGGAGGGGTTTCACCACAATATCAGCCATACAGAGCCCCCGATGATCCATTTCAGAAAAGGTAAAGCTTTCTTGTGGGAAAGGCGATATCTGCTACTGATTGGGATGAATTTCAATCCTTGGTTATGGTTCCTCTTTAACAAGCAAAATACTAGTAAATAAAGTTAAAAAAATGTGAACGTTGAGTATTTATTTTGAGTTATTTTTTGCTTGTTGGCTGCTGAAAAATATATTTTTTTAAATAAATAATAATAAGAAAGTAAACAATTTTCATTTTCAAGGACACCCAAGGTAAAAATTACAAACAAACAACTTTTTAAGATATTTTAGATCTACTTTTTAAGTTGTTATTGTTTTACTGTTTTTGCTCAATGACACATTCATTGAAGTATTGCCAGAGCTAAAATCTATGAACTCTTGACCTTTTTTTTATCTCTTTCCTGCTCTCAGAAGCCATTTTCTGCTAGGAAAGTGTTTTATAGTTGACATATCCTATCAGTGAGGGTCACACTGTAGTTTGACCCAGTCCTGACTCAGACAGGAACTGCCACTTACATACCTGATGTTTAACTCTTTCAGGCAGAGAAAAAAAAAGGAACACAGCATAGTTATTTGTGTGCTAGGCGCTGTACATACACATGTCTACCTCATGTAACATGTCACCTCCGGTATCCTTTAAGATGTGGGTCCTTCAGCACTAGGGCTGCTCAAATCCGATCCGGGAGACATCCGGATTGTTGCTATCCGGATATCTCGCAGTAAACCTGTGCGGGGTGGGCGGGGGGGGGGGGGTCAATCTTACCTGTCTGACGCCTTCTTTGGTCCATCCCTCAGCGCCTCCCATGATGCGGTCCAAGCAGGGGTAACGTGATTACAAACACTTCCTTCTTCCGGGTTGGAGAAGGAAGTGTTTGTAATCACGTGACACGCGAGGAGCGCATCGTGGGAGGCGCCGAGGGACGGACGAAGAAGACGTCAGACAGGTAAGATTGACCCCCCCCCCCCCGCCCACCCCGCACAGGTTTACTGGGAGATATATATATAGATGTCTCCTGGATCGGATTTGAGCAGCCCTATTCAGCACTCAGTACTACTCATTCATGACTGAGTCAGGGCTCAAACCCACCAGGAACCTTTTCTAAGTGCTGGTGATTTGAAAAAGGTCTTGCTAATGCAATGCTATGGGGGATTTTTATACAATCACATCGCTCAAGTGGGATCACACCCATAGCTTTATATTAACAAGAGCTTTTCAAACCACAAAGCGCTCAGAAAAAAACGCTCCTAGCGGGTTCCAGGCCTCATTCTCATCCTCCTCTGCTCTATGTCCCGGAATTGTCTAGAGATGATCTTATCATCATCTACAGCTGCGTAGTAATCCTCGCAATCTCAGATCCACGGGTTCTAATAATCTAGTCATATCCAGAGTCCACTTTTGGTCCCAGAGCCTTCTGTCATGCTGCTCCTAAGTTTTGGAACTCCTTACCTCAGCAGGTCAGGACAACTCCATCCCTGGACGTGTTTAAATCCAGACTGAAAACCCACCTGTTCAGTTTGGCATTTGCAGAAATATAACTTTTGTGTAATGATCCGCCCAGCTGGATGCACTGGCAGACAGCTGTTTGACCATTCCCCTAGTCTGTGGGCTGCAGGTCTCTGCAAGAGAGACCTGTTTTTCCATTACAAGTTTCTGGTCTGTTCTGCTGCTGGGGAATTTGCATACACTCGTTATGCAAATCTCCTACCTGCCTCCTTTGATGACTGGCAGTATAAAGAGCTATGTTTCCCAGAGTCCTTTGCTGGTCATAAGAGTTAGTTCCTGCGTAACACTCGCCTGGAGTGTCAGCCTTGCTCTTTGTTTGAAGATTAGCCTAGAGTAATTCCTGGAACTGCACTAGGCAGTTTCCCTTGTGCAGTTAGGATTGCATATCTTTTTTGTTTGTCTGTTGCGATTGTCCTGTCCCAGCGATGGTCGACAGGAAGTCGTTCTGATCTTTGTTCTTGAAATATAGCTGGAACAGTGGTTGCTACCAGCTATCTCATCTGTTCTGTCTTGCCAGGGTCGCACTCGCCTTGCGCTAGTGCTGTGGATCCGTCTGATCTCCATCTCTCTTGCTGTACTTGGATCGCACTAGCCTCTTGCGCTAGTGCTGTGGATCCTTCTGCTCTGTCTTCCTGGATTGCACTAGCCTCTTGCGCTAGTGCTGTGGATCCTATCTCTCGCTTATTCCTGTTTTCGTGTATCTGTCTTGTCTGCTACGAACGCTTGCTGGAGGCTCGGTGAGGTAAACGTTAAGCAAGCGCTCGCGTCCTCTGTTTCATGTTTGTCTGTCGGTGGTTAGTTAGGCGTGCTTGTCTCTGTTGTGCTTAACACGCGGAGACCGCGCATAAATGCGTGCACTGTTGCGAATGAGTGCGGTGTTCGCGTTTAGCTAGCGTTTGTTATTTTCCTTATCTCCTCATTGTATGATTTGCTGTGCCTTTGCTACTCTCGTGCTCTGCCTTGCTGTAGCCTTGTTTCACCTCTGGCAATCGCCTCTCTCGCGATTGCGTTCCTACTTCATATCTGCTGTTGTGTGTGCACCGTCGCGGGTTGGCAACTAGTTTGGTGCACACACATACAATCTGACCCTTTGCTGAATCTCATTCGCAATCGCTTCTCAGGCGATTGCGTTCTCACTCGGTTTCCTTTGTTGTGTGTCCGCCGTCGCAGGTTGCGGCTAGATTGGTGGACATACATACATTCCTCATCTGTGCTTATTCGGTCTTGTGTCGCTGTTAGCATTCGCCATCTCTGGCGATTGCCTTCTCACTTTGTCTTCATGGTTGTGTGTTCATCGTCGCAGGGTGGCGACTAGTTTGGTGGACACACATACCCTCTGTCGCTTTGATCTCTCTCTTTCAGGGCTATCTTGCCCTGCGTTTCTTCCCTTCGTACAATTCCTGTCTGGCGTCTGTGGCAGGGCAGAGGAGCTGTTCCTCTGCACTCCACAGCTCCACCTGTCGACAGGAATTTCCCTCTACAGGTGCATTGCACCTTTTGCTGGGTTCCCTCAAATTACACGCTTGTGGAGGATTTCCGCAGTGTCAGCGCACGTCTTGTGCGCTGATCACGGAGAGAATTCCACAATCGTTACATTTTGTTGTGTGAATACTTCATCCTACTACCAACTACTGAATCTGAGAGAGCCTAAGCGCTTCGAGTCCTATGGGAGAAAAGCGCTATAGAAATGTTATTGTATTGTACACTCACCTAAAGGATTATTAGGAACACCTGTTCAATTTCTCATGAATGCAATTATCTAATCAACCAATCACTTGGCAGTGGCTTCAATGCTTTTAGGGTGTGGTCCTGGTCAAGATAATCTCCTGAACTCCAAACTGAATGTCTGAATGGGAAAGAAAGGTGATTTAAGCAATTTTGAGCGTTGCATGGTTGTTGGTACCAGACGGGCCGATCTGAATATTTCACAATCTGCTCAGTTACTGGAATTTTCACACACAAACATTTCTAGGGTTTACAAAGAATGGTGTGAAAAGGGAAAAACATCCAGTATGCGGCATTCTTGTGGGCGGAAATGCCTTGTGATGCTAGAGGTCAGAGGAGAATGGGCCGACTGATTCAAGCTGAAAGAAGAGCAACGTTGACTGAAATAACCACTCGTTACAACCAAGGTATGCAGCAAAGCATTTGTGAAGCCACAACACGCACAACCTTGAGGCGGATGGTCTACAACAGCAGAAGAACCCACTGGATACCACTCATCTCCACTACAAATAGGAAAAAGAGACAATTTGCACGAGCTCCACAAAACTGGACAGCTAAAGACTGGAATAATGTTGCCTGGTCTGATGAGTCTCGATAGAGTTAGAATTTGGCGTAAACAGAATGAGAACATGGATACATCATGCCTTGTTACCACTGTGCAGGCTGGTGGTGGTGGTGTAATGGTGTGGTTAATGTTTTCTTGGCACACTTTAGGCCCCTTAGTGCAAATTGGGCATCGTTTTAATGCCACGGGCTACCTGAGCATTGTTTCTGACCATGTCCATCCTTTTATGACCACCATGTACCCATCCTCTGATGGGTACTTCCAGCAGGATAATGCACCATGTCACAAAGCTCGAATCATTTCAAACTGGTTTCTTGAACATGACAATGAGTTCACTGTAGTAAAATGGCCCCCACAGTCACCAGATGTCAACCCAATAGAGCAGCTTTGGGATGTGATGGAACGGGAGCTTCGTGCCCTGGGTGTGCATCCCACAAATATCTATCAACTGCAAGATGCTATCCTATCAATATGGCCTAACATGTCTAAAGAATGAGCAACAAAATTGATGCGTGAGATGGAAGGTCTCACTTATCGAGAAAGGTTAGATAAACTGGGTTTATTTAGTCTAGAGAAAAGACGCCTTAGAGGGGATCTAATTAACATGTATAAATACATCAGAGGGCAATATAATACCTTGGCGGATGAGCTTTTTGTCCCTAGGCCTTCTCAAAGGACTAGAGGACATGATCTGCGCATGGAGGAAAAACGTTTTAACCATTTATTTAGGAAAGGGTTCTTTACAGTAAGAGTGATTAAGATGTGGAATGCATTGCCACAGGAAGTCGTTATGGCAAACTCTATACCTGCATTTAAAGGGGGCTTAGATGCTTTCCTTGCGTTGAAAGACATCCATGGCTACAATTACTAGGTAATGCCTAATGATGTTGATCCAGGGATTTTATCTGATTGCCATCTGGAGTCGGGAAGGAATTTTTCCCTTTAGGGGCTAATTGGACCATGCCTTGTAAGGGTTTTTTCGCCTTCCTCTGGATCAACAGGGATATGTGAGGGAGCAGGCTGGTGTTGTACTTTATACTGGTTGAACTCGATGGACGTATGTCTTTTTTCAACCAAAATAACTATGTAACTATGTAACTATGAATGCTTTCAGCACCTTGTTGAATCAATGCCACGCAGAATTAAGTCAGTTCTAAAGGTGAAAGGGGGTCAAACACAGTATTAGTATGGTGTTCCTAATAATTCTTTAGGTAAGTGCATTATTGTATTGTATCTAAAAGTCCTGTTTTTCCTATCAATGCTTTGCTGGCTAAATCTAAGTACACACATGCGAGAATTGTCGCCCATCGGGGATGGGGAAATGATACCTTGGGCAAAAATTTGGGGAACAATGCTGTACAGACACATTCCTAGCCTTGAGGCTATCGCTATGTTCCTGAATGTGAATAGCTGGGTACACGTCTGTTCAGGTTTATGTTCAACAGAACCAGAAAAATAGCTTGCTTTGGCTGAGAACAACAGGTCAATAAATAGGAGGCAGCTAATCAAGCCTTGCTTCCTACTGCAGAGATTTAGGATAAATCAAGGTCTACACACAGTGATGAAAACATGACTGGTACAAATTATCTCTTCCTCTGAATGCCTACAAAATGCTGTATCAGAGATAGGGAGAATCTCTTCAAAGGGCTCACTGAAACAAGTGTAATCTGTCCAGATATGGAGGAGTGCATCATACATAGGAAAACACCTACTGTGCCTCTGACTGCTAATGGCCTTGGCATGCAGCCTCATTCTTCTGCAATGAATGGCTCTATTATCATTAATCTTCAACATAAACCTTAGGCTTCTGGACTTGGTCATCGCCACCTTCCCAATTGACCTTAGCAATCATAGCTATATGATGTAAAGCTTACTCACCCTACATTACATAATGTAGACAGTAGTTTTCTAAGGCAGTGTTCATGTAAACAGGGCCTTTTCACACTGCACCCAATTTTCTGCATTATACTATCCCTTTCTAAATGTCAAAATGCAAGAAGATTGATTGAGTGTATAATGGAAATTGTGCGTGGACGTTCACATCAGTGCAATGCGATTGCTTTGTAATTTTCTCCAATCACAAATGTTGATTCTGCTGCACTTATTAAAACATTTGCACTTGTGTAGTAAGGAGCACAGATACATAGCATAGCAAATCGTGGTGCTATGCAATTTTCTAATGATTCAGCAATTTGGATATTGCAAATGCAATTGTGCTGCGCAAATCTAAACGTGCACTAATCGCATCACAGAGCGCACATTGTAGGTGGGGAAAATTACAGCGCATTTGCCATGCTGATTATGCTGATCAGGGGTGTAGCAATAGCCATAGCAACCATAGCAGCTGCTATGCTATGGGGGCCTGCAGTATAGGGGGCCCGGTAGGTACTTAATGTATTCACCATTAACTTTCTTGTGTTTCTCCACCCTCTGACTTTGTCTCAGTGCCCATGAACTATATGCAGTGTTAATTGCATGAGAATGTAAATTGCCCAATTATCTCATACTAGCGGACCTGAGCCTGTTACAATAACTGGCTCTAGGCCACCTTCACAACTAACATTGACATTATCAGATCTGACAAGATTAGTTGCATGCTTATTTCTGGTGTTATGCAGACACTACTGCAGCCAAATAGATCAACAGGGATGCCAGGCAACTGCTATTGCTGAAAAGGAAATAAATATGGCAGCCTCCATATTCCTCTCACGTCAGTTGTCTTTTAAGAATGCCTACATCTAAGGGCCCATGAACGTTTTGCTATGGGGACCAATGATCTACCTACGCCAATGATGCTGATCATGATTTCCAACGTGAAACACCCTTATAGTGATCTGTAATGATACATAGATACAAGTGTGTGTTCAGTGCTGCATAGGTTACTCCCCTCTTTCTTCTGTACTGATGTTGTTTCCACAGATAGCTTCCAAAATATGTGTTATCTAAGAGTGGATGCAAAAATGGTCCATTTCTTTGTGTTCTCTGTCATTAGGCAATAGTTATGAGCCAGGTTTAGCAAAATGCAAATCTTGGCTCATTTGCAAAACACTGAGCAGCAGCTGTTTAGTCGCAACAGTTCCCGAAAAACAGCTGCCCAGCATTTCAAGGATGAGCCAAGATTTATATCTAGCAAACACAATTAAAGGTCCCAGTTCAGGCAGTTTCTATATGCATCCAACAGTCATTATTTTAAATACATCACTGTAGAAAATAACCTGCTGCCCCAATTTAAAGATTGTCAGCAACCTACAGCCGCCTGCTCCTTCTCAGCCAATCTGAACACTGACCCTTTAGGGCTTGTTCACACTAAGGCCTTTTGCGGGGTTTTTTTTTTAAGCTCCTGCGATTTTCAAAATCTCCCTAAAAGCGCTTGTACAATAATTCCCTATGAGAGAGTTCACATCTGAGCGGTTTTTGATCCGCTCAGCAAATCGCTACCTCCACCGTTTTGGGGGCGATTTACCTATAATAACAGTATAGGGAAATCACAAAACACTTGAAAAAGCGCTTGGTATAGTGATTTCCCCAGCGCTTTTAAGAATAAATACATTGTATTTATTCTTTTCCGAGTCAAAGAGTTCACTTCCTGACTTGCGTCAGGAAGTGAAAAAAACCAATCGCGCTGCAAAAGCGCTTTGAAAAGAGCTTTATAAAAAATCACAGCGCTCAGGTAAGTGCTGGGGGGTGTGGGGGGGGGTGTGGGGGGGGGGGGGGGGGGGGAGAGGTGCAAAAAATCGAAAATTTCTGCCGTCAGTGATTTCGATTTTAGATGTGAACAAAGCCTTAGTCACATGGGCACACAGGGTGAGTGATTTCTCTTTTACCTTCCTGGCAATTGATGGCCTATGATGACTACCAGCAGGGGCAGCTCCAGGATTTTCTTACTGAGGTTGCTAGGAAGGTGCTAGACCCACTGGTGAGGTAGTAGGCCTCGCGCCACAGCGAAAAATGGGTGTATGCCTACCTTCTTCCTCCCTGTTTAAATAGGCAAAGGAGAAATGATGTCATAGCTGGAACGTTGGAGCTGGTGAGTGTTCTGCAGTTATTAACTGTTCCACTCACACTCTGCAGAGGGAGGGAGGGACAGAGGTGGGGCACATCGGGTGGCCATTGAGCCGCCTCTCACATTCATGGGGGTGCTTTTCCGGTGCTAAGGTTCGACTTGGGGGTGCTACAGCACCGGCAAGCCGCCCCTGGAACAGCCCCTTACTACCAGTCTCAAGCAGGGAGGAATTGCTTCATACTGGCGCAATGCAATTATCTTGCAATGGTACTATTATTATTATTATTATTTTTAGTATTTATATAGCGCCGACAACTACATTCACATGTACGCGTCAGTAATTCCTTTACAATAATGCGTGGCATGCTGTGCACTTGCCAGACGACATGCGTGATTACAGTTGCAGTGAAGCACCCTTCTGTTTACTCTATGCTTCACTCTATGGGCTTGATTCCCAAAGCGGTGCTAACTGTTTAGCACAGGTGTGCTAAACAGTTAGCACGTGAAGTGCCGTTCGCGGACTTTTGCACGCGCAAAAGTCCACGATCACGCGAATCGCGGCACTTTGTGCGCGCAAAGTCCGCGGACGGCACTTCACGTGCTAACTGTTTAGCACACCCGTGCTAAACAGTTAGCACCGCTTTGTGAATCAAGCCCTATGTTCCTTATCTGAATCACTTTTTCTAAGTCTTGTCCTAGGAGATAATTTTTCATCTTCTGTTTAAAGGGAACCAGAGAGGATGCAATATACATACCTGGGGCTTCCTCCAGCCCCATACGCACGGATCGCTCCCACGCCGCCGTCCTCCGCTGCCTGGATCCGCCGCCACCGGGTCCCGTCATTGCCGCGAGTCGGCAAGTCGGCCGGCGGACGCGGCCAATTCTCCGCATCACAGGGTGCTCTCCCCATACAGATACGCATGTGGCTGCTAACTGCGCAGCCGCATGCGTACATGTATGGAGGGAGCCCCTGTGATGCGGACAATTGGCCGCGTCCACCGGAAGTGACGGGTCCGGTACCGGCGGATCCAGGAAGCTGAGGACGGCGGCGTGGGAGCGATTCAGGCTTATGGGGCTGGAAGAAGCCCCAGGTATGTATAAAATCTTTTTCTTTTTTCACCCCCCCGTTCCTCTCTGGTTCCCTTTAAAATGATTTGGACATTGTGTCTGATTATGCAGTGCAATTCACCTCTTCTTACAACACTCTGGAAGTTCTTCACCTTTGTCTTGGTCCACATTTTGCATTTTTCACTTGGATATTATTTATTTATGTCATCTATACATTTTAGGATTAAAATGAAAGCTATTTGTGTGTGTGTTCTTATGTAATATTGTCGCTTATACGGTATGTACCTACTACCGCATAAAATACTGACCAAAACCCAAGCTTTGAGGCCTTGTTCACATAATAAATCGCCAGCGCTATCGCAAGCTCTGAGCGATTTATAAAGCGATTTTCAAAGCGCTTTTTCCTGAGCTTTGCGCTTAGAAATGTGATTTTGTAAGAGCTTTTGCTGAGTGATTGTCAGAACCCTCCAATGCCTAACCCTAAACACCCCTTCCTGACACCTAACTTTAAAACCCTCCTTCCTAACCTTATAATTTTTAAAACGATACATTTCAAAACGATAATTTTCAAAAATAAAAAATGTTTATACAAAAGACAAAAAAATTCAAAAACTATAATATTCTATTTTTCAAAAATGAAAAATTTCTGCTTTGGGCACCCAATTGCCAATATTCGCATTAGTGCCTATGAGGCACCCAAATCGTCACAATCGCCAAATTAGCCACAGGCGCCCAAATGTATTTATTCGGGTGGAGGTACACCAGAGGTTTTCCTCTAGTGGGGCCCAAAACTGTGACTGTGACCTTGTCCATCTTATAAAATACCTGTCTGGCTGGCATTGCCCTATACGCTACATTTAAGGTGCTCATACATCTACCGATGATAGGCAGATTCGACCAAGAGACAATTCTATCTCTGATCGAATTTGATTAGAGGGAGATCTGTTGGCTACCGCAGACCGATTGATTTCAACATGAAATCTCTCAGGAATCGGCCCAGTCCACCTCTGCCCCCTAGTGTATAAATGTGCCAGTGTGTGTAATAACCTGTACTATGTCGCCCACCTCGCGGTTCCCATCCATCTTCGGAATCCCCTGCTCTTCCGTTAGCGATATACACGCCCGGTGCATGTCTGATGTCACACACGTGCCACACCGGTGGTGTTTATAGCGCTAATGGATAAGCTGGGGATTATGAAGATGGATGGGCACTGCGTGGTGGGCAACATAGGACAGGTAATGTATAAATACACACACGGGGCACATTTATACACCAGGGGGTTTCGTCGCTCGTCCCGCTATCGTTCGCCGTTACCGATGTGCACCTGATCGACCATGACGGCCTGACATCTTGCTGCATGTACGATCGATACGTAACCACATTTAGCCTGAAATTGGTCACATCGTCGATCAGGCATGCTTGTAGGGCTCATTCATACTCTTCAGAGCGATTTCAGCATTACTGAATATCGCTAGCGGTTTGAAGAACGTGTGTACAATGAAAGTATATGGAAGTGTTCTCATCCAAGCAATTTGCTGAAACGCAAACTTGTTGCCTGCAGCGTTTTCTGAGCTATTCTGCAGGCTTAATTGAACTAGAAATCGCAAAATGATAATCACTGAAAAAAATGCTTTCTATAAAGTGAAAAATCGCTGGGAATCACTAGGAAAAAACGCCAGAAAATCGCTCAGCGTTTGCGTTTAATGATTTCTAGTGTGAATGGACCCTTAGCGGCACCGATATTTCATCCAATTCGATAATTATCGAGTCGGATGGTTGATCAGCTGCCAAGTCAAGAGATGTATGGCCACCTTACAGTGATTCAGTGTTCAGGCCTTTATTGCACACAACAGAGCACATTCATGACATGCACCTGCCTAACCTGTCCAGTCTTTGTGGTAAAGTCATACAACTCAGCTGAAAGGATGAATAGCTTAGTCAGCAGCATGTTGCAAAAACAAAGGCATCGGAACATTTCAAGATAAAGGACAAAAGTAGAGCTTTAAAGATGCCAGGAAGGGAAAAATAAACGTGGGAGGTGGAAGTCAACTGAAGCATAAGCTGATTTATGGGAAAGAAGCGAGGGAGCCGGAGGATGTCACAGATCTGGCATTGCTCACGCAGATAAGGATAGTGGTGGGAGGTGGTGATACTAGAGATGTAGGAGGGCAGGACACTTTCTAGTAATGAAATCCACCTCGGGGAGGAGCTGTCAGCACAGCAGTATTTCTAGCACGGCGCTGCTCCTAGCTGGAATCACTGCATTATCAGACGTGCAGATCACCCATCCTCTGCTGCAGCCGCTATGGAGAGGATCTGCTGCCTGCTGGCGCTGCTGCCCTTCGCTGCGTACGCCGTGCCCTTCTCAGCCAAGTCTCAGTCCACAGTGGAGATACCCACTAGCAATAGAGAGGCCAGGCATGCTGCCAGCCTCGCACTTCAATTCCTCAACTACCAATCCGGGTCCCCTCATCAGCTGCTGGAAGTGACAGATGTCAACAAGGCGACAGTGTGGGTGAGTGACCACTGCTGCATCTCCTCTCATTACTGAATGTGAGGGGCTGACAGGTATTACCAGGCGAGCATAGTCAGTCCCTGCTTGGCAGGTGTGTGTGCCTGGTATAAGAATATGCATCCAATTCAGCACTTGAGAGACTCCCAGCACTGCGCTATCCCCCCCCGCCCCCCCTCCCCCTCCCCAAACAACCTCTGTCACAAAACAGCTGCAGTTATATATACCTGAGGCTGAGTGGGAAACAAGTTATTAATTATTATCACTAGGCAGAATACACTGTGGTAATCATTATATCACCAGTGTAGAGCCAATGCAATGGCTGATGGAGGGTTGTAAGGAATCAAGCTGGGCCATTTGCTGTCGCAATTTCTGCAACCTCTATTCTGACTCCGCTGTCTGCATCTAAATATTACATGCAGTGGTGTAGCTAAGGAGCTGTGGGTCCCAGTGCAAGTAGTACATTGCCCCCCCCCCCCCCCCCAATCACTGTACACATAACTATTAATACCATGTACCAAAAACTGCCAAGGGCAACCACAGTGTCAGAGGTGCAAGAAGGGGGTGGGGAACAGTTTGTTAATGATTGCCACTATTCAAAGCATCTATAGAAGTGATTATTACTAGCACAGGACCAATAGACAGCTAATACTGTGATTGAGGGAGGGCCCCATCTCTGGGCGAAGGGCCCTGGTGCAGTTGCACTCTCTGCACCACCTTTTGCTACGCCACTGATGATCCTGGAGCAGTGGCGTACAAATAAGCGTTGCGGCCATGGCAGGACACTAGATGTGAGGGGCCCACACGGGGCCCTCTTCCAGTTGCTATATTAGCTCTTTAGTGATAATGATTACCTCTTGAGGCTAGGTTCACAGTGTGCATTGCATTGCGTTCCCCATAACAGCAGGAATGGAATGGGAAAATAGAGCCACACAATATCCGTCCATTACGGCGCATACAGTGAAGCATACAGTCAATCAAAATTATGCTTCACTGTTAAAAGATACCTGAGACAAACTCCATTATGCAAATGGAGGCTCCAGGCATGTATGAGCAGGAGTCCTCATGCCCACATCCATTCTGTGTAAAAGCCCCATAAGTCGTGGCCAGGTTGCACACCATGCGTGGGACTCTTATCCTAGGACAGAGGGGGGCAAAGGTGAAGACTCCTGCCCATACATGCATGGAGCCTCCACCTGACAAAGACGTTTGCCTCGGGTATCCTTTAAGGTGTGCATGTTGCGATAATGCACTGCATGCTGGGCATTACGGAGCCGCATGCCATATTTGCAAAACGCACCTGCCACACTGTAATCTTCACATCGCAGCATGACGGTCCATGTTACAAAGCCGCTGTTATCAAGGCCAGATTTATACTTTATGTGCCCCTAGGCCAAGTATGTTGTGGCTCCCCTTCCATGTGCTGCAGTGCCCGTCCCTTGCATACATATGAAATCGCCGCCGGGAGACTTGGGCGCAGGATACAGCCGGTGTAGGGCTTATCCTGCTGCTGCACAAGTCCCTGCAGCGTTAATTACTATTCCCCCTCCAGGTCCACGTGGATGGTGGGGAACAATGTAATTCGGCTTCCAGCTATTGCAAAAGGCCGAATTACAGTGTTTTAAAAGTAACTTCTTCTGATGGCACCGAAGTTACTCACTGAGCGATTCAAAACGCTAACGATTTCCCTAAACGCTCAGCTAATGTTAATGGATGGGCCAAGTTCCACTGGAGCGATTGTGATTAGCAAAATCGCAAACACAGGACATGCAGCATTTTTGAGCGTTAGCGTTAACGTTTTTGCAATGTAAAATATATAAACACTGGCGTAATCACTCATGAATTGCTATACAGAGTGATTTTGCTAGCGTTTTTGAATTAATGCACACTGTAAAAAAATTAAAATTAATTGAAAGGACCAATCAGAATTAAAAGCGCTAATTGCATATCGCTGGCAAAATGCTTACACTTTTTAAAATCGCTACCAAAATCGCCAGAAAATGCTCATGAAATCGCTTACAAAATGCTCATTAAAGGACATCCGAGACGAAAAAAAAACTGAGATAAAAAATTGTATCTGTCCTCCTCCTTCTAAAAATGACTTTTAAAGTTATCCTGCAGTTTTATTTTATATTTCAATCAACTTTTTAAGTTTTTACTGTTTCATGGCCTTTTCTCAATGAAACATTAATTGAAGTATAATGTTGTAGAAAGGAAGGAAGGAGGCACCGCTTCTTTTAAAATCCCTTTATTCCGGTGGGGAGAAATGTAGGTACATAGCAGTGGGGGCGACAGATGCCTGACCGCTGTTTCGCTGGTTTAAACCAGCTTCTTCAGAGGCACAATCTGCCTCTGAAGAAGCTGGTTTAAACCAGCGAAATAGCTGTCAGGCATCTGTCGCCCCCACTGCTATGTACCTGCATTTCTCCCCACCAGAATAAAGGGATTTTAAAAGAAGCGGTGCCTCCCTCCTTCCTTTCTACAACATTGAATTTCAAGCTGTGTTCTGGATGTGCACGCTCTTGGCTCCCACCTCCGGTGTGTCGGCCCTGCTACATTTGGTGCCAGGTACTGTGCCCTCATTTCTCCTTCATTAATTGAAGTATGCCAGGGCTAAAATATATGAACAATTGCCCTTTTTTATCTCTTTCCTGCTCTTAGAAGCCATTTACTGCCACAAAAGTGTTTTATGGCTGCAATTCCTCATCAGTGAGGGTTACACTAGAGTCTGACCCGCTCCCGACCCGGACAGGAACTGCCACTTACATACCTGATTTTTAACTTTTTCAGGCAGAGAAAGAAAAAAAGGAACACAGCATAGTTATTTGTGTGCTAGGCACTATACATACCCGTGTCTATCTCATCATGTCACATGTCACCTCGTGAGTCCTTTAAAAACGCTAGTGATTGCGATTAGTGATAGCGCTTTGTATTGGGTTTCAGGCCTTAGTCCTTAGTTCAGTGAGAGACACACAGTCCACTCCAGTAATAGTGAGTTGCACACATTGTGCTAGAAGCAGTCCACTGTAGCAGTTTTTGGCTGCTTTCACAGTAAGACGTTACAGGCGCACGTTAGTGCAGCCTGTTACGCAGCCTAACTCACAGCAATGAAAACTAAATGGGCTGTTCACAGTGCCCCCGTTGCGTTACACTGTAACGCTGCACGTTCTGAGACAGTGCAGCATACTGTGCGTTCAGACTGGTTGCCCATGTGCAGTAATTAGCCACATGGCTAATTAATATTCACTGCACTGCTGACGTGCAGTGTTTTCTTCCTGGAGCAGCCGCTTTGTGCGCTGATTGGCTGGCGGGACCACGTGATGCGATCACGTGGTCCCGCCAGCCAATCAGCGCCACGGAGACACACGGAGCGCACAAAGAGCTGCATAACGCGGCTCACTCTGGCGTCCTGCTTCAACACCAGCAGGCGTTGCGTTAGGGGCACGTTATGCGACCACTCCACACTCCAGTAATTTATTTAAACATTTTATATAAACATTTTTATTATTATTATTTTTTTCCATTGAACATTTGGAAAACAGGTTGTTGTGTTGGCACAGTGTCAGCTCCTACTACTACACATGGTTCCTCTGAGAGTACATTAGTATTTCTTATGTGCCTCTGTCGTATATGCCCCGGTGAAAGGAAACAATGACCCTATTAGCATAAAATATAAAGCTGTGAATTAATGAAAAACTAACTGGTTGCTATAGCAGTCATGGCATACTTGAGTGGTTGCCATAACAAGCTAGCAATTGTCTTTTTTTTTTTCTTTTTTGTGGGTACATTGGCATTAGGTTGGGTGGCATGGATCCATTTAACAAAGTGATGTGTGCTTATTAGCATTTGTTTACAGGAGATGGGCATTTGCTATATAAACAGCTCACTACTGATTCACTTTCATGTTTCTTTCCTCCATAACCAGTGACTGGCTTCATTTGTTTATAAAGTTTGTGTGAGTGAGATTTTAGCCAGTGTGTGAGTTTTGTTGCTTATAGTGCTAAAACAAACATTTTATAGTATATGCTTCTATGCCGGAAGAGGAAAAGTATTCATTTTTGAGTGCCCAGGATAAGGTATAATAATAATAATAATACCAGCTAGCTGCATCCTGAACAAGTATAAATAAGCCTATTATTTTACCTTGCCTTAACCTAGTGCTTATTATTGACTCGCTCGGTACAAAATCATTGCTATTAACCATTCATTTTGTATTTAAGGTGGATTTCGATAACAACCAGTAGAGTGTGGGTGGTATAATGTGTTTTATGTCTGCGACTAGAATTCTACTTTATTTAGCATTAGCAATTTTAAACTGTTTTTAGCAAGACGTATTTCTGTAAAGAAATTGCTGTGTTAGCATGTTCTGACATAACTTTGATTTCCTTCCCAGAGCCACAAAGCAAAATCCAGCTATGTTCCAATTTAATCCTCTGTGCCACAAACACATTTATCAGTGCTGTTTGTTTACGCTACAGTTCATCAAGATGAACTCTGGTGCGGGTAACGGCTTGGCTACGGTTTCACACATTTTAGTGCGCACATTTTCCATTTTGCCCGGCAAACTTAGTTCCACTGTAGAAGATGCAATCTGAGGCCGATTTTATACCTGGCCAGTGCTTTGCGGGGCGATGTGATGTGGGCAGAGCATTGCACAAATCGTCGTTCATATGATCCTGTGGTAGAGTGCACCATCAGGGTCATATGCATAGCGCCCCCCCCCCCCCCCCCACACACACACCCTTCGCCACCCCTCGCCAAATGACGTACTCCCTGCTGGACAGGAAGTATGTCACTGGGATTCTCGTCTTCCTCATCGTATTTGCATAGTCCCGCCCACCGCCACCAACAAATTAAAAATGTCTGTGTCGCCCATTGACTTCCATGCATTCCGACTCTGCTGTGTCTTCTCAGAGTGCCACACTTTGGTAAGATAAAAACAAGGAACACCAAGAGCCCCAATAGTGTAATATGTACTGGTAAATGGTTACTAGATAGAGTAAATATTAATACTCACAAACCAGGGTTACCATTAGGCAACCACTGTAAAGGCAGGTGGGGAGATTTTCCTGACCCCACTCAGAAATAAGAAGTCGCTCTCTGTAGATGAGAAAAAAGGGGGTTCAACCCTCCACCCAGGGTGGACTAAATATTATGCAGGAGAACAGAGGCGCCAAAAGGATGAAAGGAAGCTAAATGAGCTTAAAAACCAAATTCTTGGTAAATAGAGGAGGTAGTGGTGGACTTACCTCCTCCAAGTAGACACACAACGACTGTAGTAAAGACAGTCAATATATTTTATTTATGAACTCCAAATATGCAACGCGTTTCGCAGGTTTGATCCCGCTTCATCAGGCAATAATAACGGAGCAATAGCATATGTGGTCAGTAGAAGAGCCAGGCACATATGCTATTGCTCCGTTGTTATTGCCTGATGAAGCGGGATCAAACCTGCAAAACGTGTTGCATATTTGGAGTTCATAAATAAAATATATTGACTCTTTACTACAGTCATTGTGTGTCTACGTGGAGGAGGTAAGTCCACCACTACCTCCTCTATTTACCAAGAATTTGGTTTTTAAGCTCATTTACCTTCCTTTTATCCTTTTGGCGCCTCTGTTCTCCTGCATAACACTTTGGTAAGAAGTAGCATCTGGATTAAAGTATACCAGTAGCCTTTAAAAACTATTCCACGGTCCTCCACGCTCGCACACGCAGAACAAAGCTGTGCAGGAGTGGCTCCAAGCGATTGCGCAGATGCGGGACGTTCTTTGCGCCTTCGCAGTACGGCCATGGTCATGCATAGACAGACTATACAGAGGCTCCCCCCTACTAGGGTACGTCTCAGTACAGGTGTACTAATGGCAAAAACGTCAATGCTATGTACATACATTAAATTTGTTTTTTTACCACGAATTGCTGTACAGACCTGCTAAAGTTGAAGAGAAATCGAGAGCCCAATATGGTGTAGTATGTCAAAATTGATTGGATAAATGAAACAGTGAGATGGTAATACTCACAAACACAGGTTACCACCTAGGTAACCACTCATTAGGCAGGTGAGGAGATTAGACCTGTCCTCACTCAGGATTAAGAAGTCGCTCTCTGTAGATAGGAAGAAAGGGGGTAGATCACCCCTCCACCTGGGGTGGACTCAAATATATTGGTAGGTGAACAGAGGCGCCAGAAGGATAAAAGTACATAAAATTTAAAAAAAATTGCTGGGAGGAAGTGGTGGACTCGCCTCCGTTAAAGCAGACACCAAGGACTGTAAATGTATAGATATACACATTTATTGAAAATACCCCAAAGATGCAACGCGTTTCGCGGGCACAGCCCACTTCTTCAGGCAATAAGCAGGGGATAAACAACAGCAATTCAGTTATAGCAAGCAGAGCACCTCTGACAGAGGTGCTCTGCTTGCTATAACTGAATTGCTGTTGTTTATACCCTGCTTATTGCCTGAAGAAGTGGGCTGTGCCCGCGAAACGCGTTGCATCTTTGGGGTATTTTCAATAAATGTGTATATCTATACATTTACAGTCCTTGGTGTCTGCTTTAACGGAGGCGAGTCCACCACTTCCTACCAGCAATTTTTTAAAAATTTTATGTACTTTTATCCTTCTGGTGCCTCTGTTCACCTACCAATGTACAGACCTGCTGCTCAACCGTTTGCAAATCTGATTTGTGATTACTGATTTGTGAGACAAAAATCTAAGATGTGTACCATTTATTCTTATAGTCTTAACAGGAAAGTTGTCTGGACCCAATGTGCTGGCAGGTGGGATTGCTGCATGGTTTGTGGATCAGCACTGGCTGATGTTGGGACACTAGTTCCCATGAAAATGGCTGTTGGCAGGCCTGGTGATAGATTAGTCCCACTGTTGGTCACTGGCCTGTGTGCAGACTGCCCACTGGTCTGGTGCTATCTGGCCACTGGCCTTTGTGCTGACTGGTCATGAAGGTGATCAATGCCTTGATGCTGTCCTCTGGCCTGGTGTTGACTTGTCATGAGGCCGGTCACTGGTCTGGTGTTGACTGTTCACTAGCCTGTTGCTATCCACTTACATGGTGCTGGGTGTCACTGGTCAGATGGACTCTGATATTGCTGGTCTCATACTAGCCAGTTTCTTGGTTGGTCACCACCCTGCTGCTGGATGACCATTTATTTGGCCAGTGGATTCTAGCCCTGCCCCCCTCCCCCCATTCCTTCTTCTCCTTCCCTTCTATGAATTACATGCTGCTTTCATATCCTGTGAATCTCTTATTAAGCTTTCATCATTAGAAGTCCTGCATGCAGTTATGACCCAGAGTTGATCATGGACTGTTTTCTATACACTAGTAGCAACTTGTAAAGAAAAGGCATGAAGTCTGTTGGCTGTATTATTGGCAACAGTCCTGGTCTCACATCTCCTACTTTACAAACTGGGAAGTCTTCCTGGCTCTCCTGCAGTGTAAACCTAGTCATACCTCCATGGTGGTGTTTGGCTATATCGGTCATGGGCAAACTCTGGCCTGTTTAGTCTTTTCATCCGGCCCGCCTATGCTTAAATCATTTCAGTGGCACATGACTACTTAATATTATCTCAATAATATCTGGGGTGGGAGTGAGCACACATGGCCACCCAGTATTACTACCTGTGGTGGAGATGGTGTACACATGCCTACCTAATACTAACATCAGGTGTGGGAAGGGGCGCACAGGGATACTGGGGAGGGGGGGGGGGGGCTGTTGGGGGGTGCGACTAGAACTCTTAAGCTACTGTGCCTGATGTTGCTACTGAAATTATTTAGACGTCCAGATTTAAGTCTTTAGTGTCGCCTTACTTTAAATGACTGCAATCACTGGCTCTTGGTCCGGAACCTCTGTCTAATACATACATATCAAACTCCAGCCTCCGGGCCAAATCTCAGAGCCATCAAATTTGGCCCTCAAGTGGTTCTCCACTTTGCATTATATTTCACCCTCTCTAGACCACCAGGGAAGCTATATTGAAGGTGAAGCCCAAGAACACCAGGGAAGCAATATGGGGGAGGTAGAGGGAAACCACTAAACACTCGGGAACTGTATAGGAGAGGGTGGGGGCCTCTAGACCAGGGAACTGTAGAGCAGAGGGTGGACCGCCAGGCACCAGAGAACTGTATAGGGGTTGGAGGAGGGCCATTAGACACCAGGGAACTTTATAAGGGAGGAAGGTAGCAAGTAGACATTGAGTTTGGCCCGTCGACTAGGTCCTAGTGTACAATTTCAACCCACTTTTCATTTGAGTTTGACACCCCTGGTCTAATATGAGAATCTATTGTGCCCCACAATTCAAAAAGTTTGCCCACCACTGGGCTAGAAAATGTCCTCTTAAAATTGGGCGTTCTTGTTTCCAACAGGTTCTGTACAGCCTCATGATTAGGAATGATCAATGAGATGCAAATATTTCTGAGTTCATGCAGATTTTTGCAAATATATGCAGCTTGACAATGGACCAATCAATTTAAACCTGGATTGGCCATGATTGGTTCATTTTCAAGCTGCATATATTTGCATAAACATTTGCATAAATCTGCATGAACTTGGAAATATTTGCATCTAATTGATCATCCCTACTCATGACGATCTGCATAGTTCCCAGTAATTTCAGATTGCAGACATGGAATTCAAATTACAAACACTGTATATGTGCAGTGAAGTTGGTGGAGGTCTTTGAAAGTCAGAGGGACAGACAGGAAGCTGTCAGCAGGAAGTAATCACAGCACTGAAAAGAGCATCTTACCTGAAGATTATCTAGTAAGCGTATCCAAAGCATAGCCACACATGTCAGTGTATTTAACTGGATCACTGGAGGCCATTATGATTGACAGGGTCAGAGAAATGTCCAGCTATGTTTTTGGCCTGTGGGAAACTTAGCACCTTTTAATCATGATAACTTATTATAAAAACATAAGGGTACCCATCAATGATGCAATCTTAATTGTACACTCTTATCAAAACTGAATGAATATACTTTGAATGGATACTTAACATAGTCCCTCATATTATATAGAAGTGGTAAAGGTGTAAAATCAAGACTGTAGCATTAATGATGGTCAGTTAGATGCCGTTTGTTTCCAGCATGCATGTTTAAAGAAAATTATATGTAGGTTGGGACAGGGCCAATCCAGATAAGCAGGAAGTGCTGTATTTTGGCTCAAATCCAAGCGGCCCACAATTTGCATGGAGACTGGAAAACCTAGCATCTCATTGCCCATCTGTACTTAGCATGGGAATAAGAATCATTCTAGATGTTACCTTTGTAAGGTATGGTTTGGTGGGGAATTGCTATGATGGAAGGCAATGTAAATAAGGGGGCCCTTTCTAATGAAGAATGTATGACGAATCAAAGAGAATATTGCTCTTATCTAGCACGTACCTACTTACAAACAACCTTTGTGTTTCATTGGCCAGTCATCTTTCACGTGTATGGATAACTTTTAGGTCATCATGATCATTAGTCCTCCAAACCTGATTCCATAGGTGCCCATTACTGGCACAATTTTAGTGATCGATCAACCTTCCAGTCTGATAATAGGAAATGATCGATTTGGACCATAAATGGGATAAAATATATAGCCTATCATCACTGATCATTTCAAATAGAATTGATCTGCAAAATGGAGTAATGAAACGATTGATAAATTATTTGTCAGTTGGTACCATCAACACGATCTGATTGACCAGAAGGTTGATAGTTTGTTTAATTGTATTGTTACTGGGCATCTTAATGCTGGGGTTGTTTTTGGTCAATTGACAGTGACAGAGTACACGTTTCCAGCTATAGTTAGGAAGATATACAAACTATATAGTCAGGCTGTGCTTTGTGTAGCTGATTACAATTATGTGTGAACCAGGCTGTACAGTGGTCCTGATGGAGTTAAATCCTATTCAGGAGTGCCGACAGCATGTTTATTCTTATTTTTACTATATAAGTAATCCTGAGTAATGTATGAAGAATTCTAGTTAGTTGTTAACTAGCAGGTCACTGTGTCTGTAGCTGTCCAGAATACAAATCATGAAGTACTGTGTAAGGAAATCATATTTTTTTTTCAACTACTTGCCTGGAATGAAACTTTATCACAAACCGGCAGCAACCAGCCAGAAGTTAAAGAGAAACTCTGACCAAGAATTGAACTTTATCCCATTCAGTAGCTGATACCCCCTTTTACATGAGAAATCTATTCCTTTTCACAAACAGACCATCAGGGGGCGCTGTATGACTGATATTGTGGTGAAACCCCTCCCACAAGAAACTGAGGACCGTGGTACTCCTGGCTGTGAACCTTGTTGCATTGTGGGAAATAGCTGTTTACAGCTGTTCCCAACTGCCAAAAAAGCATGCAGCAGCTACATCACCTGCCAGCAGTAAAAATGTCACCATGTAATAAATGTCAGAATGTAAATCAGGGATTTAAAAGATTTTACAATGGGCAAACACTGACTAAATAATTTATACATAATTATTGTAAAAATGAAGCACTTTTTTATTACATTATTTTCAATGTTCCTCTTTAAGTGTTTAATTACTTTAGCGCTCTCCATTCAGGATGGGTATATGAACTGACATTCCATGGGTGCTAGATCAATATCTGTTTTTTTTTTCATTGCAACATTTATAAAACTAATACTTTTACTAGTACATTTATCTTTGCAAATGAGATCATGCAATAGCAGTCTAATTCGACCTAGGCTCTAATGAAAAGTTAACAGAGACCAAAACACTTCTATTTGGCTGATGAAACACTACCGATAACAAAAAAGCATTGTAAGTCTCAAACAGCTATTATAGTAAGCAGTTGCAGAGGAATGCATTCGCAATGTGGACATCTCACATCTAGCAGTTGTCATCTGTGCCCTATGCCATCGGGGCAGATTCCTACATTTCAGGTAAGGCAACTTCTAAAGCCCAACTCCGGCTAAAGGGCTGTTTTCCACTAGGCATTGTAATTCCAAGTGCACCTGGCACATGCTATTATAAAATCGCATCGCAGTAATGGAAATGTTCCCACGTGATTTCCATTAGTTTAGCACCTAGGTTCTCAACGTGTGGTACGCGTACCCCAGGGGGTACTTCTGATGGTTCCAGGGGGTACTTGGGCTTGATATACTCAACCAAGAACAACAAATTGAGAGTTTTAGAAAATTATAAATCTTATTTAAACAACACCAAATTAGTGTTTTAGCTAATTAAAAAAGCATTAGTAAATGCTTGGAAACTGGAAAACTGTATACTCACCTTCGGTAGTTTTCCTTTCCTAGTGGTTGTCCATGTCAGTATACTACTGGGCAAAGCCCCGCCTCCTTTGCCCTGATAGGACACATAATTAATAAAGGCCCTTACACACCCCATACTGCCATTCCATGTTACTAGAACGAGCCGACAGCATAGGGTGGGGCCGTATACTGACATGGACAACCACTAGGAAAGGAAAACTACCGAAGGTGAGTATACAGTTTTCCAGTTTCCCTAGTGTTTGCCATGTCAGTATACTACTGGGCAATAACTAGATAAAACTCAGGGTGGGAATGCTGAAACAACTTTAATACAAATCAAATTCAGAAAGAAACACAGATTACATTGCATCACTTAGAGCAGAAGAAATAACTTTTTTCCCAAACTCTATAGTTGAAAGAGAAGCTGGCTCAACACAGTAATGTTTCAAAAAGGTATTATCTGTAGCCCAATTTGCAGCCTTACAGACAGTCAACAATGACACTTTGTTCAGTGCTGCCCATGATGAGGATATACTCCTCGTAGAGTGGGCATTAATGTCCTGCGGAGGTTCTAGGTCTCTTGATTTATATGCCATTTGAATTAGCTTCACAATCCAACAAGACAGGGTCCTGGTGGTAGCCATTTTACCCTTTCTATATCCCGCTGGGATAACAAACAGCCTTTCCGACTCCCTAATATGTTCAGTAGCTTGCAAATAGGTTTTAATTGTCGAAGGAATGTCTAACGGATGAAGTTTAGTAGGGTCATCCTGCAAACAAAATGAAGGAAGTGTCCACTCCTGATTAAAATGAAGAATCGAAGAACATTTTGGGAGGAAAGACTGAACCGGAAATAACACAACTCTGTCTTGGAAGAACACTAGATAAGGTTCCTTATGAGATAACGCCTGAAGTTCGGATACCCTCCTTCCAGAGGTGATCGCTACCAAAAACAACGTTTTAAGGGAGAGATTCTGTAATGTCGCCCTGTCATTCTGGAAATCAGGTGAAGATGCCAAGTAGTCCAACACTAATGGTAGGTCCCACTTAGGAAACCTCGGCCTAATAGGAGGTCTCAACTTTATTGCTGCTTTGAAGAATTGTTTAACTAGAGAGTGAGAAGACCACTCCACTCCTGAAACAGAAGAGATAGCAGACACATGCCTTCTTAGCGTTGAGTAGGCTAAATTCATATCCAAGCCTCTTTGTAAGAATAGTAGTATATCACAAGGTTTTAAATCTGTAAGAGAAAACTTATGTTCATCAGCAAAGTCACAGAATATTTTCCAGACCCTGTTATATGAAGCTGAGGTAGTTGGTTTCTTTGACTTGAGTAAAGTTTCTACCACCTCCATCGAGCACCCAGAGGTTAATAATCTAGACCTCTCAAATTCCACGCCATTAGACGTAGACGTTCCAGGTTGCTGTGTAGAGTGTGACTTTGCGATAACAAGTCCCTGATCAATGGGAGCTGGATCGGATCTTCCGTGGACATTTGAAGAAGAAGAGGGAACCAAGGTCTCGATGGCCAAAATGGGAGTATTGCTATGACCTTCATCCTGTAATAACTCAGTTTCTGCAGGAACTTGAATATTAACGGTATTGGAGGGAATGCATAAGCTGTCCTGAACCACCAATGCTGTGTTAGCGCATCCGTAGCCAGGGCTTGACGATCCGGAAACCTCGAATAATATAGGGGAGTTTTGTGATTCTTCCGTGACGCAAAAAGATCTATTTGAGGACTTCCCCATTTGTTGGTTAACTGTAGGAACACATCCTGGTGTAAAGACCACTCGTTGTTGTCCAATCGGTGACGTGAGAGAAAATCCGCTTGTTGATTCTGGGGACCTGGAAGATAGATAGCTGAAATGTCCTTGAAATGCCTCTGAGCCAAGGACATGATCGGAGAAACCTCTGCCATCAGGGATCTGCTGTGTGTCCCCCCTTGTCTCCTCACATAAGAGACTGCTGATACATTGTCCATTCTCAGAAGAATCGACTGATCCTTCAAGAGGGGAAGGAAGTGACACAATGCCTGATAGGCTGCCCTCAGTTCCAAAACATTTGACACAGTTTGATGCATTTTCACATTCCAGGTCCCCTGAGCTGAATGTTTGTCTAAAACTGCACCCCATCCTACGATACTGGCATCTGTGGTGAGAATTCTCCAGATTGGTGGAAACAAATTTCGACAATTGTTCAGATTGTGACCGCAGAGCCACCATTCCAGCGAGACCTTCACTCTGGTAGGAATTTTTATCCACTGCCTTACACTTTGTTCTTTCCACTGCTTCAGAAAGTTTAGTTGGAACGGTCTCAGATGCCAGTGAGCCCAGGAGACCATGTGAATAGTTGAAGACATAAGTCCTAGCAGTCTCTGGCAATCTCTTGCTTGCACCAAGTTCTTGCTCAAAAATTGTCGAATCACTACTTGAAGCTTCAGCCTCTTCTCTTGTGGTAGCGAAATCGTCCCCTCTACTGTATCTATCATTGCGCCTAGAAACAACATCCTCTGTACAGGGATAAGATGACTTTTTTCTAGATTTAAGATCCATCCAAAGTCTGTCAAGACATTCGTTAGAATTGTTTGATGTACCAACAATAGATCTTTCGACGCGGCCAGGAGAATGATGTCGTCCAGGTAATGAAGGACGCGCACTCCCCGAAGACGCACTAACGAAATTATAGCAAGAAGCACCTTTGAAAAAGTCCGTGGCGATGTCGCGAGACCGAAAGGAAGACAAACCCATATACACACCTACATATATACCCATATATAATATATATGTATCCATATACATACAATATAATGTACACCTAAGTGCAATCTCCATATAAAATGTAGGGTAACCAAAAACAAACAAAAAACAACTATCCTGTATAACAAGCACAGGAATACCACCACAACAAAGGTGCAACACTTCCCTACTGTACCAACATAAACTTACTCTAGCTTCTGACAAGAAGAGAGAAGAAAAAAACCGTCATCTTACCTGCAGCAGTGTAAACCAAAGAAGGAAATACAGACTTCCCTGTATAGGTCCATCCGAGGACTGCAGCACTTGCCAGGACGCCAAACTCCCTTCCGCTTTTATCCAAAATGCAAAGGCGGAAGTGCAGAGCGAGAGAGCGTCCCCTGCCCTCATCCAAAATGGCCGCCGGCGCACTTCCGCCCATTCTCCGCGAACAGGAAGTCCCATAGAGAAGACTGAGGGGAAGGAATAGATGCTGCACAGACCAGCGACCAGCAGCAAACAACTAAAACAATGACTCTATCTTCACCAGTTGCCGGGAAGCCACAATACCATGTCGGTATTTAGTGTGGAAGCAGGAATTTCGATCATATGCCCCGGAGAGTACCAGAGGGGGCTCCATATCTCCTAGGAGCATTTAGCTGCCTGAGAAATGGACCCCAGCAGATGAGCCAAACTGCTGGACCCGCAGAGCGGAGGTAAGGGGTATGCATGAGTCCTTCTGGAGGCGAGGACAAAAAAAGGAATGGCAGTATGGGGTGTGTAAGGGCCTTTATTAATTATGTGTCCTATCAGGGCAAAGGAGGCGGGGCTTTGCCCAGTAGTATACTGACATGGCAAACACTAGGGAAATTGTTTAGAACCAATTATCATGTACTATGATGAAATATATATTTGTCAAGGGGTACTTGTGACAATGTTTAGTATGCTAGGGGGTACTTGCTGAGTACAGGGTTTTAAAAGGGGTACATACCAATAAAATGTTGAGAAACACTGCTTTAGCAGACACCTGATTGCATTATGCTGCTAGTAGAGAAAACCCCTAAACATCTTTTTAGGTTTGAATAGAGTGGTGAGGAATCCCAGTCAGGCTTCTACAGCTGAGCCTGACAGGGATTTGGGTGGGGACATTTCCTCTTTATTCCTCTCCACAAGTCACTAAGAACAGGAAGTCGGAAAACTATGTCCAGCTATGACATGGATCATTTATTTTTCTCTCTTTTTTTTAGAATCCTTTCCTGTAACCAGTGGCGTAGCTAAGGAGCTGTGGGCCCTGATGCAAGTTTTACATTGGGGCCCCCCAAGCACTCTATTTGGTGCGCCGTATCAATTGTTATGTATAGACTCTATACATAACAATTGATACGGCGCACCAAAACCTGCCAATGGCAACTACAGTGTCAGAGGTGCAAGTGGGGAGTGGGCAGTTTGTTAATGATTACCACTATTCAAAGTATCTATAGAAGTGGTTATTACGAGCACAGGACCAATAGAGAGCTAATACTGTAGTTGAGGGAGGGCCCCGATGCGGTCGCAACCTCTGCAGCCCTTATTGCTACGCCCCTGCCTGTAACAGCTTTCTGCATGCTGGATTATGTCCCTCTGTAATATGAATAGATTATATAGGCATACTGCACACCAGTGGCTGGTGTATGCCTGGCTTTTAAGGACATGATGAAGTGATCTGAACCTTCACTCACTGACCTGAAGAAATGCATTATGGGAGTAACTTTATATCTTTTATATCTCTATCTATCTATCTATGTATCTATCTATCTATCTATCTATCTATCTATCTATATATTCTTTTATTTTCAAGTGTGCAGTACAAAAAGCTAATTTAGCAAGCTTGAGGGTATATAATCAAAACTCATGTATAATCATCACACGCTCTAATATGACCATTATAGGCATAACGCATTATAATGTTCAATCCAGTTTCATCAACAAAAAACAGGTATGGTCAACAGGGTATCCAAGAAGATCTGAAGTTAAATGTAACTTCCAAGTAATCAAAATGGATCCTGTAAAGGTGCGTACACACGCACAACGACGGGTCCGTCAGACCCTCCCGCTGGGCGGACTTTCAGGCGACAGTAGCGCGTGTGTACGCACTGTCGGTGGACTGATAAGGCTGTTTCTGAACGATCCGCCAATAGAGTGATACACAGATATTGTACTCACCTACTTTGTTTTCACCCTTTTTTCTCAACCCCTCCCTCCCCACCTCTGGACATGGTTCTCCCGGGCATGGGCGTAACTTCTTGCTCATATGAAGCTGAATTTCTGCCTAATTTGATTTCTGTCAGGCAGCACTCCCTGAATTCTACTTCTTGCTGTGTATGTAGTCTCATTCTCTCACCCTTCTGGTTTAGTAAGAGGAGAAAATTGTATTCAGGTACATACAGCATTAGAGGTGAGGTATGTCTCCACTTAGAGAATTCTCCACTTATGCGTTGCGATTCCGTCGCGGAAAACGCGGCAACGAATCCGCATGCGGGTGCGGATTCGTTCGTGTTCCCATGCGTTTTTTAATGCGATTCCGCTCACGGTTTGCTCTATGCGATTTTAATCATGTCAATGCCGGTAAGCATTGACATGGATTTTTAAGCGACAATGCACGCAAAAATGCATGGAAAACCGCAAGACAAAAACGCTTGCGGTTTTCCTATTATTTCCTATTCGCATGCGGGTGTGCGGTATGCGAATTCTGATTGGTCTGCCATGCAGATTTTTTTCTGCACAGCAAACCGCACAGAATTCCCGACAGGAAATGCTGGTAAATCTCACCATCAGAGACTTGGACTGCAAAACACCTGCCAGATGTTTTAAAGAGAATCTGTATTGTTAAAATCGCACAAAAGTAAACATACCAGTGTGTTAGGGGACATCTCCTATTCCCCTCTGTCACAATTTTGCCGCTCCCCGCCGCATTAAAAGTGGTTAAAAACAGTTTTAAAAAGTTTGTTTATAAACAAACAAAATGGCCACCAAAACAGGAAGTAGGTTGATGTACAGTATGTCCACACATAGAAAATACATCCATACACAAGCAGGCTGTATACAGCCTTCCTTTTGAATCTCAAGAGATCATTTGTGTGTTTACCTTCTGTCCCCTGCAGCTCTCATGCACTGAAGTGTCAGGCTGCTGGTTTCTTGCTGCAAACAGCTCTGCCCTTGTCTATAATTCCTCAGTATGTAAAAGCCCAGCCAGCTCAGAGGACGATTTATCCAGCTTGTAAAAAATAAGAGCGAAGATAGAAGCTGCCCTAATCTAAATAACACACAGGCAGTGTGTATAGAGGGGCCTGGAGGGGAGAGTGCATAGCAGAACCACAACACTGAAGAACTTGGCAGCCTTACAGACACAGGACGACAAGTCCGACAGGGGAGAGATAAGCTGATTTATTACAGAGATGGTGATAGTAGAAAGTGCTGCAGTAAGCCAGAGCACATTAGAATGGGTTTTGGAACTTGTAGGAAGATAAAAAACAGGATGCAATTTTTGGTACAGAGTCTCTTTAACTTTCTGCTACTCCTTTCTTAGGTGTTTAAAAATTGCCTGGAAACAAGCTCAGAACTAAATATAAATGTGTTTATTACCGTGGCTTCCAATATATTGTCATATCTGATGCAAAGCCGCAGTAACACTTTATATGTAGTCTGAATAATGAGCTCATTCAGTAATCTGCATAATACATAAACAGAAAGTCACTGGGAAAATGAGCATTGTATGTGGTTGCAGTTCAAAACGGCTACTGTATATTTCTGTAGCAACTCATTATATGTGGCCTTGTACTAGACTAAGAGGCGCCCCAGGGCCCCCAACCTCCCCAATACCTTAATCTCTAGTTATCTGACTTGCAGTCACTGCCATGTATCCCCTTTTCCTATTTCTTTCTGCTTCAAACACAATTGGGAATGACAACTGAATGAATTGTGCGCCCCCTCCTACACTGCGCCCTGAGGCTGGAGCCTCTCCAGCCTCTGCCTCGGCCCAGCCCTGACTCTGACTCCTTGAATCCTTAGTCTAATACTTACCAGGGCTGTGGAGTTAGTACAAAAATCATCCTCCGATTCTTCAGTTTATGAAACCACCAACTCCCAAGTACCCAAAAATTACTCCGACTCCTCGACTCCACAGCCCTGGCGCTGATGCCGTGTTTGAGTGAACCTTGCATGCCCGACCTTCTTTGCTTGGCTTGTCTTTTAAGACACGAGCAGTGAACACAAGTAATGAGTTAAGTGCAGGTATATGTTTAACGTTTCGAGTAATACATTTACTGCTTTCACTGCTACAGTGTAAGGTTATGTATTCTCTCAGTAGGTAGGATTGGCCTCTACGAATCGTACAAATAAAGAGGAACTGTAGTGAAAATAATTTACTGAAAAAATTGCTTTTTTATAATATTCACTTTTAAACGATTTAGTCAGTGTTTGTCCATTGCAAATTTTTTTCTCACCCTGATTTACAGGTCCTTCTCAAAAAATTAGCATATTGTGATAAAGTTAATTATTTTCTGTAATGTACTGATAAACATTAGACTTTCATATATTTTAGATTCATTACACACAACTGAAGTAGTTCAAGCCTTTTATAGTTTTAATATTGATGATTTTGGCATACAGCTCATGAAAACCCAAAATTCCTATCTCAAAAAATTAGCATATCATGAAAAGGTTCTATAAACGAGCTATTAACCTAATCATCTGAATCAACTAATTAACTCTAAACACCTGCAAAAGATTCCTGAGGCTTTTAAAAACTCCCAGCCTGGTTCATTACTCAAAACCGCAATCATGGGTAAAACTGCCGACCTGACTGCTGTCCAGAAGGCATCATTGACACCCTCAAGCAAGAGGGTAAGACACAGAAAGAAATTTCTGAACGAATAGGCTGTTCCCAGAGTGCTGTATCAAGGCACCTCAGTGCGAAGTCTGTGGGAAGGAAAAAGTGTGGCAGAAAACGCTGCACAACGAGAAGAGGTGACCGGACCCTGAGAAAGATTGTGGAGAAGGACCGATTCCAGACCTTGGGGGACCTGCAGAAGCAATGGACTCAGTCTGGAGTATAAACATCCAGAGCCACCGTGTACAGGCGTGTGCAGGAAATGGGCTACAGGTGCCGCATTCCCCAGGCCAAGCCACTTTTGAACCAGAAACAGTGGCAGAAGCGCCTGACCTGGGCTACAGAGAAGCAGCACTGGACTGTTGCTCAGTGGTCCAAAGTAGTTTTTTTGGATGAAAGCAACTTTTGCATGTAATTCGGAAATCAAGGTGCCAGCGTCTGGAGGAAGACTGGGGAAAGGGATATGCCAAAATGCCTGAAGTCCAGTGTCAAGTACCCACAGCCAGTTATGGTCTGGGGTGCCATGTCAGCTGCTGGTGTTGGTCCACTGTGTTTTATCAAGGGCAGGGTCAATGCAGCTAGCAATCAGGGGCGTTTGTGTCACTAGGCAACTATAAATTGTTGCCTATAGCGCCGTGGGTGGAAGTGGGCGCCCTCTCGCCAAGTCACCGCTCTGCCTCTGTGCGTGTTTATTTATTTTTTTTCAGCCAGGTCGGCGCCGGCTGTGACAGGCAGCTCAGCCTGTGCCCGGCGCCGCCTACTGGTCCGCCCCCTTCAGTGTTCTCCCCAGGGCCAATTAGGTGGGCGGGCCGCTAGGCTGTTTTTAAACCCGCCCAGCTGTTGTCATTGGCCCACCTAGCTAGAAAAAAAAAAGCCGAAGTAGAAGCAGCCAACCGCGCTATACATCATCATGCCGACACAGCTGCAGTCTGCATGTACGCTTTCTCGCCTCTCTACCTCTGTCTGTAGCCTGCATAAGTATGCAGATAGGCAGGCTAGCAGCAGTGGGTGGCCGCGGGCAGGCTGGAGGGGCTCGCCTATTACGGATTCTGGCCGACATTCTTTCTCCAGGCTCCGGTGGATCTTGTAGAGCTGTCCGGCTTCCTTACTTTGAAAACAGGCCTGTGTTAGTGTTGTCCGGATCATGAACGATTCGGATCTTTGATCCGAATCTATTTTATGAGTCGATCATCCGAATCATCAAAATGAGTGATTCGGATCGCAAAAGGGGCGGGGCCAGGAGCGACACGCCCCCTCTCAGCGGGCAGCGGGGTCCTGGAAGCAGAGCAGGGATGGATCGCTCTGTTGGATGGGAGGCAGCCTTGCAGCCACAGGTAGTTGAGAGAGAGGGGACATCAGTGCCACTGCCAGATATGTGTAGAGCACAGATACTGGCTGCAATGTGCTGCCCATTATAGGCTGGCTGTTCAGTAGTGCTGCACAGTGATCACATTGGAAACTTTTGGCTCAGCACAGCTCAGTAACTTTGCAGGCACTGTGATTGCTGTGCAATATGACCCTCCTGTACTGGGCACTAAACAGCTGCACTTATCTTTGGGGAATGCTTTCTTTCACTGTGCGACGTTTTCATTCAGAGTACACAGATGAGCATATAGGTGAAATACATGTAAAGCATATGATTGCAGCATGTGGGTATTACGTGCAAACATTTCTGCTCTCTGCTCCTCCCTCCTCCCTTCTCTGTCCACCCCCTGCCCTCTGTCCATCTTCTCCCCTTCTCTGTGTGTCCACCCCCCTCTCCTTTTCCTGTCCTGCTAGTCATTTCACCCCCCCGAATGCTTCCCTTGTAAAATGATCCGAGATTCGGATCAAAGATCCGGATCTTTTCAATGATCCGATTCGAATCATCCGGATCATTGAAAAGATCCGAACTTCCCATCTCTAGCCTGTGTAACAGCGCAGCCAATCGCTGCGTTCCCAAGCAAATCAGGGGTGCCCAGCCATCCAATAGCATGGCTTGGGGAGTGGCTTATGCAGTGCTGTGTTGTGACACGTGGAAGAAGCTGGCGGTAAATGAAAGATCATGGAGGGAGCCGGGGTTTGTGCACGGAACAGCCAGGCAGAGAGAAGCAAAAGCTACAAACACAGGTTAGCATAATGTAAAGTCTGCCTGGCTGGAATGTGAGGAATTTCTTTTCATCTACTGAGCGGCTGCGCTGGCAGTGTGGATTCGCGCCCCCTCTCCCCCTACTCACTCCTCAAGATGACCCGGTGTGTGGATTGCAGATCTCAGCGTCTCCCAGACAGGACACTGGCCAGCTGCATACAGAGGGGACTCTTCTTGTCCTGTCACAGGGCTTTGTTATATAGCCTGATTTCAGTGCGCAGGTGATCATCTGGAATAATATAGTGTGTGTGTGTGTACAGTGTGTGTGTGTGTGTGTGTGTGTGTGTGTGTTTTGTTTTTTAATTCAGCCTTTTGCTGTCTATTTTGGTTCAATACCTATTATTTATGATAATTGAATTACCCCTGTCAACATGTTAATAACTATCCACAGAAGAGCTTGCAATCTAATTCCTGCCTTCATGTCACTATCTATCCACAGAAGAGCTTACAATCTAATTCATGCCTTCATGCCACTTACTATCCAGGAAGGATTTTACAGTCTAATAAATGCCGTGATGTCACTAACTATGAAAGAGGATCTTGCCATCTAATCCCTGTTGTGATAATGCTAAATATCCACATACGATTTTACAATCTAATCGCTGCCGTCATGTCCCTAATGGTTGGTACACACTGAGATTTTCTGGCAGATTTACTGCCAGATCGATTATTTCCAGCATGTCCCATCTGATTTCAAATTGATTTTTCATTCAAATCTTTTGGAAAATTGGGCATGTTAGAAATAATTGATCAGGTAAAAAAATCTGCCAGAACATCTCATGGTGTGTACCAGGCATACCTATCCACAGAGGAGTTTACAATCTGATCCCAGCCATTATGTCACTAACTAAAAACAGAGCAGTTTACAATCTTATCCCTTCTGTGATGTCACTAACTATCCACAGAGGAGCTTATGATCTAATCCCTACCGTCATGTCACTAACTGTACTCAGAAGATCTTACAATCTTGTCTTTGCTGTTAATCATGTCGCTGGGGGAACTTGAGCACAATAATCTGAAACAATTTCTCCCTAACGCTATACACACAATGCAATTTTCTGACAGATTTACTGTCAGACCGACTATTTCCAACATGTCCAATCTGATTTCTGATCACATTTCTGCTTGGTTTCCCATAGAAGTGAACGGAAAATCGATTGAAAATCAGAGTTAACATGTTGGAAATAGTCGATCTGACAGTAAATCTGTCATAAAATTGCATTGTGTGTACCTAGCAGGTACATTGGCTCGTCTCCTCATCCTCCGCCTATGCTGTAAGCAGAATTGCACTGGTCCTGCATTCCCCTGTCACACCCCACCCGGCTACTTTTTCATGCCACCCGGCTGGAAAAAAATCCTGGGGAGAACACTGCCCTTCCTCTCCTCTTTTCCGAGCAAGCAGCACGCACATTAGTTTATGTGCGAGTGCGGTGCCGCCGCCGCCTACTGGTCCGCCCCCTCTCCCCACAGTGAGTGCCATCTGCAGATCTGCTGCTGCTCTCGATAATTTTTTTTTATATGCATCCTGGCTGGCCCTGAATCCGCCCCCCCCCCCTCCCGCTCGCCCATATCGCTGCAGGCAGTGGCTCCTGGGATGGATGATAAATAATACAGGCATATAGCATCATGCCTGCTGCTGTGTGGGTCTGGGCAGGACTCGGAGGGAGGGAGACACACATGCTGCACAGTGTGCACACAGTCTGCAGAGCAGCAGAGGGGAGACCCTCATTGTGAGTGGCGTGCCCCCTCTTGATATAACCCATGACGCAATAAGTGTATTTTCTGGTGAAACGCTGGTGTAGTATGATTTTCGGGGGTCTTGGGGTGGAGTTCACCACAGGGGTGGTGTTCACCACGGGGGTGGGGAGTATGGGGCTGCAGGGCAATCACGGGGGGGGGGGGACCACAGGATTTCTCGCCTGGAGTGACAAAATGGCTAGAGACGCCCCTGCTAGCAATCAAGAGATTTTGGAACACCTTATGCTTCCATCTGCTGAAAAGCTTTATGGAGATGAAGATTTCATTTTTCAGCACGACCTGGCATCTGCTCACAGTGCCAAAACCACTGGTAAATGGTTTACTGACCATGGTATTACTGTGCTCAATTGGCCTGCCAACTCTCCTGACCTGAACCCCATAGACAATCTGTGGGATATTGTGAAGAGAAAGTTGAGAGACGCAAGACCCAACACTCTGGATGAGCTTAAGGCCGCTATCGAAGCATCCTGGGCCTCCATAACACCTGAGCAGTGCCATAGGCTGATTGCCTCCATGCCATGCCGCATTGAAGCAGTCATTTCTGAAAAAGGATTCCCGAACAAGTATTGAGTGCATAACTGAACAAAATTATTTGAAGGTTGACTTTTTTTGTTTTAAAATCACTTTTCTTTTATTGGTCGGATGAAATATGCTAATTTTTTCAGATACGAAATTTGGGTTTTCATGAGCTGTATGCCAAAATCATCAATATTAAAACAATAAAAGGCTTGGACTACTTCAGTTGTGTGTAATGAATCTAAAATATATGAAAGTCTAATGTTTATCAGTACATTACAGAAAATAATGAACTTTATCACAATATGCAAATTTTTTTAGAAGGACCTGTACATTCTGGAATTACTCACAGATGGCGACATCCTTAGACCTGTCAGGTGATCTCTGCGGATCATTTGTTAACTGAGAGTTCAGAAGCCAGTACAAATAATACTGGTCTCCCAAAAAAAATGAGGGGGGATTCCACCTAGCTGATCAGCCTAGGCTAAGCCTCAGTGGGAGGGTGGGGCTACATACCAATATATAACTATAGGTAGTGTTTCTGATGCTGAAGCCAGGAAGCTTACCATAAAAGTGGGGATCCTGAATAATTTACTGCATTCTACTATATGTTACTACCAGGGCTGTGGTGTCGGTACAAAAATCATCCGACTCCTCAGTTTATGAAACCTCCGACTCCAGGTACCCAAAATTGCTCCGACTCCTCCACTCCAACTCCACTGCCTGGTTACAGCGCCTCTTTACATTAACCCCTTCCCGATCGCCTAACACTGATAGGCGTCGGGAAGGTGGCAGCCCCAGGACCGCCTAACAGCGATCAGCGTCAAGTGCGGTGGACGGGGATTAGCAGGAAACGTTTGTATGTAATCGGTTGTGCAAACATTCCCTGCGGAGACACGGAGCTCCGTGTTCAGCCTACCAGCCGTGATCGCGGTTAACAGGTTGTAAAATAGAAAACAACAGCCTGTATTTGTACAGCGCTGCGATCTCTTGCAGTGCTGTACAGGGGACAGCTCTGTCACTGAGCTGCCCCGAGGAGAAGCTCAAGAAGTAATCGCACTCATAGGCTAATGGGGGGGGGGGGGCACTCATAGGCTAATGGGGGGGCGGGCACTCATAGGCTAATGTGGTGGGGGGGAAATAAAAATAAAAAATGACATTTTTATTAAACAAAAATAATATTTAAATTAATAAAAATAATTGCAGCAGCAATCAGAAAGCGATGTGACTTATCATTCCAGCCGCTGATGCAGCTCGATTGATAAGATCCGACAGGTCGGATCTCGCCACCGCCGATTCCCTGCTCGTTCCCCACGAGGGGACAATGGCAGGGAGTCCAGCGGAAGATAAGCAGCGCCGGCGGGGACGAGCGGGGGATCAAATCCAACGCACACGTGGACGAGCGGGGACACGGCTGGTACGTGCGGGGATGCGGAAGAGGCGATCCGGCGGCTAATCGAGCCGCCGGATCGCTCCGTGTAGATGTAGCTTAAAGGGAAGGTCCAAGCAAAATAAAAAAATGAGTTTCACTTACCTGAGGCTTCTACCAGCCCCATGCAGCCATCCTGTGCCCTCGTAGTCACTCACTGCTGCTCCAGTCCCCTGCTGGCAGCTTTCTGACCTCGGAGGTCGGCGGGCCGCATTGCATAAGTTTTAACGCATTCTCACTAGTGCAGGAACATTAACACATACATTTTTACGCATTACTGGGTCAATGCGTAAAAATTTACGCATTGAACCAATAACGCGTAAAAATGTATGTGTTAATGTTCTTGCACTAGCGGGAATGCGTAAAAACGTACGCAATGCGGCCCGCCGACCTCAGGTCGGCAAGCTGCTAGCGGGGGACTGGAGCAGCAGTGAGTGACTACGAGGGCACAGGATGGCTGCATGGGGCTGGTAGAAGCCCCAGGTAAGTGAAACTAATTTTTTTATGTTGCTTGAACCTTCCCTTTAAGACGTTCAGACGTCCAAATGACCGGTTGTTTGGAAAAATCCGACATGTGTATGTACCTTAACAAAACTATACCTGTGTCAAGTGGAAAAACAAAATGGCCTGTACATTAAAGGCTACCACCTCAGCAGACCTAGATACACAACTGCAATGATGTCCTACAAGGAAACTATTTCCCTAAGCTCAAGCCGTTTCCTATAGAAGCTGCACTTCTGCATTATGGACCTGCAGGCATATACCCTTCAGAGGCCACACATCATCCTCCGCAACACTGCAGAGGTCTGACCATGGTCATGTGCAGCAGAAAACTAGTGACTGAAGGCCTTGATCCTTAGGAAGTTGTCAGGTTTGTGTGTGGTGCGAGGTGTAGCTCTTCTTAAAGCACCACTCCCTAAATTCTACTCCTTGCTGTCTTTGTAGTCTCAGTCTCTCAATGGTGACACTTCAGGGTTATTATTGGTATGAGCAGCTCTAGCTTAGTGCCACTATACCTTTAGTGCCACTGTACAATAAACAATGCATAGTAAACTCTTCCTAACTAAGACACAAGACAACGGTAAACCTCAAATAAAAAGTCCAGGCCTTCCTGTTCCCAAAACGAAAAGCTATACAAATAAATTACTGAAATTATTCTACACAGAGAGGAGAATCAGAAAGTCATGACAGCCAATCAGATTTCAGCTTTTAGTCAGTGTACCCAGGCTTTGTGAGTGTGATGGGCTGCAGACCACCATTGTACTGACACCATATTGCATTGCATGGGGCACTAATACCCACTGACTATTTCAGGGTTTTTTTTTGACCAACTAATTATATATACAGAGATGTGGATATACAGAAACTTTTAATATCACATGGAACAATGTGTTTTTTTTCTAAGAAAGGCAAATATTTTGATTTGCTCTGACAATCTACTACTAAGTTTAATAACTTTTCTTGGCACCCTGTAAATGTTCTGTGGTCCAAGATGATGCTATGTGCATTTCATCTCCCAGGATACTAGGCTCGCTACACTCCCTCCATAGAAACCGTGGCACTACAGTTAACAAATGATCACTAAAAATAGAGAATTCATCTAGTCTCATGCTACATTCTTTCCACTATGGATATAATTTCAAAATTGGGAGTTTTACTCATGCTTTCCCTAACATGACAGAGCTGGAACATGTTTGTATAGCATGACAGAGCTCTGCACACTGCAGTCATGATCACTATGGCCCTAGAGTTTATGCAAGAGGAGGGCAGGGAGTGACCCCAGAGGATCATGGGAGTTAGGCTTGGCTTCTCATACTGCAGCTCTATACAAATAAAGCCAATGTAAATAGGAGTAGAAGTACGCAAGATGAGAAACATTCTCATGAATTCTCCTTATCCTAGCAATACATTTCAGTGCCAACATATGGTTATTTATTTATTTTTTTCCACAATTTACTTCAAGAGAAATTACACTCTTGTGAGGAAAAAAGCAATTTCAAACAGGTTAGTTCTATAGTTTGCATAGATTTGAGAAAACATGATTACACTTTGCTATCCTTTCCCTGTGTGTATGTGTAAAGACAAACGTAAGTTAGTAAAATGCTACATGCAAGTGACAACTGCTGTATTGATTGGTTTAAGCCTGGTAAACACTTCCAATTTTTATTGCCCAGTGACTGACCAATGTGTGTTTGTACCCTTAAAGAGAACCGGAGGTGGGATTTAATTATGTTACTGGGGCACAGAGGCTGGTTGTGCACACTAAGACCAGCCTCTGTTGCCCCATGGTGTGCCCCCATGTCCCCCCTGTGCACCGCTATACCCCCGCAGTGCTGGCGACACGCAGCGTGTCGCCAGCACAATGTTTACCTATGCCCTGTCTGTCAGCGCTGCTCCCCCGCCTCCTCCGCATCGGCGCACCCGCCCGTGTCCCTTCCCTCCCGCTGATAGGAGGGAAGTGACGCGGGCGGGTAGCGGCGAGGCGGGGGAGCGGCGCTGACTGACAGCGCTTAGGTAAACATTGTGCTGGCGACACCCTTGCTGTCGCCAGCACTGCTGGGGGTATAGCGGCGCGCAGGGGGGACATGGAGGCACACCATGGGGCAACGGAGGCTGGTCTTAGTGTGCACAACCAGCCTCTGTGCCCCATTAACATAATTAAATCCCACCTCGGCTTCTCTTTAAGGTGCCCATAGTCCTGACGATTATGGGGAGATTCGACAGAGAGACAAATTGATCTCTAATCGAACCTGATTAGAGATAAATTTGTTTTTGGTGATCCTGCCCATGTACTACAGGCCGATTCCTGCCCGATTTCAGCATGAAATCTTCAGAGAATCGGCTGAGTCCGCATCGCCGCTGCCCCCGATGTATAATGGGGTGTGCGTAATTATTCAGCCCCCTGAGTCAATACATTGTAAAACCACCTTTTGCTGCAATTACAGCTGCCAGTCTCTTAGGGTATGTTTCTACCAGCTTTGCACATCTAGAGACTGAAATCCTTGCCCATTCTTCTTTGCAAAACAGCTCCAGCTCAGTCAGATTAGATAGACTACGTTTGTGAACAGCAGTTTTCAGATCTTGCCACAGATTCTCAACTGGACTTTGACTGGGCCATTCTAACACATGGATATGTTTTGTTTTAAAGGAGAACTGTAGTGAGAGGTATGTGGAGGCTGCCATATTTATTTCCTTTTAAGCAATACCAGTTGCCTGGCTGCCCTGCTGAACCTCTGCCTCTAATGCTTTTAGCCCTAGACCCTGAACAAGCATGCAGCATATCAGGTGTTTCTGATACTTTAGTCAGATCTGACAAGATTAGCTGCATGCTTGTTTCTGGTGTTATTCACACTACTGCAGGCAGATGGCTCAGCAGGGCTTCCAGACAACTGATATTGCTTAAAAGGAAATCAATATGGCAGCCTCCATATACCTCTCACTACAGATCTCTTTTAAACCATTCCTTTGTTGTCCAGGCTTTATGTTTAGGGTCATTGTCCTGCTGGAAGGTGAATCTCCACCCCAGTCTCAAGTCTTTTGCAGTCTCCAAGAGGTTTTCTTCCAAGATTGCCCTGTATTTGACTCCATCCATCTTCCCATCAACTCTGACTAGCTTCCCTGTCCCTGCTGAAGAGAAGCATCCCCAGAGCATGATACTGCCACCACCGCATTTGACAGTAGGGGTGGTGTGTTCAGAGTGATGTGCAGTGGTTTTCTGCCACACATAGCGTTTTGCATTTTGGCCAAAAAGTTCCATTTGACCAGAGCACCTTCCACATGTTGGCTGTGTCCCACACATGGCTTGTGGCAAACTGCAAACGAGACTTCTTATGCTTTTCTGTTAAATTGGCTTTCTTCTTGCCACTCTTCCATAAAGGCCAACTTTGTGCAGTGCACGACTAATAGTTGTCCTATGGACAGATTCCCCCACCTGAGCTGTAGATCTCTGAAGCTCGTCCAGAGTCACCACGGGCCTCTTGACTGATTTTCTGATCACCGCTCTCCTTGTTCGGCCTGTGAGTTTAGGTGGATGGCCTTGTCTTGGTAGGTTTACAGTTGTGCCATACTCCTTCCATTTCTGAATGATCGCTTGAACAGTGCTCCGTGGGATGTTCAAGGGTTTGGAAATCTTTTTGTAGACTAAGCCTGCTTTACATTTCTCAATAACTTTATCTCTGACCTGTCTGGTGTATTCTTTGGACTTCATGGTGTTGTTGCTCCCAATATTCTCTTAGACAACCTCTGAGGCCGTCACAGAGCAGCTGTATTTGTACTGACATTTTATTACACACAGGTGCACTCTATTTAGTCATTAGCACTCATCACTCAGAGCAAAGGGGGCTGAATAATAACGCACACCCCACTTTGCAGTTATTTATTTGAAAAAAAAAATTAGAATCATGTATGATTTTTGTTTTCACTTCTCACGTGTACACCACTTTGTTATGGTCTTTCACGTGAAATTCCAATAAAATTGATTCATGTGGCAGTAATATGACAAAATGTGGAAAACTTCAAGGGGGTCGAATACTTTTGCAAACCACTGTATATTTATACAGATTTTTACATCAGACCTGAAAGAGGGACATTGAGGGACAGAGGTATTTGGCTCCCAAAGAGGGACTGTCCCTCCAACAAAGTCACAGTTGGAAGCTATGCACCTCTGATTACAAATGGCAGGGGAGCAGACATCCCACAGAGTGCAAATGACTTTTTTTCATTCTTTACTTTATTTTGCTTACTGTGCAAAGGTTCAGAGCTCATCTAGGCTGATGTTGCTCATATTAGAGCTCTAAGGCCTCGTTCACATCATTTAGCGGAGATGGCCGTGCGATCGGAATGCAACACGAACAATCGCCCGCCATCTGCGCTACTATGTGCTGCTGATCCCATTCACTACAGTGAATGGATCTGTGCTGCGATTCCTGAAAAATGCATGCAGCATTGCATGGGAACGGTAGAAGGTCTTTCTATACCCTTCTACTGTTCTTGCGTGTTGCTCACTATACGTGCTGCCAAAATGCGTACGACAGCGTGTATAGTCTGAAGGAGGCCTCAGTGTCTCCAGGGTAAACCACACTTTCTCCCTGATGCAAACAGAAGAGACTGACAGAGGAGCTAACCCTTACCCCACTCTGTCCAGTATGAAGATTAAAAAAAATTGGCTAGATCGGGTCTCTACAGTAATTTCTTAGAAAAAGCTATTAATCATCACAAGGACACTGAGTCTGGCAGTAGTCACCTGAAAGCCTCTCCAGGCCTAATGCAATGTTTGTTTGTACACTTAATGAGGGAATTCATTTGTAATAACACACAGAACACAGCCAGGTCCTTAGTGATTGCAGTGACAGTGTTACTATGGGGTGAGCTCTCTGGGGCTCCCTGCATCCCTGCTCAGCTGTTAGCAGGATAGGGATTAGGCTAACCTCAAGAAGCAATTGCAGCTCTGAGGACTTCTGACTGATACATTTACAGTTTCTGTTGAGGTTTTAATTCAGAAATTCTTGTGGAACTACATCCCTTCTGAGATCCGCTCCACTTTCTTGATTTGTCAAAAGGAGGCAAAAATATGCAACATGCAGTTGCCCACAGCAGCCAATCAGAAGTTAAATTTTACAGGCCTTACTGTAGAGATTGGAAAAATGTATTATATTTTATAAGACTTTGTTGTACATTGAACTGTCGTCCAGTGTCTTTTAACCCCTTCTCTGTGGAGAGTAGAGCAAGGGGATGGTTCTTCATGGGAAGAGTTAAGGGGATTGCAGTAACAGCGCTGCACATGTATGAGCTGTCTTGTGAGGTGCTTCTGAGAGTAAGCAGGTTTTTGACTGATGTCTGCCTTAAGGATGCCACTAATGGTCCAATTTCTAGCGACAAATCGTTCGAGCAATCAGAAATTCTGATTGGAAGAAAAATCGTTTACTACACCATCAACGAACCAATCTTTGCTTCCTATCACAACCAATCAAGAAAATCCAAATTTTGATTTGACAAAAATCCAATCGTTTGTAATCGATTGTGCCCATCAATGGAGCTTATTTACAACCAATCCGATCAGAATTTCTGTTCGCTCGAACGATTTTTCGCTAGACATTGGTTAGTTAGTGGCCATCTTTAATTTAGTCAGACTTCAGCTGCAAGCTACATGCTTGTTTCAGGTATGTGATCCTGATACTGCTGCAACCAAAGAGATAGCAGGACTGCTGATGGCTTAAAAGGAAATAAATATGGCATCCTCCATATCGCTCTCAGTTTGGGTGACCTTTAAGGGCTGAGTGCAGCCATGCATTGTTAGATGCTTTAGTAAAGTAAATGTTAGATTCAATAAAAGCTTTGTATTATACACAGCTAGTGGCGGTACACGTGATCCATATTCAATCAGATTTCTGCTAGATTCTCATCTAATACTGACTCAAGTAAGATGGTAGTCCAGGTAAACAACTCATCTCATAGAAATGGCAATCAACTTCTTTACAGTATCTTACAGTGTATGGTCATCCTTCCTCTATTCAAAACTGACTACTGCTAATTTATAGTTTCTGGTAAGCTGAATGTCTTTCTGTGTTCTTATATCTTTCATGGATATCAGGATAAACTAAATCACCAAAACGCTCTGATATTAATTTCACATAGAGTAGCCTGACATTACAGTTTCTGAGAATACCTCTGAATCCCAGTCAGTACCAGTATAAGTATCTGCATAGAACATTTACCTCAGCAGATAAAAATGACAGTCAATTCAATAATAACATGCGCTAAAAAGAGTACATATAGAAGTACTTCACTATTTATTCAATTGTTAAAATCATAAAATACACACCTTCAATTTCAAATAATCCACCATATATAGTTCAACTCTCATTCAACCACTCACATACAACATAGAGGGCCCCTCTATTCAATCCTTTTTCACCAGTATTAAAGACTTCTCTAAAATCACGAGAAAGGACTAATGTTCCTTTATAGGGCTTTCTTCCCTTAATCCAATCAGAATAGTTTCCTTAGGATTCCTTCTATAACGGGAATCGCACTGTTGCCAATGTTCCTGATTAGTTACAGTTCCGTCAATTTAGACTCACGTGTCCCTTAGGATGGGGGATTAGCAGCCGCTTTTCACAGCGATATGTTCCTGTAGCAGGACTCCCCCGCTCTGACCTCTTTACGTGCTCCCACACTCTGCCCGCTGCCTCTCTGTCTCACCGGCGTCTTCCGGCGGCATACGAAGGTTCAGACTGCAAGACTCAAACCTCGCTCGCCGCACTTCCGCTCAGATGATCAGCTGATCCGGCCAGCGTCTCTTTTTGGGTGACGTCACCACACAGCTTCTGGATCTTTGTTTACAAGTGGCTGCTGCGCGCTTCCACAGCCACCTAAGTCCAGAGCTTTTTAGCAGATGTCTTTATAGCAGAAAAAACAACCTCTACGCGTTTCAGCCAATGCGTTGGCCCTCATCAGGAGGAATTGGTAATGCACAGGAGGCCAGTGAATTCTCTTGTCTTTATAGTCCAGGGTCGCCATTTTGCTCTATCTCTTGACTCCGCCCTTATGCAAATACATAATTAGATCCTTTCCTCTTAAAGCAACGTTCTTCAGTATTCCTTCATTTTGACATTGGTGAATATAATGCACAGCACATCTTTGTTACCTCACTCACCAAACAAGATTCTTCCCCACCACATCAATCACCCACCCCCATAAAATTTGTTTATTAAAATTCACTCCTTTAGAATTACTTAAAAAAGGCAAAAAACTCCATTTCACTATTGAGGCCCTTAGGTGCCAATGTGTCCAACTGATAAATCCACTTAGATTCTTTTTGTGACATCTTGCTTATATAGTCACCACCCCTTTTAGCTGGGTGGACGACCTCCAAACCATAAAATATAGTCCCCTTTAAAAGGCCTCTATGTTTCTCTTTATAGTGTTTGGACAGTGGGTGTCCCTCATTTTTCTTTTTTATATTATTAAAGTGTTCCCCGATCCTCCTCTGTAGAGATCTTTTTGTCCTCCCCACGTATCTTTTTTGACAGGGACATTGGATACAATAGATCACACCACTAGTTGTGCATGTGATCGAGTCTTTGATCTTATACATCGTTGAGTCTGGTGCCTGAATCTCCACTATCCTCCCTGGATTGCTTGTTCTCCTACAGTTGAGGCAAAAACCACACCTCATAAACCCCCCTCTCTCACGTTCTTGTGCTGTGTTTATCCCATATTTGCATTCATTAGCTGCTGTGGCTGTGGATAATCCAATATTTGGTGCTTTCTTAAAAATTAATTTAGGCCTCTCAGGTAACAACTCCCCCAGGGTTTTGTCTTCCTTCAATACATCCCAGTGCTTACGAATTATCCCCGCTATTTTGTTTGATTGTGTGGTATGCTGGAACAACATACTGAAGTTGTTCGCATCCCACTCTGTTTTATTATGATTTTTATTCATGGATAATAATTCCTCTCGGGGCTTCAATCCCACTACTCTCCTGGATTCCTCCACCTGCCTTAGCGGGTATCCTTTCTCCAAGAAGCAGCCCGCGAGCCTATCCGCCTCCATCTCATACTCCTCCACCTCCGTACAGTTACGACGTAGCCTCGTGAACTGCCCCCCGGGGATATTGTCCAACCATCGAGGAAGATGACAACTGGTATATAAAATATAGCTGTTGACATCAACCGTCTTTTTTGGGGGTTGAAGGGATTCCCCCATATAACGTGCAGCTCACTAACTCTTTTACCTAGCGCTAATTGTACTACTTAAAGAATTTGTTTACATTAATTCCCTATACAATATGGCAGCAGGAGGTGATTTGTGGAAGTTTAGGAATCATCGTGGGGAACGGATTAGGGAATTTTTTAAAGAACAGAACAGTCCTCAGGAAAGTAAAGGTGATATAATATACCATCTAAAGGAGTTGGAAAAATTATTGGTGAAGGAAACAAAGAATATATGGGAGGTGGCATCCTTGGAAAAGTATTTGCAGTGGGAAATAGCCCCGGTTGGCCTGGCGGTGACTAAGGTTCTGTCTGAGGATCTGGCAGATGGTGAAACACTGGCAAAGTGGGACTACATGTTTCACGTATTCTCAATGGAGACAATGCAATTTATTATTGATGCAAGAAAGGCACAGTCAGAGAATCTAGGGGAAAATATTAAAGAGGTACAAGAAAAATTAGCCCCCTTTAGGTTGTTGGAGCAGTACCAAAATATGGAGGTGAGTATTTGTAACAGACTAGAGTCACTGGAAAAGGAGATAGTGGGTAAGAAATTAAGGAAATTTGCCAGAGACTCGGTCCCTATGGAAGGAGATGAGCAATTAAGAATGATGGTAGAAGAAAGTGTGGAGGTGGAAAAATCTCACTGTGACAGTATGGAGAAAGGATACCCGCTAAGGCAGGTGGAGGAATCCAGGAGAGTAGTGGGATTGAAGCCCCGAGAGGAATTATTATCCATGAATAAAAATCATAATAAAACAGAGTGGGATGCGAACAACTTCAGTATGTTGTTCCAGCATACCACACAATCAAACAAAATAGCGGGGATAATTCGTAAGCACTGGGATGTATTGAAGGAAGACAAAACCCTGGGGGAGTTGTTACCTGAGAGGCCTAAATTAATTTTTAAGAAAGCACCAAATATTGGATTATCCACAGCCACAGCAGCTAATGAATGCAAATATGGGATAAACACAGCACAAGAACGTGAGAGAGGGGGGTTTATGAGGTGTGGTTTTTGCCTCAACTGTAGGAGAACAAGCAATCCAGGGAGGATAGTGGAGATTCAGGCACCAGACTCAACGATGTATAAGATCAAAGACTCGATCACATGCACAACTAGTGGTGTGATCTATTGTATCCAATGTCCCTGTCAAAAAAGATACGTGGGGAGGACAAAAAGATCTCTACAGAGGAGGATCGGGGAACACTTTAATAATATAAAAAAGAAAAATGAGGGACACCCACTGTCCAAACACTATAAAGAGAAACATAGAGGCCTTTTAAAGGGGACTATATTTTATGGTTTGGAGGTCGTCCACCCAGCTAAAAGGGGTGGTGACTATATAAGCAAGATGTCACAAAAAGAATCTATGTGGATTTATCAGTTGGACACATTGGCACCTAAGGGCCTCAATAGTGAAATGGAGTTTTTTGCCTTTTTTAAGTAATTCTAAAGGAGTGAATTTTAATAAACAAATTTTATGGGGGTGGGTGATTGATGTGGTGGGGAAGAATCTTGTTTGGTGAGTGAGGTAACAAAGATGTGCTGTGCATTATATTCACCAATGTCAAAATGAAGGAATACTGAAGAACGTTGCTTTAAGAGGAAAGGATCTAATTATGTATTTGCATAAGGGCGGAGTCAAGAGATAGAGCAAAATGGCGACCCTGGACTATAAAGACAAGAGAATTCACTGGCCTCCTGTGCATTACCAATTCCTCCTGATGAGGGCCAACGCATTGGCTGAAACGCGTAGAGGTTGTTTTTTCTGCTATAAAGACATCTGCTAAAAAGCTCTGGACTTAGGTGGCTGTGGAAGCGCGCAGCAGCCACTTGTAAACAAAGATCCAGAAGCTGTGTGGTGACGTCACCCAAAAAGAGACGCTGGCCGGATCAGCTGATCATCTGAGCGGAAGTGCGGCGAGCGAGGTTTGAGTCTTGCAGTCTGAACCTTCGTATGCCGCCGGAAGACGCCGGTGAGACAGAGAGGCAGCGGGCAGAGTGTGGGAGCACGTAAAGAGGTCAGAGCGGGGGAGTCCTGCTACAGGAACATATCGCTGTGAAAAGCGGCTGCTAATCCCCCATCCTAAGGGACACGTGAGTCTAAATTGACGGAACTGTAACTAATCAGGAACATTGGCAACAGTGCGATTCCCGTTATAGAAGGAATCCTAAGGAAACTATTCTGATTGGATTAAGGGAAGAAAGCCCTATAAAGGAACATTAGTCCTTTCTCGTGATTTTAGAGAAGTCTTTAATACTGGTGAAAAAGGATTGAATAGAGGGGCCCTCTATGTTGTATGTGAGTGGTTGAATGAGAGTTGAACTATATATGGTGGATTATTTGAAATTGAAGGTGTGTATTTTATGATTTTAACAATTGAATAAATAGTGAAGTACTTCTATATGTACTCTTTTTAGCGCATGTTATTATTGAATTGACAGTCTTTTAGAATTTTTTGGGGGTTGAAGGGATTCCCCCATATAACGTGCAGCTCACTAACTCTTTTACCTAGCGCTAATTGTACTACTTAAAGATAAAAATGACAGCAGATTTTTACCTGGAGGCTGACCTAGACTGCAGCCAACAACACAATCAACACAAATAAACAGAAATGGTTAATCCTACAAGCATCCACGCTATGTACCACTGTGAGATTTGCAGGTCACAGGCATAGCAGGTCACCGTACTCTCTTTATATGCATTCCATACTAGATTTCACCGTTCCTTCAACCCAGATCAAATGTTTTCTAGCTGGTCGTGGTGATTATGGTGGTCATGACTGGATATCACACTGATGGGTAGAAGCTGCAGCTTGGCCTTAGGCCCGGTTCACATTGGCAGAAAAAAAAGGTCAGTTTGAGGGTCGTAAAGGAACAGATCATAATGGATGCGAATGGATCCAATGTTAACCTATGGATCAGTTCGCATTGGTCTGTTTGAACGGATCCGTTCCACACGCTCTGCTGAACGGACCGCACGTTTGGTGCGGAAGCAATTTTTCTGGACTACTGAGCCCAGTGGAATGTTTGGTTAATCACACTGGCTAGAAAACAGACTATTCTTGCCAGCAAAAATCTACTTTGGTGATGGGGGTCTGGGGGGAGGGAGGGGGGATATGAGGAAATGGAACAGAACCGACGGACTGGATACGGAACGGAAAAGGATCCATTCAAATGAAAATCAGATCCGTATTCATGGATCTGTTTCCAATAAAGTGCCAGTGTGAACCGACCCTTAGTGATAAGTGCGTCCAGGCATAAACCAGCACAGTCCGTAAATTACCGGTCTGTTCTGCAGGAATGTTAACTCACTGTGCAGTGGCAGGAAGGGGTTAAGGCTTAGATCACACATAAATCTGCATAGTTCCAATCCAGTCTTGTCAGTTTTGCATCAGTTTTCTATCAGTTTGACCAGACCGGAAATGTACAGATTTATGTGTGAATACAGCCATAGAAACAGATACAAAACTGACAGAACCGGACTGGACCGGAAATGTACAGATTTATGTGTGAATACAGACCTAGAAGCAGATACAAAACTGACAGAACTGGACTGGACCGTAAATGTACAGATTTATGTGTGAACACAGCCATAGAAACAGATACAAAACTGACAGAACCGGACTGGACCGGAAATGTACAGATTTATGTGTGAATACAGCCCTAGAAACAGATACAAAACTGACAGAACTGGACTGGACCGGAAATGTACAGATTTATGTGTGAACACAGCCATAGAAACACATACAAAACCGATGCTAACTGTCAAAAACTGACAAGAAAGGACAGGACTGGACACCTTTTTGTGTGTGAACCAAGCCTAAAGGCAGCCACACACCATACAATGTTTTAAATATCTGTTCAATTTAAGAATAGCAATCAATTTTTCTGACTGATTGTAACAATTCAGAAATCTGACCAATGTACCACACACCTATGTTCAATTTTTCCCCAATCATGAATAAAATTATTGAAAGCTCAGAAAAAAATTGGTTGGAACTGTACATCAAGTAATTGACTATCCATCACACACCATACAATTCTTGATGAAGTTGGTCTGAAATTACCAACATGTCCAATCTCCAAAAATCGGAAAAAAAACGGGGAAATTTGATCAGATTTATCAATCGAAAACAAAGAAAAGTAATTGTATGATGTGTGGCCACCTTAAAGTTACATACCGAATCGGAATGAATAATGAAACATTTAGTAATGATGTTTAGACGGGGGGGGAGGGGGGCTGTACAAGTAGGATGGGCAGCCTGATATTAAAGGGAAGGTTCAAGCAAAATAAAAAAATGAGTTTCACTTACCTGGGGCTTCTACCAGCCCCATGCAGCCATCCTGTGCCCTCGTAGTCACTTACTGCTGCTCCAGTCCCCCGCTGGCAGCTTGCCGACCTCGGAGGTCGGTGGGCCGCATTGCGTACATTTTTACGCATTCCCGCTAGTGCAGGAACATTAACACATACATTTTTACGCGTTACTGGTTCAATGCGTAAATTTTTACGCATTGAACCAGTAATGCGTAAAAATGTATGTGTTAATGTTCTGGCACTAGCGGAAATGCGTAAAAATGTACGCAATGTGTCCCGCCGACCTCCGAGGTCGGCAAGCTGCCAGCGGGGGACTGGAGCAGCAGTGAGTGACTACGAGGGCACAGGATGGCTGCATGGGGCTGGTAGAAGCCCCAGGTAAGTGAAACTCATTTTTTTATTTTGCTTGGACCTTCCCTTTAAAACTACAGCTTGCTGATGGGGAGACCAGCAGCATAATAGAACACCTGTGCTCATGTGAAACTATCATGAACAATGGTTTTTGAACTAACATAGCATGTTGTCCTTATGGCTACTCCGTCATCATAAAAAGCACTATAGTAATTGGCCGATTATGAAAGAGTAAATCCTTTCTTTATAGTCTATGGGACACAATTTACCACAAGAAAATCTCACCGCCAGAATCGATGTGAGAAGAAGAACAGATACATCATTTTCATTGAGTTTGGTTGATGATGTAAAAATGACCTGAACACTTGTGAAAGGCTTCCCCTGACAATAGTTCCTTTGCTTCACACATACTTGGCACTCCTTGCAAGTCTGTGGTCACATATCACATGCTGAATTCCATGTTCCACATAACTGCCACAATTAGATCAAATGCGCACATAACTTGCATTATCTGCTGCTAAAGCTGAGGGCTTTCACAAGAAATATTTGCCATCCTCTGACTGTAGTGCCAAGAAATAAGAAGAAACACTTGCATTTTCTTTTGAAACTGAAAGATATTATGAAGAATAAAGTAGCAGCCCTGTTTACCATAGAAGGTAGGACACAGGACACAAAGGTATAAAGGGCCACTATAGCAAAAGAATGTAAAATGTTAAAATACATGTACACATACATTCAATTGTCCCAGAGTAAATTAACTGTATTTTTGTACTTCCTCTTTAGCTGTCACTTACAGTAGGCATTAGGATATGATGACTCTGAACCTCTTCATAAGAATCAGAATCAGCTTTATTTCTCCAATTACAACTGGGGATTGTACCCAGAATTTTTGGGCTCTTAGAAGGTTGAGCAATGATACAACGGGAACATACAAGGTTAGGTACAGTTATGAATAACATTGAGTAGACAGTGATACAGTACAAGTAAGACAACAATGAATGAACAGTAGTGCAATAATAGCACAGTGAACAAGTAGTGCAGTAATAGAATCAGGGGAAAGTAGGACAAGAGGGCAGGACAGTGGGGGTTAGGGTAAGACCAGAAAAGGGAAAAGACTGCGAGCCATGTGGCTGTGGCTGCCATCAACAGCACCATCAGTTGTATCCATGGCGAATCAGCTGCTATTTTCTTTGGGTTGGATCAGTGGAGGAGAAACAAGTAGAGACTGGGGGGGGGGAGTAACAAGTGGGGAAGCAAGGGTAGGTAGGTTGAGCAAGGTACAAGGAGCCGGGTAGGTGAGGCTGCTGTCCTGGGTTCTATGTCCCTTTTAAGCAGGGCTGCAGCTTGTAAGCAAGTCCCCAAGATCCATGCGGTCAGCGGTCAGCTAGTCTGCCCACATTGCAACCCAACAGACTTATAAAGTGCTGAAGCTGGTATGCCAGGGCTGCAGATCGGTTCTTCAGAGAGCAGAGACAGTTCATCAGGGGTAAGTTGGGGGGGAGGCAGAGCAAAATAGGAGGAAATAAAAAATAGGAGGAAAAATAGTAGGATGGCCTTGGCTGCCATCTGTGCAGCCATCTTGAAGTTTTACTAACTGGCTTTGGACAAGTACATTTCCTCATGTTGGATTCTTAAGATTTCCTTTATTTTCAAAAGTGGAACAATCCACCTGCCAGAACAATCAAGTAAGGAGACAAGCTGGCTTCTTTATATAAGTCTTTGCCAGTATCACAGTATTAGCTGCCCCCCAATATCGTAGTATTGGCTGCCCTTTACTCCCAATAGCAGCAGTAGCCTGTCCACTTTGTTCCCCTCACATCTTCCCCAAGATAGCTGCATTAGGTGGTACCTTTTTGTTCCTTCCAAGTAGCATTGTGTGGCCTTGTCATTCCTCCCCATATAACTAAGTTGGGTCCCATCCCTCGGGTTCCCAGTCTATTGCTTGCAGTGGAGTACTCCCACCTGTTCAGCCTGCGCATGGGACAGAGATGCCGCTGGGATGGAGACGTAAGGACTCTGAAGAAAGAAAGGGGGAGTGTGATGGCTGGACAGGTGAGAACTCCTGCAGTGAAACGGGACCCCAAGGAACCACCTAACTATCTGGTGGGGGGTCTATACAGCTGAGGATTGTTGGGATGTTTCAGCTATGGTAGCGCTGGCCCTATCAAAACCTGCTGGTGAGTGATTCAGAGCCATCAGATTGATAATACCTACTGTAAGTGATAGCTGTATAGGAAGGAAATAATTTACTGTGCATTCACTTATGTATGTGTCTGCATAGATTTTAAATGTTACAGTTTTTCTCCATAGTGCCTCTCTTAAGTACACGTGTGCTTCCTAACCCGTGTTTGGCCTCCTTGATCAATTTTAAAGTTAGCGGGCCGGTCCTGGACTTTCTGCTGCCTGAGGCAAAGATCGTGAAGGCGCCCCCCCCCCCGATACCCCCCACCCCTCAGCCGATGCCCCCCCCCCCCCCCCTATATCCCTGTCTGTCTCCATCTGCTTGTTCTCCCTCCTGTCTTTCTTAGCGGAATTAAGCCTGATACACACTTTCAATTACGATTGGCTAATCATTGACCAATTTTACCACCTTCCTTCATGTAGTATAAGGGATAACTACATAATCTGCTCATAGTGTGCAATATCTGCTGCCCAGCCTCATACTACATGACGCAGGTGGTAAAATTGGTCAGTGATTGGCCAATCATAATTGAACGTGTGTACCAGGCTTTAGCCCTCATCTTAAAAGTGGATGTGTTAGAGGATTTAAATGAATCATGTATAATCCAGGGAGTGGGACCGAGTTGGTTTGCTGAGACAGTGTGTTGGTTGGGTGTGGAGAGGAATCGTGACGATTCCTCTCCACACGGTGAACCTGACCCAACCAACACACTGTCTCAGCAAACCAACTCGGTCCCACTCCCTGGATTATACATGATTCATTTAAATCCTCTAACACATCCACTTCTAAGATGAGGGCTAAAGCCTGGTACACTCGTTCAATTATGATTCAGTCGTCAGAGTCTATGCCACTGTGATTCACCACCTTGCTGTCAGAGATCATCTCAGAGACGTTACAGACGTAAATAGTTGGAGCGCAGACAGACCATGCTTTCATGCCTCTTTCCTTATCTCTCCTCCCAATCCAAACCACTAGGTGCCTTCAGTCAGTCCCACTGGCAATATAGCTAGCCTAGCCAGCCCAGGTTGTAAGTATGGTGCAGTACAGCAGCAGACCGTGCAGTTGGTGAAGCCTGGTGCTGCTGCCACCCTCCTGTATGTCCCCGACCCAACCCCTTTTATTATAGCAGCAGGCAAGTAGGCAACCAGTACAGACATCATCATCATCATCATCATCATCACATAGCAGTAAAAAAAAAAAAAAAAAAAAAAGGGAATCCACGGCCGACCAACCGTGGCTCCTCATGCCTGAGAGGACTGAGGCAGGCAGAGTGACTCACCGGGGATGGGGTCTGGCGGCGGCAATGGCAGAGGGCAGGCGTCGGGCATCCAGCATGATCCATCCTGCACTGGAAGGCAGGGGACAGACGGCTGCGGAGGGCATGCTCCATCTCGCGCTGGCAAGGCCGGTGAACAGCGGCGGCAGGCTCGTCATCATCGTCATCGTCGTCGTCACGGCGGCGCTCAGTGACCGTGACTGACACAATCAGGGACAACAGGGCGGGCAGCAGCCGCCGCCATCATCATCATCTAGCAGGCTGCTTTTGGAGAGGCCGCAGAGCTCGGAGTCGTCGGACTCGGAGACCGGCGGCATCACGGTGGGTGGCACGTGGCAGCAGAACTGGCGTGCGGTGCACTGCACAGCCTAGTTGGGGGCGGGCAGGGGGCGGGTCCCAGGCAGAACACAGTCCGGGCGGCCGGGTCAATGACTCACGGTGTGTGCAGGCACAGAGGCGTCACAGCCAGGACTTCACTGCAGAGTCTGCACTGCAGCCTGCAGGCAAATTGAGGAAGCAGCCAATCAGGCGGGCCGGGCAGCGGTAAACCAGCACTCACTCTCCTCTCCAGTCAGACTAGAAGGCGGCAAGAACCAGGTGCAGTTACTTCCTCGTTATGCCTGGTGCTGCCCCTCCACTTCCTGCCGCCTGAGGAACTCGCCTCACCCCGCCTCATGGGCGGGCCGGCCCTGGCGACACTTACCAAATGGTTGGAAAGTCTCCATACCGGCTTTGCTGCTGCTCTGTACCTAGAACAACAGCATTTTATACCTCAGCATTATCCAGCTCCTCCTACTCCTTCTCACAGTTCTGATCAGTTTACATCACTTAGCAAAGTGCTGAACAAGCTTGTCTTTAGGAGATCACTGTGCAGATTGGGACAAAAAGCTCATCCGCCAAGCTTTTATATTGCCCTCTGATGTATTTATACATGTTAATTAGATCCCCTCTAATGCTGGATCCACACGGTACGTTCGCGCACTCGATTTCCTGTTCGATTCCAGTCGATTCGTTTATTTCCAACATGTCCGATTTGGATTTCGATGGATCGTTAGGTCGATTCGCATGCAAAGTATGCCGAATCGACCTAACGATCCATCGAAATCCAAATCGGACATGTTGGAAAAAAACGAATCGACGGGAAATCGAGTGCGCGAACGCACCGTGTGGATCCAGCATAATGCTGGGAATACACCATATAATTTTCTGTTAGATTTTCTGTTAGATATACCTGCCAGATAGGTCATTTCCAACATGTTGGAAATGACCTATCTAACCATCTATCTGCCTAGCAATTAGGCATTGTTCTACTCAGCAGGAGATAACCAGAAGACAATGCACCAGAGATAATGACCAGTTTCTGCAGAAAATAATCTAATTACAGAAAATCTAACAGAAAAATCTAAAAGAAAATTGTTTGGTGTATTTCCAGCAAAGGCTTCTTTTCTCTAGACTAAATAAACCCGGTTTATCTACCCTTTCTTGGTAAGTGAGACCTTCCATCCCTCGTATCAATTTTGTTGCCCGTCTCTGCACCTGCTCTAAAACTGCAATATCTTTCCTGTAATGTCGTGCCCAGAACTGAATTCCATATTCCAGAGGTGGCCTTACTAGAGAGTTAAACAGGGGCAATATTATGCTAGCATCTCTAGTTTTTATTTCCCTTTTAATACATCCCAAAATTGTATTAATTTTGAAGAAGGAGAGATCTGCTCAACCGGTACATTGCTCTCGCAAGCATAAATCTGACCACTAACCCTATTAACACATAAATGCGAACAGTGAACAATTTAAATAGACATAGCATGAAATACAAAGCATGTATATAAAAGTACAAATAGTGCTCAATTAAGAACAAGTGAAATCCATGTACAATTTAAAAAAAATGGCATGGGTAATACACAAAATCTTGCAGTATCATAGAGGAGGGGAGAGAGGGATGGGCAAAAAGTGAGGTGAAAAGGGGAGAAGGGAAGGGAAAGGGGGAGTAAGGGAAGGAAAAGGAAAACCTTTTTTTATTAGCTTTAACTGCAGCGGCTTGGCATTGAATATGATTATTTAACTTCCTTCTCCTATGTCCTTCTCCAAGTTTGATGTCCCCATCTGTATTCCGTTTATTTTGTATGGTGCTAGACCATTGGTACGACCAAAATGAATGACTTTACATTTTTCAACATTGAATTTCATCTGCTATTTATGTGCCCATATAGCCATCCTATCCAGATCCTGTTGCAATATGTCCCCATCTTCCTGAGAGTTGATGAGTCTGCACAATTTTGTATCATCTGCAAAAATAGCAACATTGCTTTCTACTGCATCTACTGTATCATAAATAAATAAATTGAAGAGCACTGGACCCAGTACTGACCCCTGGGACACCACTGCTAACAGTCACTCATTTTGAATATGATCCATTGACCACAACTCTTTGTTTTCTGTCCGTTAGCCAGTTCCCTATCCATGCACACAGACTGATCTGAGTCTGGCCATTTTATTTATTTTGTACTGTATGACTCACAATAAAAGGAACCGTACACCGATGGAGTTAAATGCATATGTTTCCAGACCCAGTGCCCCCCACGCCATTTGGGTGAATCATTAATATATGTAATGACTTATGCTCATAAAACCAACAGAGCAAGTCCGTTCCTAGGAGTACCCGTAAAGCATTTCTTCCAGTCATTTTGTTCCACTGTAGGCTATGGCATGACCAATTACAGTAACAGCAGACAAAGTGTGAGGGGAAAACCATGAAATATTGTGGCCTATTCAGAGCCTGACAGCCTCTGTTACAGTACAAGCCTGTTCTATGTTTGCCATTGTTATCCATTCAGGGGTAGAGCAATGCCTTTCTGCTTGGGAAATACAATTAAGCATCGCGCTGTACTGCTAAGAGGAAGACTGGAGGAAAATGAGAGGTCGGGGATAAAGCAGAGTCATATCTAGATCTCCGCCTTGGATTATCTTCCCTGCACAGCCCTGACTGCAATTATCATCACATTGTTTCTAAAAGGAAAATATCTCTGTAGCAGAGTGATCTAACTGGAACATGGCAGAGGTAACGGCACAACTTAACCTGCTGCTCAACTGTGCTTCCATCACTGAGCATTAAATATACAAGCAAACCACCACTGATTCCACTGGTGATGACAGAATACTATCTCACACTTGTAGTAAACCAGGGGCCTGGAGATTCAGAGCCTATTTTACTAAAGGGATCATTTTCTCCCTAACTGGTGTTTATAGTAAGGTTGAGGAGAATTAAGCTGAATCCACATTGTCTTCTTTATCTGTTTTCTTGCTTGAAAGGGCAATCATTGCCCTGTCACCCACACTCACTGCACACCTGACAAAACTAAATGACAGGAATAACTGGCACTGGAATGTTGGAATTTGAGTCTAAGGGTTCCCGCGGGTCCAGGCCCATAGACCAACATGGATCCTCTCTGACAAATTTATATACACCACTAAAGATCCTTATGGGTCCATTTTGCATTGCCCAGAGTGACTCGTCAGTGGCCAAATACAACCTGTTGATGCTGCGGTTCCTTTCATTGGCTGGTGAGTGTGGACAATGGGGTTTCAGCCAATCAAGAAGCACACAAAAGAAGAAGCTGAAGTCTGGATGTGGATTTATCTGATGAGGATGCTAAATAGGTACATAAGGAGCAGGGTACATACATTTATTTTTAAGGAAGGTGTGTACATTTTTGTATTATTAAAAACATTGTAGATGTTTTATCATTAACCCTTTGTGTGTAATATCCCTTTACTCAATCACTATGATGGTCAGACTCAACCCATTCCAAAGATGGCGATCAGGTAGCACATGGACCATTCCATTTTGTAACTGGCCACAGCCTGATCCATTGTCTACAATGTGCTCTGATATGGAACAAGCAGCAAGTCTGATAATCTGACTCAGTCTAGCTGTATGCTTGTTGCAAATGTACACTACTGCACCCAAAGTGTGAACTTGACAGCTCAGCAATTTACATTTTTTTTAAAGGCAATAAAGCTGGAAATCTTTATATTCCTCTTATTTAATGTTTCCTGTAAAGGCCACCTATAGTTTTTTCTTTTTTTTTTTTGTATTGTGTTTTCATGTTGAACAGTATGGAAAGGGAATAGCACAAACTGGAAACAGCTGATGCAGTTGAAAACATCCTACATGACAATACAAAGTACCAAGTAGTAATCATCTTTCCAGATTGACTATAGGAGGTAAGCAGATCAAAAGAGCAACAATCTGCTGTACTTACACTAGCAGTGTGTTCCCATCTGATTTCAGTTCAATCAGATAAGTCAATTCAATGGAAATTCAAGATGTAATAAGTAGAGATGGTCATTTTACTTGGAGAATACATGGAGACTTACAGGAACAATTTATCAGGTGATCTATTTTTCATAATAGGTTGGTCATGGCTCAGTGTAGCCCAGGCATGGGCAAACTTGGCCCTCCAGCTGTTGAGGAACTACAAGTCCCTCAATGCATTGCAGTAGTCTGACAGCCACAGTCATGACTTATAAAGGCAAATGCATTGTGGGATTTGTAGTTCCTTAACATCTGGAGGGCCAAGTTTGCCTATGCCTGGTGTAGCCAGTCAAACAGACAAGTATTCATGCATAATTTTTCCATGAATTTAACTTGCACAGAAAATTCTAGGAAAGTGATCATCTTCTAAGCTCCTGTAAAAAAGAGAGAAATCGAGAGCCCAATATGGTGTAGTATGTCAGAGATACGAAGGGAAATGAATAGGTGAGATGGTTATACTCACAAACATAGGTTACCGCTCAGGCAACCACTGTATAGGCAGGTGAGGAGATTAGACCTGTCCTCACTCAGGATTAAGAAGTCGCTCTCTGTAGATCAGAAAAAATGGGGTAGGGTCACCCCTCCACCTGGGGTGGACTCAAGTATACTGGTAGGTGATCAGAGGCGCTAGCAGAATAAAATTAGTATAAAATTGTTAAGAATTGCCGGGAGGGAAAGTGGTGGACTTCCCCTCAATAATTTGACACCAAGGTCTGTCATCGAATCAAACGAATACATTTATTCAATAGTACCCCAAAATCTGCAACGCGTTTCGTGGGAGCAGACCCACTTCTTCAATAGTACCCCAATAGTACCCCAATAGTGTCCCCGTTTTATTGCCTGAAGAAGTGGGTCTGCTCCCACGAAACGCGTTGCAGATTTTGGGGTACTATTGAATAAATGTATTCGTTTGATTCGATGACAGACCTTGGTGTCTAATTATTGAGGGGAAGTCCACCACTTTCCCTCCCGGCAATTCTTAACAATTTTATACTAATTTTATTCTGCTGGCGCCTCTGATCACCTACCAGTATATCTTCTAAGCTCCGTACACTCGCAGGATCAAACTTGGCTGAGACTGCCGATGATGACCACCCGCCTCTGCCGAGAATCTCAGGTGTATGGCAGCCCTAAATCCCTCGCGACCGCTTAGCTAGACATCTGTCCTGGCGGATCACTTCGGCCAAGTAAGCGCAGAGAGCATTGTTCTCCCCACCTAGCCCGCTCGCCTTATGACTTCTGCACAGCCTCAGCCCTACAATATGCCCAAGGAATCAGGTCCCGATCTCCATCAGGTGACATTGAGTTAGCGTCTGCCTTAAGTAATAAGCGTGCTGGATCTGCATGGGGAATTTATTCATTATGCCTTTTCTCCCAGACTTCTCTGTATCCCAGACAAACAGTATGTAAAGTGGTTGTGTGCAGCATGAAGTAATATTACACAACTCTTCCCAGACTAGAACATCATGTTCTTCCTTTTTAGAAGGAACTTTATGTTTTTCCTAAATTGCAATCCCTTGGCTGCTTTCTAAGAATTAGTTCACACAACATGTATTGCCATCTCATGCAGTTGTGTGCAATCTGCAAGGACACTAAAAAGACCATTTATAGCCTATTTAATGTTCACACTAAAATGAGAAAAGTGTAACCACACAGCTGCATGCATTTCTGCTCACAGTGCAGTGCTGCCCCATTCATTGTATTCAATGGTTCAGTGCTGCAACAGATAAGCCAATGTCCACGCAGGGTGGTATAATGCACAGCCATGTTTGATGGTGCTAATAAGCCCATAAAGTACCAAGAGAAAATATTAAATGAAGCCCAGGGTAGGCTAGATTTTCAGAAGTGTCCTCTCGCTCCTCGTTGCCCCCTCCCCCGCCTTCCCCCACTTGTAGCCCATCAGAGTAACCAAGCAGCTCAGGGTGACCCAAACTACTAGGAATGTATAGGGGGATAAAAGGAACCAAAAAACCCTCCTACTAAAAAAGCAAAGCTTGGTGTAATTGCCTTCTTAAAACAGAAGGAAATTTGCAATAATTCAGTTATAAGTGAACATTTGTGGTTACCCACAATGCACTACCACTAAATATGCAAATTATCCCTTTTGACCCTTGTAAGCCAAGCAAGCATCCAGAAACGCTGGTGTATACCAAGCCTATAGCTTTAAGTTTTACACATCATAGGCCGTATTCATTTTTATTTATTTTGTCCCTAGCTCAGGGGTATTTTAAGGATCAGAAGTTTAAAAGTTACAAATAATGAAATTAAGATCTAATCAAAAACAGTCGCAAGTAACTATCCCCCTAAACTGATTTATCTGGATTTTTATTATTTAGTATTTATATAGCGCTGACCTCTTCCGAAGCTGTCACTAACTCTCCTTTAGAGGGGTTCACAATCTTGTCCCTACCGTAGACATTTGTCCATCATAGTCTAGGGCCAGTCTAGGAGTAAGCCATTTAATTAATGTGTGTTTTGTGTTTGTTTTGGGAGGAAACCAGAGGCATACATGTAAAAGGGCACTGTCATAATGTGGGAACTAAGGATAACTGGTAGTAGAATATCAGTAAATTACCCATATTTATGGGTCACCGCCGCTGCCCACATTTAGCCCCCTTCCCGGTAATTGCGGTCTATGTGGCACCCATTTTACCAAAGCGCTGCTGACACCCAAGTGACCTGTTTTGCACCACAGTGCCCAGAGGAAACCCACACAGACAGGGAGAACATACAAATTCTGTGCAGATAGTACCCTGGCTGGAAATCTAAATGGGGACCCAGCGCTAATAATTAATTATCTGTATCAATCCTGCTTCAGACTGGGGCTCCATGAAAATGATGATTTAGGCTAAAGAGATTTAAAGCACTCTTACATACTTGCACTTAAAATAACTTAAAGGAATTCACTGATTAATAACGGAAAATACTATCATTGTTGACTTTAGTTCTGTTCTAAAATACAAGCTTGTCACTGCCAGTGGAGCCTATGCTTTAAACCCAACTCCACCTCTGGACCATCAGCACCTTTGCAGGACAGTTTGAGGGAAGTCAACAGTTTTGTTTTGCAGTGTTGATGTCATATAAATGCACAATTATTGCTTAATCACGTGAAAAATTGAAAAGGGCCCCTCAAAAATCCCCATAAAGAACATGGAAACTTCCCACATAGTAATCTTATCCTTAGCATAACATTCCATTTCCACAGAACTCCAACCCTAGCATGCTGTAGACTCTTCCTGTCTAATGTAGAATGTGAGCTTTCCTGATAAAGCCCTGCTTTTTATCGTGAGTTCTGTTTGCCTGAAGTCCTGTTTCCTGCCTCAAGATGAACTGATACGGCAAGAATAAGTTGCTGTAACCGTATTCTAGTATTTGGCATCAGCATTGAATCGAGCAACTCTTTTAGGATGGGCTTCACATTGTTTTTTTTAACCACTAGCAGACTTGCACTGATAATTACAGGATTATATTACAGACATGCAGACCTGTTCATTAAGCTACATTCAGCATCTTTATTAACCTGATAAGGTAAAAATGCTTCCAGTTCTGTAAGGAGGTACAGTACTCCTATAATTCTAAATAAACAAAGAAGGGATACATATTTACCGTATCAGAAGGCTTTGCATTTCTGTACACAGAGGAAGCACTATAATTAATGCAGAGATTATATATTCTATCCTTCCTTTCCATTAGAAGCTGCTATTTTTATATACACTTCCACTTCTATTCCCATTCATCTTTTATGATGTAGAAAAAGGGCTACATCGCCGGTAATATTTTACAGTTTACCGCCAGCCATATGGCTGCTATTATTACATCTGACCTACAAGCACAATTATTATATTGTTGTCATCTCTATGAGAAAAAGAATAACCTTTTTCCGAGGATTATCTTAGTGCTGCATAACCAATTGCAGAGTAATGCTGGCAGCCAGGAATCTGGTCATTTAACTGGCCTGCCTCAAGCCTGCATGATTTTAGCCTTGTTTCACCAAAATGTTATATGTTGGCCTCGCTGCTTACTAAGCTGTTAAGGTGTCCATCAATGATACAATCTTGGTTGTACAATCTTACCACTTCTATATAATATGAGAGACTACTTGAAGAGGAACTGTAGTGAAAATAACATAATGAATAAAATTCAATTTAGATTATATAGTCGGTATTTGCCCATTATAAAATCTTTCCTCTCCCTGATTTACATTCTGAAATTTATTACTTGTGGTGACATCTTAAGTTCTGCTAGGTGATCTGTATGGAATGTTCGTTACTGAGAGTTCTATGCGCAGAGGGAGAGATTGCTTGCTTGGCAGTGGGGAAAAGTCTTTATTTCCCACAATGCAATAAAGTTCACAGGCGGAAAACTGTCAGAACAGTGATCATGACATCACACTGTGGGAGGGGTTTAGTCACAATATCAGCCATACAGACCCCCTGATGATCTAATCAAGAAAAGGTAAATATTTCTGGTGGGAAAGGGGGTTTCAGTTACTGATTGGGATGAAGTTCAATCCTGGGTTAAAGTTCCTCTTCAAAGTGTCCATTTAAAGTATATTTACTGAATTATTCCTTTACTACATAGATTTAGTAATGCTAGGTACACACCATACAATTTTCTGGCAGATTTATCTGCCAGATCAATTAATTCCAACATGTCCGATCTGAATTTCGATCGATTTTCTGATCGTTTTCTCCGATCAATTTTCATTCACTTCTATGAAAATTGATTGGAAAATTGCTTGAAATTCAGATCGGACATGTTGGAAATAATCGATCTGGCAGGTAAATCTGCCAGAAAATTGCATGGTGTATACCTAGCATAAGATTAGCAATTGGGCGCACCTTCAAGGAGCATATTAAGATCTGTGCCAGGCATTGGGTTTTAAATAAATACCTTGAATGGAAGAACATTTTACTTTTGAAGATTGAAAAACTTGGCGCTTTCACTTCAACTTGTATATAGAACATTGCAAGAATGAATGGCTAGCATTTTCCAAGTGTACAACACAGCCAGTAGTAAGTGTTTCTAGCACAGGGATGTCAAACCGGTCCTTCGAGGGTTGAGGTCCTCACACATTTTTGCCACAGCTTAAATGAATTGATGGGTCTGAATCAGGAGAGGTGTGGTCTATCAGGTAGAACACATTCCTTTCTTTCTCAGTCCATCCTAAACACTGGCATGGATCTGGCCCTCCAGGCCTGGAGTTCAACACCAGTGTTCTAGCAGAACCTGGCATATAGGAGTGTCAGAGTTTACTACCAAGTGGTGGATTGGTGCAGGGGTTGAAAATTAGTAGCATATCCTCCTGCCCTGTGCAGCTAAACAATTATGCAGCAAGGTGGGAGCTTCTGGGCTGTCTCATAGCAACAGTACTTTAATCAGAGTACCACAGTTGCAAAAAAAAGCTCAATGTCATCTTACTGTCAGTGTTGGATACTGTTAACTAGCTGCAGAGTGAAATGGGAAAATTCATTTTATAACATGAAATTGCATTGTCAATCTAGATTTATGACCATTTATAGCAAACACGATGGAGTTTTTCTTTGAACATATAGATATACATATATATTGTGGTGTGTATAATTTCTATCATAGCCCATCTTGGAATTCTAAATAAAGGATTTGGTTTAGCCATTGCTGCAGTAGTGGATAATAACCCTGGAATGTTGTATTATAGAAGTTGGCTTCTTCTGTAGATTAGAAGCCTTTTACATCCTTAAGAAATTTTCTTTAAACTGATGGGTGAAGATAATTTGTGGCATTGATGTAGACAGGTGTAATATACAAAAGTAAGTACATATCTGTAGTTATCGTCCAACAGGCAGCTCACTGGCTAAGTAGATAGCACTCTGGCTTTTCTTCCAACAGGCAGCTCACTGGCAGTGGATAGCACTCGGGCCTTTCAATAAAGAAGATCTTGGCTCCCATCAGGGAGCTTTTCTGCATTCCTGTATTTATCATTTTTACTCCTGTGTTTTATTTCCACTGGATGCTTGCAGTGGAATTACAATGTGGCATAACATACAATTAAAATGCCAACTCCACAGCTGAATATATAATTATACTGCCTGCCTTTATCCCAAAGTAATGTCATCTGTGTAAAAGTCACGGTTCCCTCTCAGGTAATAGACCAGAAAAAGCTTAAATTAGTCACTGCATGTACAGAATACCAGATAGCCTATTCAGTGAGCTGTAAGTGACAACAGTAATCTGTAGGTTCCAATCAGTGCAGTTGTCACAGAAATCGTTCAAATAAAATCCCTGAGCTGGCTGCTTTATAAACTTACCTGTTGCCATGATGATCTCCTCCATAGTCGGGGGTGAGAGCTGCCTTGTGCATATGCGACATGGTTCTGGGCTAGTCAGAGCCACCTATGCCAAGAATCTACTCTGTACAGCCGCCCCTGACCTTACTCGGTGCTTTGGCCATTGATCAGCAAGGTAGATCGACTTGTCCGAGGGCATTGTTTACCCAGCTCACCCTGCCGACTCCTTGATACTTTATCATGTACTGCTCTGTCGGCTCTCCACCCCCCTCTGTAGCAACTAAGTCTGCACTGCCTCAGTCCTGCACTGTCACCTGCTACCAGAGGGATTGTGTTCTAGCCCCTACCGAGCACTTCTTCCATGTTTGTACGACGATTAGAGCAAACCTGTGTGTTTGCAAAACCTAATAAGAATAAAATACTAATCCTGTTGTCTTCCAGCCCCCTCTGTAATGTTTTCATCGCTCTTTGATACTTTTATGATCTAAACTCAGTTTGTTAAATTTGATTTTATGTGGCAAGATGGCCACAACCCCAGAAGTAGTTCCAGGGTTGCAGCCATTTTCCTAGATAAAATCATATTTTATAAACGGATTTTAGATCAGAAAAACACGGTAGCAGCAAAAATGGGACAGAAGGGATCCCTAAGACATCAGGATTCTGGTAGTTTTTCTTTTTGGGGGGCATGGCTGCAGTACATCTTTTACTGCAATGGAAGTGCACTGGGCTTCCCCACTGCACCTGATGCCTCCCCTTCATGTTTCTCTGTTGACAAGCTGCATTTACTAGCAGATAGCAGCAAATGGGGGCATGTATGAACGGCACTTGGAAGGCAGAACACATTGGGTGGCATCCAGCTGTAAGGAAATAACATGAAAACAACCCTTTAGAATCGCTTCAGAGTCCCTTTTGAGACTATTGGGGGAACATGAAAATAAAGCAACAGTATGCAGTCTTGTAATGGTAAAATATAACAAAGTGCACTCTGTGAAGGCAAATAGTTTAAGAAATTGAGGAACTGATTGTTGTAAGAAATGCAGTTTTTCTTATAGTATTGCACAGCTTCTTACATGAAAAATGATTGCTTTAAGATGAGAGATGGATTACTGGCTATCTTCGTTAGTGCAAATGCCTGAGGGCTGGCAGGAAAGGAGGAGATAATCAGGCTGATTGAAAGAAACATTTTCAGCTTACAACATTCCTAGAGAATCGAGTAGCATTTGTTTTATATGTTACCAAACAGTAATTTTAACAAGAAACCATTTATCTTGCAGACAGTACCAGAAGTTGGACGTAAATACTATGTGGAATTCAATGCCAGAGTCTCCCAAACCATGGTAAGTCCATAATGTATGGGCCTAACGCAGTTGCCTGCTTAGTTATGGAGGCCTCTTGTACTGAAATATTGTCTTCTTCTCCATGGTAGGAAAACGTAGGGCTGTGTACTGCATCAGTATTCTTCCTGCAAGGGAAACCTCATCCTTCCATTTATGTCAATTGTTCAAGCAATAAAGTTCAGAAACAAGCCAAGGATGAGGACTATGAGTTCTACAAGACGATGAAGGCACAAACCTCCCCAATTACTGGAGAAAATATTCCTGGTGAGAATACATGGCTTTGTAACCCTTTCATTAAAACGTAATAGTATATTGACCTAACTGTTAGCAATGTCTCCATCCAATAACTTTTCTTTAAGGTCCTTCATCCCCCAGACCTGCTGAATGACACAGAAAGACTCTTGATTGACTTTATTAGTTGCATAACTGAAATTGGGCCATTTACATTTTCTTTCACTGAAATTGCCAATGGTTCTTCCATAAATATATTGTAAGATTGTGCTTCAATACAAGTTTTTACAACAAGCAATTAGATATAGCAAGTGTTGGCACTACCTTTGGTACGGGTTTACAGCATGGAAGAAGCAAGACATACAGAGCTATGCCACATAACAATCAATGCGTGCTCAGGAAATAAACAAACTTTTTATGCAAAAAAGCAAAGGGTCTGGTTCTGTTCATATTTCTACTTCATTGTAACATTGGCAGCAGCTCTTTGGCGCTCGTTCAGTTCACTTTTTCTTCTAGGAGATCATTTTTCATCTTCTGTTTAAAACGACTGTTTAAAATCACTTTTCAGCACTCTGCTATTGAAAAGGTACTAAAAAGTAGGTGAACAAGTACTGTTGAAATTATTCTGTGTATTTTCTTGCTTGCTGGTTGCCTAAAAGTCATTTTATTGATAAGATATGAAATATCACCTAGGAGAAAAAGTTAACTGAATGTTGCCGTGACACTGTGTGGAAACTCCCACTATCTGCAGGAGTAATTAGTTGCACAAGGCAGGACCCTCTCTGGAAAGTATCATAAAATAGTTGAAATATAACCTTTGTTAGTAAAAGTCAAAATATAAATATGAACATAACAGACTGACCAATATACACTTATAGCTTAACTAAATGCGCTATAACCCTAGTATGTCACAAAGTATTGAACACTGATCCTAGGGCATAATCTATATGGACCAGCGCATACAAATAAACTAAACACCCAAAAGTGACATTATTGACATAAAGACATTAATGACTGCGTGTTGAGTTATTTTCATGGGACGGCAAATCTACACTGTTATACAAGCTGCACACTCAGGGCAGCCATCAGGGCGGTACAAGAGGGACAGTAGTATGGGGCCCAGGAAGGGTCTGGGGCCCAAACAGTGGCAGTGCCACTCGAGCCTCTTCTGGCAATTCTACTGTGGAATAACAGGAGTTGTGTGGTCATCTCTGTCTTCCCTGCTGCGTGATTGGTGAACACGCATCAATGCAGGGGGAGGGTGTTATGGGCCCCAGGCAAGTTGCTTTGACTCTACCTTACATACCGTGGCTCTGCCCCCACACAATCTACCTATCAGATTATTTGACATGAGGGGGGGGCCCCAGGGCCGGCCCTAGACTTTTTGCCGCCTGAGGCAAAATTACAAAAAATCGCCTTGTGTACACTGACTACTTTACATTGTCACTTCTTCAGTGTTGTCCCATGAAAAGATATATAATATATTTGCAAAAATGTGAGAGGAGTACGCCTGTTTGTGATATACTAAGGCCTGTATGCAATTACATTTTTCTCCTGAGTTTTCTCCTAGAAGGCAATTTTTGAACTTGTCCTGCTTGCTGGTGGTTTAACCACTTCACCACTGAGGGGTTTTACCCCCTGACCACCAGAGCAATTTTCACCTTTCAGCGCTCCATCCATTCATTCGTCTATAACTTTATCATAACTTATCACAATGAAATGAACTATATCTTGTTTTTTCTGCCACCAATTAGGCTTTCTTTAGGTGGGACATTATGCCAAGAATTATTTTATTCTAAATGTGTTTTAATGGGAAAATAGGAAAAATGTGGGAAAAAAATTAATTATTTTTCAGTTTCCGGCCATTATAGTTTTTAAATAATGCATGCTACTGTAATTAAAACCCATGAAATTTAGGTGCCCTTTTGTCCCGGTTATAAAACCGTTTAAATTATGTCCCTATCACAATGTTTGGCGCCAATATTTTATTTGGAAATAAAGGTGCATTTTTTTCAGTTTTGCGTCCATCCCTAATTACAAGCCCATAGTTTATAAAGTAACAGTGTTATACCCTCTTGACGTAAATATTTAAAAAGTTCAGTCCCTAAGGTAACTATTTATGTATTTTTTTAAATTGTAAATGTTTAAATTTTTTTTTAATTACAAAAAATAAAAAAATGGGGAGTGTGGGAGGTAATGAGTTAATTTTTAGTGTAAAACTAATTTATTTCTATGTAAAAAATGCTAAGGGTGTAGTTTTACTGTTTGGCCACAAGATGGCAACAGTAACTTTTTGTCTATTGCGACCTGTGAGCGTCCTTCTGGACGCTCGCAGGAAGTACAAGGAGGCTGTGAGTGTTTGTTTTCTCTCACAATGATCGCGCTGCCCATAGGAGAGCAGCGAATCATTGTGGGGCTTAGATCAACGAACGGGAATGGATTTTCCCGTTCATTGATCTCCGGGCGAGCGGGCGGCGGCGTGTTTACGAGCGGGAGCGCGGGCAGCGGCGGGAGTGCGCAAAATACGGATTTCTCCGTCCCTGGGGGTTAAAGGATGGAAAAAGGGACGGAGAAATCTGTACGGGCGGGGGTAAAGTGGTTAAAAAGCATTTTATTTACAAGGTTTGAAAATCTCACCTAGGAGAAAACTCAGAAGAAAAAGTGAATTGCATGTGAGCTTATATGTGTATCTAGGTCAGTCTGCAATGTTTATATTTTATAAATATTGACGTCACCGCTGTACGGAGGGCTGCAGCGAGACCCCCGTGGGACAGAGGACGGCGTGGGAATCCTCATTAGGATCCCGAGGCTTCCCCCACCCGAGGTGAGTACCCCCCAGGGGCGTTTTTTGATGTTACAGTGTCTCTTTAAAGGGACTCCGAGCAGTGCAGAAACTATGGAAAGATGCATATCATTTTAAAGCTCTCTTTCTCCTCTTTCCAATGCTATATAAACCGCCGCCCTAAGCCTTTTAGTTTTCACTATTTTTGCGATTGAAATTGCCGCGGCCAAGTTAGCAGCTCTATTCAGCAGAATAGAGCTGCTGACTTTAGGAAAAAGTCGCCCTGTGTAATACAATGTAACTATGGAAAGATGGATATCATTTTAAAGCTCTCGTTCTCCTCTTTCTGACGACACATAAACCGCCATTCTACGCCTTTTAGTTTTCTCTATTTTCGCGATCGAAATCGCGGCCGCGGCAAATTCGATCGCGAAAATATCGAAAACTAAAAGGCGTAGATTGGCGGTTTATATATCATTGGAAAGAGGAGAAAGAGAGCTTTAAAATGATATGCATCTTTCCATAGTTTCTGCACTGCTCGGTGTCCCTTTAACAAGAAAGCAGAAATGTGACTTTCACAATTAAGATGTCATGGTAAATAGATAAAAGTACAGATAACTTACGGTTATGTTTATTTCATTGATGGATTGCTTTTGTAAGACGCCGATGTAAGCATACTGTGAGGAAGGCATACTTCAGTTTTGCAAACACATGATGCAATTCAGTATTGCTGCTAAGCATAGACACTTTCCTTTGTTGTAGCAACATTTAACCATAATCCTGATACTCCTCAGTGATGAAGACATTTTATTTGTAAAGAGTGTATCTATTGTGTATCCATTTCCTTTCCTCTGTATCATTGTAACTGTTCTTATGTTTCACTGATATCAGACAACAATGGAAACATTGAGCCACAGCTGGAGCCTGTATGGAATCTGGCCATTTTGGGGAGCAGCTATGTTATTGTGGATAAATCTACAGAAGACAAGCAGTACACCATGGCCCGAATTAGGAAAGTCAAACAAGTGGTACGTAGAACAACAAAAATGCAGCTTGAAATGACTGTTACAAGAGTGGCTGGCTCTAGAAGACATGTACAGACATGGGTATTAAGGTGCCCATTAACGGTACAATTTTTTCACCAAATGCGATCTTTCGATGCGATTTTTAAGATCGAAAGTAATCGGAAGGTAATTATCGATTGTTCACATTTACTGAACGATTCTTTCTTCAAATTCGATCATAAAATCCAACTTTCAGATCAATTTTATCCTATATAGCATTCGATCAAAGAATCATTTTCTATACAATTCGATCATCAAAATTGCATCGAAAGATCACATTTGGTTAAAAAATTGTACTGTTAATGGGAACCTTTTATGGGATAATATTGATATGGCTCTGATGCATTTGTATTTATTTTAATATGTCATATCCTTTTATGATGTGTTTGAAGAGCTTTGCTGCTTGTACAAATTCAGTCACAATGTTTGTCTAGTTTGTGGACATAGACTGACATCATCGGTGTCTGCAACCAAATCTTCAGATTCCATTTACCCACCTAGAGAATTGATGGTAAATCCAACCATCAAACTATTGGATCAGTTAATATATTAGCTTTAGGCGCAGTCAATAGGCTGCAGTAAATATCCTGTATCAGGTCAGCACGCTCTTCCAGTGCATATACCAGATCAGTGCCAGTTAGAACAAGACTTTTCTACCTTAATGGGCCTAACAAGCATACAACTTTGGGGCACTTTTGTAACTTAGTTATACTTGCATAAATATAATATCAGTTTGTTATTGAATGCCCTCCAGGCCAGCTCACAAAATGTGTTGTGCTATTGTATAGTTGAGATGTCTATGCTGTAGTATTCCTGCTGTCCTGGATTTGCAGGCCTAGCCCTTGTGGGCGGCACAGGGTTGTGCCTCTCCACTGCTGCAAAACCTTAGGTTTTTAAAGCGGTTTCATATTCAATGTATTTATTCATTGTCATTTTGGTGCATGTATATTACACTGATGTTCTCGAGGGAGGTTTGTCTATTTGGTCTTACGCTGTATGGGCTAGATTTGGTACTTTTTAAAACTACTTCTGTACTCTGTGTCTCTAGCCCCTTAACAGAGACCTTTTTTTTTGTTTTTCAAAAACTGAAGCTGTGATCGCTGTGGTTTGCTCACAGTGATCACAGGGTCAGGAGCCAATGAAATCGTCTCCCGACCAGCACACAGAGCTCTGCTGTCATATTGACAGCAGAGCAATCAGGCTGCAGTGACGTCACTGCAGCGAAACTGGCAAGAGCAAAGAGTCGATGGAGCGTGAGTAGTCAAAATCTATACCCTGGCAGGGCCAACTGCACCCAAACAGGCTTGAAACTAGTAGATGTGTAAGGTTTTTTTTCTCTCTCGTGTTTTCCATTTTAATGTACTATTTACAATTCCCTGGATCATTCACAACCCCCTTACAAGTCCAATTGAGTGACCTTTTCCCATCCATATCAGATCAGCTCCATATTTATTATCAGTATTATTTATTATTTTACAGTGTCAATAATAAAAATGTATCTGAATATTTTATTATTTTCTTTTACCAGCTGAGACAGGACAGTTTTATCGCCTTTGATTACGATCTCTACCTTCATGAAAGACCATCTGAGGTAACTGAACAGGCATCAGTAAAATCCATGAGACCAGTTCCATGTAAAAGGAATGGAGTGTGAAACTAATGGGGTTATATTCCTTGTTCCTGCAGGAAATGGTGGCCTGTAATGTCCATGTTGTCTGGGCACCTGGCAAAGCACCTAAGGTGGACTACAGCTGCACCGATGATGCTGACTCTGGATCTGGAAACAAGGCTGAAGAAGGATCTGGCTTCCAAGGAAACTTTAAATAATCATCGCTTTCTAAATAAAATATTAAGTCAACAGCAGCAAACTTGTGCAATAGAAATGGAGCATATGATGAAAAATCTGAAGTTACTTTTAGTGAAAACTGCATGTAAAAATAATCAAAACCTGGAGCTTATTCAGTGAATAAATATGCAAATATATAATATAATTATAATATATCCTGTAATCTGTTAGGGCTCATCCACAGTGTGTGATCTGCATGGTAACATGAAAGTCCATAGACTTTCATGTTACAGTTCACAGTACAGCTGTGCATTTCCGTGCATTGCAATGTAACGCGGCAAGGAACATTATATCGCACAACGCACACAATTTCCCGTTGGGTTCTATTGTGTTGCTGCTACTGGCATTGCGCTATAGAGATGAGAGACATCCAGTACAATCCTCCGATAAAAGCAGGTTGTTTATTGCTTGGTTAAAACGTTGCAGTTGTGGCAAAATAAGAGAGGCCATAACACATGCTGTGCGTTGGGAAAACCTGCATAAAACTGTGTTTATGGATGCATCCTGTAGTGTGAATGCCTTGGCCCTGTGTCTACTGCATTGTGGGTTTTTTATTTTACTCTAATTGGATTGAGGAGGAGATTAACTATTTTCAGTGTCAGTTTACTTTTATTACTGGCTTTATGACAGCAACTTCTTATAATACTGACATGCAGTTTTCACAAAGAGCTTATTACCCATTTCCAATCATATACTTAATGCATATTGCCCAGGTTTCTGACTTGTTTGCTCTAAAGCTCCTGATTGCATGTGAGGTAGAAATTCCATCTTTTATGTCAAAAGGTGGCACTACTTTATTTTCTCTCAAGCTCTAGATTGTAATTAGATTTGATTCCATCATATGGATCCTTTGTTCCCCAGTCCCTCTTTCATCTAGTCTGTGGTTACTTCTGTAACTACTGTATAATAGGACAAGACAAGCTCTCCAATGTGCAGAATCCCTCAGCCTGGGCACAGCGTCTCAGGGTTGAAGGCAAACTGAATAGCTGAATAGAACAATGATGTTTATCTGCATCCATCCTTCACATTTTTAGGAAGATAGTTCTGGTCCATGATGGTCAGTGTAGCATTATGAAGAGTTATTCAAAAGTTCTGCCTGGCAAATACTCAGGCCTAAATGTGAGGGGTAATTCCACTTTCCTGGAACAACATAGTGCTTTAGAAACCCTATTTTATTTTAATGTTCTTAAAAATGTCCTTTCCATTTCACTCTGGAGCTGCTATAATGTGTCATACTAGTAAACAGTTCAAAAAGAGTTTACTTGAATCCATGGCAACAGTGTACAGTATGATATGTAGAATACAGGGCTTCCCAGAATTCTTATCTCTCAATTTGTATAATTCATTAAGGCCTCCAACAAGAGCAGTGGCGTAGCTAGAGATCATGGGGGCCTCAGATGGAGGCATTCTTAACCAATTCCATCTGCCCCTACTCTATGGATAGGAGTTAATTGGGCAATTTACATTGTCATGTAATCACCACTAAATTTAGTTCATGGGCACTGAGACAAAGTCAGAGGGTGGAGGAACACAAGAAAGTTAATGGTGAATACATTAATTACCACCTGGGCCCCCTATGCTGCAGGCCCCATAGCATAGCAGCTGATATGGCTATTGCTACGCCCTTGAACAAGAGTGTACAAATCTAGTTTTAATACAGTGGATTATTTATTACACAGGGAAGGAGAGATCACGTCTGTGGGGGTACCAGGGACACTTTTTTCTGCATTTTAATTATTTGTTACTCACTAGGTCCTGAAATGAGGTTATTTGAATAGACTACAGTATATGGTCTGTACCACTGCACTCTGGGTACATCTGTGTAGTACAGCATATTCAAATACATTTTTTAGTTAGTGAAAGCGGAGTTATATTTTAGCATGTTAAAGGTGCCCATTAACGGTGCACTTTTTTCATCATATGCGATCTTTAAACGCAATTTGAACTATTGTAACTAATTAGAAGGCAAATATCAATTGTTACCATTAATGGAACGATATAAGAAGGTTTTACATTCCAATTCGATCATAAAATTCAACTTTGGGATTGATATATCTTCCTTTTTTGATCAACCAAATAATAGTTTCATATCAATTTGAGCCACAAATGGTGCAGTTTTCTATACATTTTGATCATAAAACGTGCATCGAAAGATCGAATCTGAAGGAAAAATTGTACCGTTAACGGGCATCTTTAGAATAATCAGGCTTTCAAACCTTCATGACAAACCATTGTGGCAGATTGATTCCTCATTTGCCAAAGATTTTTATCTGACGTCTGTTGTATGAGGGTCAACAAATATTGAATAGTATGAGCAGATTGTGTAGGTAAACCCTGACACTACATGGAGGTGGTAAAATTGGTCAGTGATTGGCCAATCACAATTGAAAGTGTGTACCAGGCAGTACCGTACCACACAGCATGCAATTAGAAAATACCTTTTTTATTTTTTATTAGTATGTTATGTTCTATATCAGCTGAGTGCTGGTGCTTGCGATAGGCTGCTGCACAGCATTGTGATGATAACGCTGGTATACTTTGTTAATGTAAGAATTATAGCACTGCACAACACTTGTCTTTTAGTTAGTCATCTTGTAAGCTAAGAAGTAGGTGATTAAAATCGGTCTTATTCCACCCATTGTGGTCATGCAGCTTTCACAAATAATAAACGGCCAAAGGTTACTGGACCGCTAGTGTAAACACTTTACATAGAGCTAATAATGCATAGACATAAAGCAATACATTTATTATTATTAATCACTTGCATACCAGCAGTCTTTGGCCCCTTAAAGGGAACCAGAGATGAAATAAATAAAAGATTTTATACATACCTGGGGCTTCCTCCAGCCCCATAAGCACGGATCGCTTCCACGCCGCCATTCTCCGCTGTCTGCAGCTACGAGAACCAGCTCCCGTTACTGACGGCAGGAGAAGCGTGCCTTCTACATACAGTGGTGTGAAAAACTATTTGCCCCCTTCCTGATTTCTTATTCTTTTGCATGTTTGTCACACTTAAATGTTTCTGCTCATCAAAAACCGTTAACCATTAGTTAAAGATAACATAATTGAACACAAAATGCAGTTTTAAATGATGGTTTTTATTATTTAGTGAGAAAAAAAACTTAAAACCTGCATGGCCCTGTGTGAAAAAGAAATTGCCCCTGAACCTAATAACTGGTTGGGCCACCCTTAGCAGCAATAACTGCAATCAAGCGTTTGCGATAACTTGCAACAAGTCTTTTACAGCGCTCTGGAAGAATTTTGGCCCACTAATCTTTGCAGAATTGTTGTAATTCAGCTTTATTTGAGGGTTTTCTAGCATGAACTGCCTTTTTAAGGTCATGCCACAACATCTCAATAGGATTCAGGTCAGGGCTTTGACTAGGCCACTCCAAAGTCTTCATTTTGTTTTTCTTCAGCCATTCAGAGGTGGATTTGCTGGTGTCTTTTGGGTCATTGTCCTGCTGCAGCACCCAAGATCGCTTCAGCTTGAGTTGACGAACAGATGGCCGGACATTCTCCTTCAGAATTTTTTGGTAGACAGTAGAATTCATGGTTCCATCTATCACAGCAAGCCTTCCAGGTCCTGAAGCAGCAAAACAACCCCAGACCATCACACTACCACCACCATATTTTACTGTTGGTATGATGTTCTTTTGCTGAAATGCTGTGTTACTTCTACGACAGATTTAACAGGACACGCACCTTCCAAAAAGTTCAACTTTTGTCTCGGCGGTCCACAAGGTATTTTTTTCCACAAGTCTTGGCAATCATTGAGATGTTATTTTAGCAAAATTGAGATGAGCCTTAATGTTCTTTTTGCTTAAAAGTGGTTTGCGCCTTGGATATCTGCCATGCAGGCTGTTTTTGCCCAGTCTCTTTCTTATGGTGGAGTTGTGAACACTGACCTTAATTGAGGCAAGTGAGGCCTGCAGTTCTTTAGATGTTGTCCTTGGGTCTTTTGTGGCCTCTCGGATGAGTTTTCTCTGCGCTTTTGGGGTAATTTTGGTCGGCCAGCCACTCCTGGGAAAGTTCATCACTGTTCCATGTTTTTGCCATTTGTGGATAATGGCTCTCACTATGGTTCGCTGGAGTCCCAAAGCTTTAGAAATGGCTTTATAACCTTTACCAGACTGATAGATCTCAATTACTTTTGTTCTCATTTGTTCCTGAATTTCTTTGTATCTTGGCATGATGTCTAGCTTTTGAGGTGCTTTTGGTCTACTTCTCTGTGTCAGATAGCTCCTATTTAAGTGATTTCTTGATTGAAACAGGTGTGGCAGTAATCAGGCCTGGGGGTGACTACAGAAATTGAACTCAGGTGTGATAAACCACAGTTAAGTTATTTTTTAACAAGGGGGGCAATCACTTTTTCACACAGGGCCATGTAGGTTTTGAGGTTTTTTTCCTCACTAAATAATAAAAACCATCATTTAAAACTGCATTTTGTGTTCAATTATGTTATCTTTGACTAATAGTTAACGGTTTTTGATGAGCAGAAACGTTTAAGTGTGACAAACATGCAAAAGAATAAGAAATGAGGAAGGGGGCAAATAGTTTTTCACACCACTGTATCTCTCCAGCGGCTGCTGGAGAGATACGCAAAGAGCGCACTTCTCCTACGCTAGATTGGCTCTGACTGACGGAAGAATGGGGAGCCGGTTCTCGTTGCTGCAGACAGCGGAGGATGGCGGCGTGGGAGCGATCCGTGCGTATGGGGCTGGAGGAAGCCCCAGGTATGTATAAAACCTTTTTTTTATTTTGTCTCTGGTTCTCTTTAAGGACCAAAAACGGCTGGTACCAAAGGACAGCTCCTACTGACAAACTGCTGTACGCACTCACCGCTCACCCATTGTCACAGGCCCCTCACTCTGCCTTCGCTATGACAGCAGAGCTATGTGCGCCAGTCAGCAGCCAGTTTCATTGGCTCCTGACCCTATGATCAATGTGAGCCAATGAGATTGGCTCACAGTCATCACAGGGTTAGGAGTCAATGAAATCTGCTCCTGACCTCCTCACGGAGCTCTGCTGTCATAGTGACAGCAAAGTAAGGGGCCTGTGGTGATGGGTGAGCAGTGATAGTAGCGGGTCTGTGCGAGCGCAGTAATTAAAATCTACGTCCTGGCAGGAATAAGTAGCCACGAACACGGCGTAGATTTCAGTTACTGCGGTCCGGAAGCAGTTAAGTAATTTGATAGTTACAGCATCTAGCTGTATAAATGCCTGTTTTACTAGTGGAAGATGTATATATATTTCAGAAGCACATAGTGCAGCTGAGCTATACTAATTAGTAATAAAATAATATTAAATCTAAGAAGAAAAAAAATTGCTTTATTAGTATTAAAAACATAGACGCTGCCGCAATTAGTGGCATAGCAATACTAATTATTAGGTCTCTATTATAGGAGAATTGCTTAGTGAATTGGCAGCATAACTTTGTCTACTTGTTGGCATTTGCCTGCTATGCAACGTACCGAAATGAGTATGTTGCAAATGCGGAAATAGCCGCCAAGTAGTCATTTGTGTTGCTCTTTCGCCATTAGCATACTTCTGTAGTGGAGCCCTGAATGGTTTCAGTTTCTCCATACAAAGAGTGTTGCCATTTGTGAGCTGAACTACTGATAAAGTGCAGGTTGGGATGAGCCTGCTATGTATACACCACTCTCCTTTGTGTCTTACAACAGCTAAAGCTTCTTCCAAGCTCATTGTCCTTTAGGTCCTCATGCTGGTGGTGGATTTGGAGGGCCCATATGTGTACGCTTGATAAAGGGGTAATCTGCACGTTTATCCATGGAATGCGCCTCCCATAAGAGTGTACTGAGCAGATTGAGTATCTAAAGATGTGTAGACACCAGACAGCTGATGTTGCCCATCAGGGCCCCTTAGGTGGCATCGCTGGGCCGGCCTGTACAGACGTGTAACAGCTGTGTTGCTGACAATGCGTTCTGTTGTTATGCAGCGGGGCGGAAGGACTTCCCGATCAGTAATTGATTAGTGGGGAATTCCAAATCATTTACATATGTGTATGATGGCACTTCCATCCAATCCTTTGTCACCCTAGATTGATCAATACTTACCTGAAAGTCCAATTGAACTAATAAAACAATTGTTTATCATCATTTGTGACCATAGAGACAGAGAATCAATGGACAATATGATCAGACTAGTTGTCAATCTTAAGGGAAAACTGGCTTCTGAGCACAAGGCCTACCATTCAGGTAGCAGGAACTGCAAGAGCAGATTAAAGACAGCTGTGAGCAGTGGCAGATTTGCACAAAATATGTAACAGCGGAGTTACCCTTTACTGACCATCAGTTGTCAGCTTATTAAATCACCTGGAAATAGAAATCTAAATGAACATTTTGCTGTAGTTGTATTGAAAGGCTGTACAGTAAAAGCTTTTGTACAGAATGGAGTTTTTAGGTTATTTCCAGCATTGATTCTCCATAAATAGTTCAGCATACAAAATGGCTGTCTCTTCTGTGTGAAGACGGGACCTTGCACTTTAAAACAGTCTGCTAACATGCTTATCCATGTACATTGAATGCTCCCTCGCCTCCCTTTCAGGCAGTGGGTTGTGCAGATACTAATATTGCCACTTGAAACTTCAAGTATATCTATCAAAGTAGTAATCAGAAATACCTATGCAAAACAATAACTACTGTAACATGTTACACCCATACATTTTTTTAGCTTCAGGTTTGCTTTTAACTATAAAATACAAAAGTGAGAAAAAAAGTATATGAGATAATGAATTGTACATGTTGTATGGATAATGAATATACCATTAGTAGCAAAGAAAATAATGAGATTATTTTCAGTTATAGAATGTAGCTTTTTTTTGGTAATAACATTGCATCATTGTCACATTTGCAGTTTTAAAACCACACTCTGTCTTTTGAACTAAACAAAGCAGAGATAATGACCCTTTGAACTTTCCTGCAGTAAAATCTTATCTCAAGCTGTCTCTCACTGTTTCTTGGCTGTCTAATTGCTTCAGAAAACAGGACTTTATTTGACCCGAGTTGAGTCAAAGAGCTCAGATAAGCTCTTTTGCATAGATAACTGAAGTTTTTTTTTTAACTCTTCCTGTACTGGAAAACAACATGAAACTGTTTTCTTTGCTACTAATGCTAAACATTTCTTAGCTGTACTACAAATACAATTTATTATCTCATAAGTTTATTTTCACTTCAGATTTGCTTTAAATGCTTCCCAAAGCTGTCCTGAGGTCTCATCACCACCAGTGCATATTTGTGGCCATCCCATTACTGAGACCGTAGTTACCCCACCTGTACTTACGTGACATTAGCTGCTCAGCTGGCACGTGATGGCAGCCTTGGGAATGCTGCTGTAGTTGATAATCACTTCAGCTATGAACAGATCAGGTCTAAGCACCGACTAGCTTCACAGAAAATGTGTGTTCCTACATTGTGTATGTACACCTGTACTGAGAGGGTGAATTAGAAATGTCAAATAAAGAAAACAGCTCAGCACATAGCAAAGTCAGGGTACCAGTAGCATCATTTACAATTACAATTGCAGCATTGTAAAAATAAGGGATGTATTGGGATGTTTGCATGTTCCTTTGGAACCACAGCACTGATTGTCCTCTACACTAACTTGTGAAGGTGGCCATACGCTTTGTAACATTTCAGACAATCTATATATAGAGGTAGCTGAAACACGATTGATCCTGTAAGATCACAAAACAAAGATTGTTCCATTGAACATTCACAGTGCTCCAATCAGTTAAAAAAAAATATTAGGTTATTGTTTAGCCACAAAGAGTGGCACATTTAACTAAACTAAACAGGTGCAAAATGGAGCATTTGCTTAGAATGACCAATCAACATCCTTGAACTGGGATCTGTGCCACTTTCACACCATATTTGATAGCTCTTCCCCAGTGTTCTTCATGCACCTGAGATTGCTTTGTGTAACACAATTACTAGTTAGGAATTCTTCAATGGCTTTTTCAACAATACAGTAACATCTCATTATAGTAAACTCAGGTCCTGACCATGCGCCTCTATGAATATACAATGTATGATGTGTTCTGATTAGATAGACTACTTGGCCAGGTCCCCTGGAATTAACTATAAAGGGATTCTACTGTATTTACAAAATAATTTTTAACAGAAGATTGTAATCATTACAGCCGAGACTCTGCTATATGTTGAGCTATTCATCTTGGTTGTCATGCTAGTTTTGGCTTCAGTACTTTGGTCACTGATCTGGAGCAGGTATGACATCATGCTTGTTCCAGGGATGTGACACACCTGGAACAAGCATGAGGTCATACCTGCTCCAGATCAGTGACCGAAGATGTACAGTAGCCAAAGGATCAGCACAATAGTCAGACAGTTAGCCCTTTCAGTAGGAGGTCAGCATTGGTAGCCTACAGATTTCTCTTTATGTGTCACATTTAGTTGAACACTATCACGCAAAGTCTACAGAGCTGCTGCCTCATCACAGAGAAGTCTTCATCCAGCCCTGCAATAGACTTGTTATAGTACCGCATGTCTGTATGTAAATGTTCTGCTGTCCTGGTGGTGGGACAACAGAAATCTGACAGCAGCTCTGAGAGGATATGACAAGTCACTATTGTGAGGTTTGTGATGGATACCTGTTTAGTAAGCTAGGTGTAGTGTGCACTTTATGTAAATGTAACAGATAACCATATATGTCAATACAATATGTAAGCTATTTTCCATTAACCTGTATTTGGAAAGCACATATCCTGTAATCTGCCTACTTATAAAGTTAAATAAAATTTCTACTATTTTGATTTTGTCTTTTTGTGTTCCTGTGAATGAAAGCCAAGCACATCCTATGCTGGTTAAGCATATGACCTTGGTTTGCAGAGGGCCGTAAGAAGAATGAGATTGAATTACATCTTGGCTGCATGTACTGTGACTGAACTCATCTATTTATAGGCGGTGGACTGAAGAGGGTCCCCTGAGGTCCCTTCCCTCCCACCACAGATACTTGGCAAAAGGAGGAGTCGCCCTCTGCTGAGCTGTGAAGGTGCTGAGAGATCCTCTGGTATTCCAGAAAACCTAGATTCCCTCATTACATTTTCACTGACTGCCCACAGTGCCTCAGGTCTACCAAGCATACACATTAAAGTGAAACCCTACTTTCTTTGGAGACAAAATCCCCAACAGTATCCTGTACCTCAGTAATCAATACTGAAAACTGGGACCTATACATATGGGGATTGGGGAACACTAAAGAACAGACGTGTCCCGGAAAGCTTTAACAGGTTTACAAAATACTATTATTAGATGCAGGAAGGCATTTGCCCCCATTCCATTGGGTGTCCTGTTATTATCAGGGCCTATCATTGAGAGCCATATTAGTTGTAGAGCTGTACGCTGTATCGTAGCCCTCCACTCCCATTGTCGCCAGAGCTGTTACCCCATTGCATGCAGAGCAGCACAGGCAAGCGTGGAATAACCAGAGGTAATGGTGTCAGTGCCCAGCTCTTCCCTGCCTCTCTTGTCCTTCTATGATGCTTGTAAAGAAGAACTATAACCCAGGATTGAAATTTCAGACTAAATCAGGGCAGATAAAGATTTTACAAAGGGCAAACACTGACTAAATCTATAAATTAATATTGTAAAAAATAAGCAATTTTATGAATTGTTATTTTCAATACAGTTCCTCTTGTTATTTTCAATACAGTTCCTTACAGAAAGTAATAAAGCAAACCTAGATGAATTTCCTTAGTGTCTGCTATGAGGTGGCCAAAACTTGCTTCCTGTCAGTGGTAAATGAGTGGTACAGTGTTTGTGCCACACAGACCCCCTAATGATTTAGTCGAGAAAAGGTAAAGCTTTCTCAAGGGAAAGGGGGTATCAGCTACTGATTGGGATGGAGCTCAATCCTTGGTTACAGTTTCTCTTTAAAGTGGACCTGAACTCTTGCACAGGGCAAAAGGAAAACTTAGAGAAATGCACCCTGTATGTATTTAGAGAGTATAGCCTGTTTAATCCCCCCTCATCTATAACCAATCACAAGTGTAATTTGGTCTCTCAGCTGTGTCTGCCTCTGCAAAGCAGCTAATTTGTAAACACAGGATGTTAACACTATGCTTTCATTAAAACAGGAAGTAGACACACTGCAGATTTATTGCAGGATTTGTATCAGCTGTAACAACAATTTTTTTTCTTTAAAGGCTATTATGTTGTTGCTGATCTTTAAGAGCATAGAATAAGTTCTAAGTTCTGGTCCACTTTAAGGCTTGCCAAGACTGAATATCATTGGAGAGCACAAAGAACCCCACAAACCTAAACTACATTGGTTAAAAATTGCTATTGGTGGCAAAAGTGTCCAGGATTTCTAAGTGTGACAGGTTCCCCAGTAGAGACACAGTGTGGCCTGCTGGAAGCTTAGTGAGCAGCACTGATTTCATAGCTTCAGAAGACGGGATTTATGCGAAACAGCTGTGAGGTGGTCCATCATTGCCACGCTTCCCCACAGCCTCACCGTAGCAGTTGGTATGTACACTTGTTCCTGATGTTACAGTATGAACAGCCTCGAGACTAAAGCGGTTTTAAATGTTAGATGCTGCCACTGAATATTTCTCCAGTTTCTGCGCAATAAGGAGAGCTTTAAAGTCATCAGAATTTCATGCCCCCTATCTGGGCCCTTTATAGCATGTCTCAGTTACAAGTACTGAAAAAAACATGTTTTTAAGGTGGAACATCTCTTTAAGCTGATTAAAAGTAATGAGTGATCTGCTTTGGCCTACGTGTTTGAGAAGTTTAACTCGTTGCTCAGCCCAGCAAAGAGGAATACTTGCGGTCATACCTGCCACCTCTAATGACACCGTGATTTTATTTGGGTAACAATGGAAGTTTAGTTCAAGTTTACTTTAAGGCCTTAAAGCATGAAGGTACTGAATACGCATTAAATAAATATAAGGCATATAAACTGGAAAATGGAAATCTGAATGACAAGATGAAAGCTGAAAAAGGCTAAAAATGTAGCACTGATAAAAGATGGGATGGAACCACCAGACAGAAGCCGAGAAACGAAATGCATATTTTATTTCTGTCTTTCCAAGGAATATAATACAGCTGTGGGTCATTCCATGACGTTAACTTTTAAAATTGATTGCTTAAAGGATACCTTGGCGGTAAATAGATTTTAAAAAGGTCGCCTAATGTGCGTATGGGGAGTTGTGCGGATGCTTACCACACCTCCTTTTGTCTCCCTTCGTTTTCCCGTACTGATGCCGGTAATTTTCTTCCTGGTCAGTGAGGTCGGTGACCTCCGACCTGGACATGCTGCGCAGGCACAGTATCACCGCAAGGGCACCTTGCGACCATGCAAACACGCTGACATCACATGGCGTCGCCGGGGAGCGCAGTCACAAGGCGCCCTTGTGGACATAGTGCTCCTGCGCAGCGCAGTATGTCAGGGACGGAGGTCACCGACCCTGCCGACCCGGAAGAAGATAGCTGGAGAATGGAGGGTGACGCCGGGACACAGGAGGTGTGATAAGAATCCGCATAACTCCCTATACGCACATTAGGCATACTTTTTAAAATCTATTTACTGCTAAGGTATCCTTTAACCTTCCTGGCGGTAAGCCCGAGCTGAGCTCGGGCTATGCCGCCTGAAGGCACTGCTCAGGCCCCGCTGGGCCGATTTGCATATTTTTTTTTTTTGTTACACGCAGCTAGCACTTTGCTAGCTGCGTGTGCAATCCGATCGCCGCCGCTACACGCCAATCCGCCGCACCGCAGCCGCCCCCCCCCAGACCCCGTGCGCTGCCTGCCCAATCAGTGCCAGGCAGCGCTGAGGGGTGGATCGGAGTCCCCTTTGACGTCACGACGTCGAGGACGTCATCCCGCCCATTGCAATAGCAATGGGGGAAGCCCTCCAGGAGATCCCGTTCTGAACGATCTCCGATCGCCGGAGACGATCGGAGGGGCTGGGGGGATGCCGCTGAGCAGCGGCTATCATGTAGCGAGACCTTGTCTCGTTACATGAAGAAAAAAAAAAACGCTGTGCTGCCCCCTGGCGGATTTTAATAAACCGCCAGGAGGGTTTTTAATGCAGAAAGGAATGCCGGCATGCCTAAACAAAATCAAGCTAGAAAAGGTACCTGACCAAGATGGCATCCATCCTCATGTATTAAAGGAAAGAAGCTCAGCTATTTATAGGCCTCTTGATATGATTTCCTGCCTCTCTTATGTGGGTCAGTTCCATATGACTGCCATACAGCTGTTTTCTAATTTAAGAAAGGGAAATTCCATATGACCTTTCAGCTGTGTGAAAAGCTTTTGAAGGTATCATTCCATACAAAATTCTATAGCAGAGAATCATATCATTTCCCATAACCAACATAGGTTTTACTAAATGTGTTAGTCTTGCCTGACCAACATGCTCAGCTTTCATCAAGTCATGAATGCAAATCAAGATACTTAGAACGCTTTAGATGCAGTCACACTTTTGATATGATTATCGACAGCATCCTGGCACAGATTTATGGAGAATGTGTGCACTTGAATAAAGGACAGAAGGCAAAGAGTAGTAGTAAATTGAATGTACTTAAAATGGGTGGCTTCAATAAAAGAAGATTCTATGAGGAGTGCCGGAGTCTGTAAGTTCTTTCAGCTATACACTTAAAATGGGAAACTGTTAGCAGGACCAGTATTGGGTCCAGAACACTCCATTTAATGCAATGTTGCCGTCTTCATTGGCAATAAAAAACTACGTAGATTTAACATTCAGCAACAAAGTCAGATCCCACAGAAGGTTCTTAACAGGGGGCATTATTATCTATAGGATAGGATGTTGAGAAGATCCTGGATTATTTCTGCTTTTACTTGTGCAGCAGCTGAGCTAGTGAGAAACAGCAAGTAAATGTTAGTACATTGGTAGACATTAATACTCGATTACAATGATTCCATCTTATTTTCAAACAGACAGACAAGTAACAGTGCTCAAGGTTGCACCTGGAATGTAGACCAACAGAGGCAATGCAGAGTCCCCCTGGGACTAAACACATGCCTTGAATGCAAAACAGATGCAAATTATGTGCTAATTCTAATCAAAAAATTTGGAAGTGAATGTGAAGCAGTGAATGCAGCTAGCCACTAGTATACTTACGTTCAATTTACACAGCGGGAGACATGGCAGCGCTTTGAAACAAAACGTATACCTGAATGATTTATCTGCATTGATGTGCAGAGCTCCAATAACTGGACAATATTACACACCTAGCACTCACTACAGGCAAAGGGGGATGTTAGCTTCAGTGATAATGTGTGCACAGATTATTAACTAATAATCTGTGCACACATTATCACTGAAGCTAACACCCCCCCTTTGCCTGTAGTGAGTGCTAGGTGTGTAATATAGTTCATCCTATTTTCACACTATAAAAACACAATAATGGAAAGAGGAGCTGTCAGCCATACTAGATCAGGAAAAAAAAAACCAAATATATAAGTAGATAAATACTTGCTCTACTTACATAACATATGTATTGCACTGTCCACGTTATGATTCCTGTGAATTTTATAAAGGAAAAAAGAATCCTATTCTAGACAGTTTCCATATTTACTGTGGCTATTTTGAAGCTAGTCGTGATGTAATATCCTCCCTTAGTCTCCTCTGCCTGATTTGCCCGCCCTTCACTATAGAAAGTGCATTGTTTTAGCCTGAGAAATTTTGGCGAATCAGAGAGGAACAGAGGTGTGGGAGGGGAAAACAGGAGGGAAAGAGGCTTCATCCAATCAGGCTGCATTAGTTAAGTCTGAGGGGAAGTAGAGAAGCAAAAAAAGACAACCCAGCATGCCCTGCAACTTCTCTTTTGTGTACCAAATAAGAGTCAGGTAAACTGGGAAATGATAATTTATCAACAAGAAAAGTAATAGTGATTTTAACTTTTGGATTGCCCGGTTAGCATCCTTATAACTTGTTTACCACATAAGAATAAAGAATTGATTTTTGATTTTATGCCCGACAGTTACTCTGAAATAACTGTATCCAAGACCACTGAGAGAAGCCTTATACAAAATGTATATAAATGCATCGAAATTTGCACTAAAAACAACTACATACAATCATACAGAAAAGCAATGCCCCCAAATAGTAGGACTCATACTCCAAACAATTTTTACAAACATCTGCAAGTTTCTGACAGCAGGAAAATCAGCACAAAAATGGGTATCCTGAATAATATTTTATGTTCTGCTAGGAGTCGTCGTTAAAGGTGCACGTTGAGCTTATATCTTCTGAGAGATGGCCTAAAATGATCTTAAAGCAGCCTCTCAGATTATGGAGACTTTACAATTGGTCCTGATCTTTTTATCTAGGAGTTCATGAACAAACTTAAGTGTTGCCCCCATATTCTTTTTGGATGGTAAACATTCTCTCCTTGCACACCTCCCACAAAGATCTAATTTACATAGCTTCTTTTAACAGTAAACTAACGTTAACCAACAACAGAGCCTAGTTGAAGTTGTCCTGTTAAGAAGAGTGGACTAAAATTCCTCCAAGCCACTGTGCAGTAGTTATGGGAGACATTTGGTTGCAGTTACTGCTGCCCAAGTGGATAATTTGTATAAATGAACAAATATACACACGTACACACACACACACACACACACACACACACACACACACACACACACACACACACACACACCTGACACACACACACACACACCTGACACACACACACACACACCTGACACACACACACACACACAACTGACACACGCAAACCATTTACACACCTTTACTGTGATCGGAGTGACACACAATGTGCACTTTTTCAGAAAGGATTAAAAAGTCTACCCGTCTGACAGTTTCTATGGATGTAACCAACATGCTCTTGACATCTCCAGCAATTTTATTTTTTTGTCTACTACTGATAGCAATACATAGGTGCAGATTGTAAAGCTTACTGAACTGTGCTGCTGACATCAGAAAATAATGACAAGTATTTCTACATCCTTTCCAAAAAGTGCATTTGGTATTTTGCAGGAATCGCAAAAAAAGTTTGTGCATGATTAGTACGCCTCTGCTTGTCTCCATTAAGTGTTTGGGGTGTCCATCTGCTGTATCACCTTGGATGGTCTAAGGCTGGGCCCACACTGTACCAAATTAATTTGTTTTCTGTTCAGTTTTTGGATGGACAGGATGCTAAAAATAGACAGATGCCCTACGCCCACTGTCTCCAAAGTCTGGTATATTATACATGGTTTGATTACCTACATGGATGAACTTATGGAAAACTAAAGTTTTAAAAGTTATTAGCAGCAGTGCCTCGAACCCCTCCCGTTATATATGTCCCAAGAGCACGCTGCCTTTCCACAACACATAGCAGCTCTCAGCTTGCTGGCAGATCCATCTGCACTTGCAGTGCCAGCTGTCTTCTCTCCTGCTTCCTATAGACTATGGATGAAAGCTATATATTTCTTAAAGTCTTGTAAAAAATAGAATTGTGAGATACCTACCTAAATACCATAGAGTTGACAGCCCGTCCGATGTCTAAATTTATAGCCAGTCTGTTTTGTGACGTTTTCAATTAAATCCATGAACCTCCCATTCAGTGCTCCAGAGTTATTGTGTACCGCAGAGCCTTCAATTCCGCTAATCGGAACTGACTAAATGCATCCGGGTCAAAGGGACAGTTGAGAATGCATGTTATTGCCTTGCATAGGAGCCATTAGCATGCTCACCGATCTGTTCTGATACATGAAAGTTTTTTTTTTTTTATGGCAGTCTGAACCCAGCCTGACTTTTTCGTAATTTCATACCAGGGGACCTGATTTACTGGTAATTGCTCAAGTAAAGAACTTGCCTTGCGCATTTAAACTATGGCACAGAATGTGTAATTCCAGTTTTTAGTTTTTCCAGCTGATTGAAATGCAAATGAGGCAGTGTAACAGCAAGTCAATTCACACAGAAGCTCTTCAGTTCAATGATTCTTGAGCACTCATGACTGTTGCAGGTTCCTCAGTTGTCATGATTTAGATAAAGGGAGGTCCAAACCACTGCGCACTAGAGACACCGACAAAACGAGCAGTTATGGAGATGCTCTGATCCGCAGAGGTGCTCAAACCTACTGCTTGACCCACTCAGTTGTGCTCCCATTTTTGCCTGTGGAAGCGGGGTCACGCCCGCGAAACGCGTTGCATTTGTGGAGTTGAATAAATTATTTGTCAATTCTGTTTTATTGAGACTCGAGTGAGTTTTCTTTTTTGTAAGAGGGAGGTAAGTCCACCCTAACATCCCCCTCTGCTTTTAAACGGTTTTTAAAACGTTTTACTCTACTCTGGCGCCTCTGTATACCGAGCTTTTGCTGATGCTCTGATCCAGTCATGTAGCCATCAGCGCTACGGCGCTTTCAAACTTTTTCCAGCTACTAAGACATCAACTTCAAGAACGGACTGTTCACTTGCTGTCATTCTCTATTTGTCTATGGCCACCTCTGCTCAGACGCATGGAATCCTGGGAGAATGTGATTTTTAGCATTTCTGAAGCAACGGAGGTGGGTTTTTAAAAACAAAATAGTATAACTACAGGTAATGTCTGAACAGGAATAGATATTAGTGATACTGGAGTTTGTTTTTTACAATCCACAGAATGTATTTATTTTAAAAGAAAACCACACGGAAATCTGTTTAAAGTTTATTTTTTTGTCTGAGAAACACCCATTTTGTGATGTATTTGGCCGGACACACACTTTTAAACTAGAGATGCAGACATTACATGGACAGTTCTCCTGGGTAAGGTCACAGGCTGCCATCACTAATTCATACAACTTACAGTTGCTGTCTCGCCCTCATGAATGACCTAAAATGCTTTTAAGCAGCTAAACAGAATCTAAGTGGGCACACATTCCAGCTTTACAGACAGGAAAGTGGCTTTTTTTAGGATTTCAAGATGGAAGGATTCATAGGTCTCCAATGCAAAGTGTACTTCCAAATCTGCTTTCACATACTGACGTCACACCCTTTGTTGACAGTAAGAAATGACTGACTACTGGATACTTCATACTCCATGCTACAGAAGTGCTCCGGTATATACATTCTGGAAATATAGGGATGATATGTAGAGCAGACAAAATTTAAACAACAGACGAGAAATATTTTTGAAGCAAAAATTTTAAGCAGATATCACTGCACACTGCTCATCTAGTTAGCTTACCATCAGTAGAAGCACATCATACCAGCTTTACATGCACGTATTGGGTCTGACAAGGAAGTATACTAAAATGGGCCAAAATCACTAATGCAAGAATATTGATTTGCCAATCAGGGTCACTGTTAAAACATTCTAACCAACCTTCACTGTTTTGAGTAATAAAAGCAATCTCAACAGTTCAGCTTTTCGATGATTAATGGCAAACCTGTGTTTTTGTAAACACGAAAGACAGGATAAGCAAGTCATTTCACAGTATTCCCAGGAAAGACCATCACGTGGAACTCGCAAAACTTATGTCAATCGCTAAATTAGAGCAGAAAGTTCTGTCTTTTCTAGTTAAACCCCCTTGTTTATTTATTGAAAAAACTGGTTAAACCAACTTATTGCCAGCATATAACTTAACATTGAAATATCATTTTTCCAGAACAAAAGCAAAGAAATGTTCTTCTAGAAATATTTTAGAGCAGATTGGATATAGTATGAAAAAATGTAGTAGTGTAGGATCTTAGCTTACTAAATGGACTACAGTGAATTTGTACTGACCAATTAATGAACATTAATGTTCCCTCATTAGAATTAGTCCCTACTCTGCCAACACCAGTCAGCAAGCAAGCAAACACTTCATGCTCATGAACCTGAAAGTCATACTGAGGCAATCCCTGGTTGTACCTTTACGCAAAGGGGATTCATGTGTGCACATAAATCAGTCTCATGTCTCCAGGGAACGAAAAACTGCACCACTCACACCATTAAAGTAAATGGGCTGTGCTGGCATAAGGAGGAGTGTGTGTGTGTGTGTGTGTGTGTGTGTGTGTGTGTGTGTGTGTGTGTGTGTGTGTGTGTGTGTGTGTGTGTGTGTGTGTGTGTGTGTGTGTGTGTGTGTGTGTGTGTGTGTGTGTGTGTGTGTGTGTGTGTGTGTGTGTGTGTGTGTGTGGTGTGTGGTGTTATTTTAATAATGTCAGTGGTGTAGTTTGTCACTCCCTGGAGATATGAGACCCAATAGGTTGAATATGCTCAGAAAATCCCAGTGCTGGATTGGTCGACTGGAAAAGGACTCGGAATGTCTCTGGACTATCTAGAGGCTTCCCACTATCGAAGCTGGGAAGTCTTTATTTGGGGGGGGGGGGGGGGTGTTGGAATGAGGGAGAGTGATTTATAGTTGTTTACAAATACAACTATCAGAGAAAAAAACAAATAAGAGATCAAAATCACCATACATGTGAGGGTTGGCAAAGTTTATTGACAGGTGGAAAATGGATGCAATGTTTGAGGAAGAAAAATAATTGGAGGCGAAGAGCTGGACAGTCAAATAAACTAGAACTCCTGAGTAACAAACTGTAATTCCACTTTAAGTAGTACTTACACCATTACATTTTGTAGTAATAAAAGTTATCTTAACTCAGCACAATGCAGACTGCCAATACTGATGACTACTGAGACTCATGTTGCTGGTCACTTGCATTACCAATGTCGGCCACCTGCACCAGGAAGAGGGTGGACTCATACTTGCTAGTGCCAGTCTACTGTATGACTATCATGGCTTCTCATGCAGACACACAGAGCTGGTGAGTTGTGCATTGGTCATGTGTCTACCCTGTCTCAGCAAACCCGAAGCTGGCAGTGGCAACATGTGCCCAGGATGAGCCCTCTGTGCATCCGAATCAACAGGCTGTGCAGACGTAAAGTAACTTTCAGTACTAAGCAAATTATGGACACAATAGTGCACCATCATATAAACACAGCTTACGGTGAAAAATCATGGTACTTTTTTTCATTTATGTCCAAGAAAATAGGATTCCACTATTTTTCAAAAGTCTAAATTCACCAAAGAAAACATCAAAGCATGTTCCGGCTTCAGATGGAAATAAGTCCAAAATTATGTCTATCCATCAAGTCCACAGTATTTAGTGATGCCTCCACAAACAGCACACCATATTTAGATTAACTGTGGGTTTCCGGTGATGGAATTGTATGGCATGTTCAAGGGGTTTCACAAAAACCAACCATGAACCTTCAGAACTTGCGATCACTACATTCCAGGCAGGACCAGAACGTAAATGTAACTCATCAGAATGTTGACCATTACACGATTCTTATGCAGAGGATAAAAGCAGATGTAGGTGCAAGTCTCTGAGAGGAGGTGATAGAGAGGATCAGCTCTTGTACTTCCCTTTCTTTACTGGAAGTTGGCCTGTGGCCTCCAGGTATTTGTTGACCAGCTCCTCCTGGACACTGGCTAGGCAAGGCTGGTATTTCTTGTACTCCATGGTGTATTCACCCTTTCCCTAAACAAGAAGACAAATAGGTCAGACAATCTTTTGTGAATCTGAGCTGAGATATCAGAATCTACCAAGTGTGAAGAGCGCACAAGATGAAATCAAAACTATTAGCAAACCTGCTAGATCTCAGATGTGTAAAAAACAGGAATACCATTTCTTATATTAACCTTCATGTGCGAATGGGACTATAGGTTGAAGTGAGGCAATGGGCAGTGCTATTACCTATAAGAATCAGATTTCTTTGAAACCATTAGTACAAAGCGAGATTACGGAAGCTCATGCATTACTTCTTTTCATGGAGAAGAAGCTCCTCACATCAGACCTACACTTGGAGATCCTGAAAGCCGTCTCTATGCTAATGCCCGTTGAAGGACCACTCTCATGAATGGGGATTTTTTTCCAACAGATACCTTTAGTGCTGGTGCATTACAGACAGAAGTTACTAGCAAACAAAACTTTGCTGGTAACTTCTGCACATAAGGCACCAGCACTAAAGGTATCTGTTGGGAAATATAAAAAACACCATTTGTGAAAGTGGTCCAGAAAGCTGTCCTTTGGCTTCAGTGGAGTCCATGTCAGATCCCAAAATCTGCATTGTGAGGATGGACATGCTAAGAGCCATTGGGCCTGATTGAATTCACTTTTTCGCTTAATCCTGGGTGATAGTTTCACATTATAAATAAAATGCTTTTTAAGCCACCAGCAAGCAAGCAAATACTCAGATTTACAGTATCTTTTCACTGCTTTTTGGTACATTATTAATTGCAGAATGTAAAGTTTATTTTAAACAGAAGATAAAAACATATCTCCTAGGTGAAAACTTAGGAGAAAAAAAAATCAACTGGATCAGGCCGATGTATGCTTTATAAAAGCAATGTGCTAAATCACTTCTACCATATGTAAAATTCCAATCCCCCAGACTCCTCCAGGACACTTGCATTAAGCCTGGTGCACACATCCAACTTTTATTGGCCAATTTTGCCTACACAATGGCTTCAATTCATAAATAATTACTACATGCAGTAATGCAGCAAAAAGCTTATTTTACCGAACATTAAAGAAAATGTCAATTCATAAAGACTGTTAACGCATGGCAAGCTGAAAATACAGACCAGTGAGGTAAATTACCGACTTGTGCAGTAAATACCTCAACACGTCAGTAAATGTCAATTCATAAAGATTAGAATATGTGGTAAAGTCAAGAAACATGTTCAGTAATTACCTCCAGCTCTAATGTGTTGCAAACCAGCTTCAGCATGCTGTATCACATGGCTGACAGAAGCAGAGAGCCAATAGGAAAAGCCCCCCTCTCCTGCAAGGCCCTCTAATAGGCACCAATATGTTCTCGGGAGGGATGAGTTTCTTTACCTTCCCAGGCAGCGGAGGAGAGAGCAGGCACAAAAGATTTCCCTTGCAGTTCTTCAGACGGTTAACCCTTTAGGTTCCTGTTTGAAGATGCTGTGACGCTCACACTGTTCCCAGGAAAACTGTGTGTGCTCTATTTACATCACAAACGCAAGTTTCATTGCAAGCAACCAAAATGACATTTTTTTTAAATCAACTTTTTTTTTTTCTTCTCCCTGGCTCTTTGATAGCTTTTAAATTACAGGACCTTTCACCTAAGTGCGAAAAGCTGTGTCCTGGAAGGACATAGTCCCCCTGCTGTGTGACGAGGCCATCAATCTAGTTTCTGCTTGACAGAGATCATAAAGCCCAAGCTTCTGGGAGAATGGTATCTGCATTTGACACCTTCACCCAGAGCAGCAAAAAGGGACAGATCTTATCCACTTTCCCTGGAAGTAGCTGACCTACTGTGACCCAGGAATCCCATATATCCATATTTTCTTTACAATTCATGGCATAGCAAATCTCTATGCCCATCAAATCTGCACAGGTTGTGGGATTCCGCGGGACTCTAGTTCTGAGAGGTTTCCTGACCAATCGGACTCCCAGAAATGAAATAAGACCGGTTTAAAATAACCCTCTAATACCCCAGGAGTCTGACCCCCTCAAGTTTGATATTGTTATCGATAAATTCTGATCGATCTAAAAATGTTATTAGATTTAACATGACCTGTACGGTTTTGGAGATACAACACCTATCCTGAATTTGATATCTTTCTCCATGAGAAGGGGCTGGCTCATCTCAGGTTCCAAAGAGGTGTGTAATCCCCGCCCTAACTCCTCCGTGCTGAAGTGCGGGGTATAACTTAACTGAGGACAGGTTGTCCAAAGTCCTTTATCTAAAATCTTTGTCGAATAACATCTCGGCAGCCCTCCCTTGAATTATTTCTCAAAAAGGCATGGCAATCGCCATCTTGGACTTTCCTCCAAAGACTTGCGATTGCCGCATGGACTACCAATAACGGTATTTGAACTGTATTTTAAGACATTCTGTTTCTCTTTTAACTCTACTCTTTTTCTATCAAACCTATCTGTTCTGCCGGACAGGTATTTTTATCTGTGGGTTAAATTAGACTGTGTGTATGTAGTTTTAGAATAAAACTAATGATTTTATCGTTCAGTCTTGTGCTTGTTCTGGTCATCTGATTGCTGCTACAACGAACTTGCCCTCTGAGGAGTCATACTACCGCATTGTTTTATTATTTTCTTATAAATTGTTAATTTGCTAGCTAGGTTGTAAATAACCGTTTCTTCCTTTTAGGATTAGCTACTTGGAGACTGTCCATTCCATTCAACACGGACAGTGGTGGAAGTGAAATTACCAGATTTCCAGTGTGAAATCGATATTTTTAGTTTACCAATTGTACATACAATCGGGATTGTACATATATGGGCACCACCAACCAATCGTAACCGTTCACTACGCACCGAGTGAATCTGCCTCCAGAAGTCTCTAGTGCATGAGACCTGCATGGCAACAGTGGCCTAGTAATACGGGATTGGTGAGTGATTGTCACAGTACATATTGTAGACAGCGCTGCGACCAATCTTTATTGTCAGTCTACTCACCATACTTCCTGCTATCGGGTGCGACTATTTCCCGAATGCGAACGGGAGCAGATTAGACGGGATTGGCATGTTTTGTCACATTACTACCTTCTGACGATCCAGCAACCGGTCTTTTAACGCCTTGTAGACGGGATTGCGGGGCTGGATTGTCACAGATGCAGAGAAGCAAGTGGGGAAATCGCCTAAGCATGGCCTGGGTTATGTTTCTTGAAAGTTCATCTAACCTCTGACCATTAAATAAAACGTTAACAAACACTAGTAGATTCAGGGGGAGTAGAATAAACATGTACATCTAAGGGGATGCCTTTTACTATTGTGAAGCCGTCAGTGCACAGAAGTGCGGGAACAGCATGTAACAAAACAGAGACTCCACGCTGCTGGCTGTTCTACTGCACAGGTCTTTCTTCGGTAAATTACCGAACTTCTACCACACCTGTAAAAATCTTTATGAATTGCCCCCCAAAAAAGTCTAAAAATGTGGTATTTTACCGACCTGATTTTTTTTTTTATAGAACAGCCCTTTATGACTTGAAGCCAATCTGTTCAAAGTATTCAAAATCTGTTGGCCCTCATGCAACATGGAAGTGTTAAAATGAGTCAGTAATTGGCCAATCCAATTTGCATGTATGTAATCACTTTCATATGCAGAAAGAACAGAAGCTGAGCGTACCCCCAGTGATGACCAGCAATGAATGTACCCCCCTGTACCTTCCCTAGTGATCTCCTGGCTAGCACTGATGCTCGTCAGCTTCTTCCCATCCCAAGCACAGAGAATTACAGGGAGGCTTCATCTAGCACAAACAGCTCAAGTCTGAGCCAGCAATATGGGCACTGCTGAAGGGTGGAAGACATTTGGCAATTTCAGCTAATTATATAAAGCACCCAGGAGCTTTCAATGTGACCTTCCCAGTAGCGAATCTGTATTACAGCATGACTATTCCAGCAACAAAAGGCTGGAGGAATTCACACAACTTGGCTTGAGGTTAGCAAAAGATCTAGCAGTCGTATGATCTCTCCAAACAGCTGGTAATGATTTCATTTTTCAAGTGACTTTTGATAAAAATATCTCTAAACACACAGTGTATCCAAGACAAGTCATGTCTGGCAGAAAGCGGCATTCTCTGAGGTTGGTCTGCCTGCTACATAAAAATGTTTATAACAATTAGAAAACAAGAATTAGAATTGTTGTTCTTTCTGGATTAAAGTGGTGACACAACAAGATTTAGTGTCTAAACACACAAACTACAAACCTCTGTAGATGATCGCAGTTCATTTGCATAGCCAAACATATCATTCAAGGGAACCTTAAAAACAAACAAAAAAACATTAATATTTCCTTTAAAGTGAAAATACATGCAAAAAATAGGAGTGAATATTTGCATTTCTAGATGTCGTTTTTTGGAGTAATTTTGCTTACTGGGAAGATTTACCACTGTTCTAAGATATCTTCATTTGTAGATAACTATTATGGCAATCTGTTTTTGTAACGCCTTCCTAATACATTTTACTACCTTTCTTATGCATTCTGGAATCTCTTAAAGAGAAACTCCAACGAAGAATTGAACTTTATCCCAATCAGCAGCTGATACCCCCTTTTACATGAGAAATGTATTCCTTTTCACAAACAGACCATCAGGGGGCGCTGTATGGCTGATATTGTGCTAAAACCCCTCCCACAAGAAACTGAGTACGTACTCCTGGCAGTTTCCTGTCTGTGAACCTTGTTGCAATGTAGAAAATAGCTGTTTACAGCTGTTTCCAACTGCCCAAAAAGTATGCAGCAGCTACATCACCTGCCAACAGTAAAAATGTCACCATGTAATAAATGTCAGAATGTAAATCAGGGATTTAAAAGATTTTATGATGGGCAAACACTGACTAAATCATTTATACATAATTATTGTAAAAATGAAGCACTTTTTTATTACATTATTTTCACTGGAGTTCCTCTTTAAGTCATGGTGCAATGCTGCTCTAGCAGCATTGCACCATCCCAGGCCCCTGACTCTTGAGAAGGCACGGCTGTGGACACCTGTGTGTATCCATTCACCACTTGAGAGTAGATACTAATTAGTGTCCACAGAAAAGCCTGCTTGAGTGTTAGGGGCCAAGTGAAGGCATACACACTTTATTTCCTGCATACTGTTCACAGTAAACATGAATAAACGGGCGATGGGGGACATCTAGCGGCTAAATAGAAAAATTACACCCTACATACATTAAATAAAAATACTTCATTCCCCATTAAAATTTACCCCTTACTTTCCCCAGTTTAGGGACTCAACTTTTTAAATATATTTGTCATGAGGGTATATTACTGTAATTTTTGCAAACAGGGGCTTGTAATTAGTGATGGATGCAAAATGGAAAAAATACACCTTTAATTCCAAATAAAATATGGTCGCCATACATTATACTAGGGACATATTTTAAAGATTGTAATAACCAGGACAAACGGGCAAATAAAATGTGTGGGTTTTACGCACAGTAATATATATAATTTTAAAACTATAACGGCTAAAAACTAAGAAATAATGATTTTTTTTTCAATTGTTTTCTTATTATTCCCATTAAAATGCATTTAAAATAAAAATAAAAAAATCTTAGCAAAACGTACCACCCAAAGAAAGCCTAATTGGTGATATATGGTGAACAAAATATAGATCATTTCATTGTAATAAGTAGTGATCAAATTATTGTCGAATGAAAGAGAGAAGTGCTGAAAGGTAAAAAATTGCTCTGGTCCACAAGGGGAAAAACCCCTTAGTGGTGGAGTGGTTAATGTGACACTGAAGCGAAAAAAAAAATTATGATATAATGAATTGGATGTGTGGTACGGATAATAGAACATTAGTAGCAAAAAAAAAAAAGTCTCTTTTTTTCAGTTATATAGTTTTTAATATTTGCAATTTACACACTACACTCAGCATTCTAAATTATTTCACAGAGCAGGCTAATGGACTTTTGAACTGTCTTCTGCAGAAAAAACAAAATGCAGTGACAGACACTTGACATAATAAGCTTCAGAAGACAGAGCTCTCTCCCTGTACTGGAAACAATATTACACTCCTATCTCTGCTGCTAATGTTTTATTTCTTAGATGTACTACACATACACATCATATCATAATTTTATCATAATTTTATCTTCACTTCAGATTTCCTTTAAATACAGTTACTTACATCAGCATATATTGTACAATAGTCCTCTGTACCATCTTGACCTGAAATGACACCATGGCGGCGATTAAGGCCTGCAATGACTGCTCCCTGGAACTCATGTGGTGTCACTACTTCCACAGCCATTATGGGCTCCAAAAGGACAACAGCTGCATCTCCCATAGCTGAAATAGGAAAAAAAAAAATTACACACCATAAATTGAGAAAAATAAACCTTATGTGAAGCTAATGCCTCGTGCAGACAGACTTTTGTCACCGAGCTTATTGTTTATGAATAGATCAAGTGACATTCTGAAGCCAACAACCAAACTACAGAGTTTTTTACATCGTGATTTTAAATGCTACATTGTGATTTCATTCTGAAAGTGAAATAATTCCAAATGTAAACCCAATCATAATAAACACAGTACATTCTACAAGGAAAAGGATCTCATGTCTACAAATCAGTGTTGTCTGACTGCATACTCCCGAAACAAGACCTACATCTAAAAAGCTCTAATTGTGTTGCTTCTGGAATTGTGGGAAATCAGAGTGAAAAAATTCTCCCAATATGCTAATTACCACGACCGCTGGAAAACAAACAAATTCAAACACAAATCAAACCCAGTTGCTATTAATCATTTAGGGCCTGTTTCCGCTACACGCGGAGCGATGCGTGCGTGGCTACATAGCCACATCATGGCTAAACTGAAACCAATGCACAGCAATGAACAGTTTCCATTGTGTGCTGCTTAGGCGGAGCGATCCGAGAATCTGCAGCATGCTGCAGATTCTCGCACAGCCGCATCTGGTCTCCTCCATTCACTTCTGCATTGGGAGATGCGGAAGTGATGCGAATGCGGCAAGATAGCCGCAGTCACATAACATCGCCAATGGAAAAAGGCACTTAGCCAGGTAATTACCCAACTGCTAGAGGACTATTAGGAGAGTTTTTCTTTCATTACTAGTGATCATACCCCTAACAATAGAAGAGCTTTATACATAGTTGTACCCAATGTAAAGATTTGCCTTTTTAACAGAACTTGCAAGTATGCAAGTCGCGTTGCAAGTCTCACTACGTGCACTTCCTCCTTCAAGCTGAAAGGAGGAAGTGCGCCGTGGTGTGGCTTGCAACGCATCCAATAGGACGCGTGCAAGCTGTTTGAAGCGCAGGCAGGATGGCGGCATTATGGGTAAATAACCCTTTATCATCCAGACGCACACCTGCGGCAACTAAGCCCCATTTAATTCACGAGTTAGCACTCATGATTACTTGTGAGCCCATCGCTGCGTGGCGTAGCTACGTAGCTAGGGGCCCCCAGTGCAAATTTTACATTGTCACCCCCCCCCCCCCCAAAGCAATTGATATGGAGCACCAAAAACAGCTGCAGCGACATAGAGGTGTAAGCAGGAGGAAGAGAACAGTGTGCTAATGATTAACACTATTCAAAGTGATAATTGAAAGCATAGAACCAATGAAGAGCTAATACAGCAATTGGAGGACAGCCCTTCATGGGCCCCTCTGGACCAAGGGCCCCAAGTGCAGTCGCCACCTCTGCATCTCCTATTGCTACACCACTGCGCACAATGCCTAAGCTGCATGAGAACCCAGGAGGAGGATCCTGTAGGCCAGAGGATAGCTTTACCTTGCTTAACGGCTCCTTCAGCTGCCCTTATGAAGGAGAACTCGTTGGAATCCACCATATGGTTAGCCCCATCTTCCAAGACAAATCGTATGCCGGAAATCTTGTTTCCAGTCAGAGGACCTTTCTCACAAGCATCAAGGAAACCCTGCAACAAACAACGCAAGCTCTCAGTTTATCACAGACAAGCTGAAACAGCTATGAAAAGTTTTCCTGTGGATATGATTTGCAAGGCTTAGAATGTAGGGTGGATTCACACTGTGCGTGTTGCGTAAAACACGCGTTATAATGGGTGTGTAAGGCGGCAATGGACACTGCAGGCATTATAACATACATTATTTCCAAGAACTGGTCAATGTCTATGGAATGTGCACATATTCACACGCATTATCCAGAAACTCACAGCATACAGCAAATTATTATAACTCAAAGATGTGAACAGGTCTGTAGAATTTTATGGACAGCAAGTTAAAATGTCCAATTATTTCTCAATGCAACAAATATAGTGTGAATGCACCCTTAACCACTTGAGGACCTAGGGCTTTCTACCCCTTAAGGACCGGCCACTTTTTTTCCATTCAGACCACTGCAGCTTTCACGGTTTATTGCTCGCTCATACAACCTACCACCTAAATGAATTTTGGCTCCTTTTCTTGTCACTAATAAAGCTTTCTTTTGGTGCTATTTGATTGCTCCTGCGATTTTTACTTTTTATTATATTCATCAAAAAAAGACATGAATTTTGGCAAAAAAATGTTTTTTTTTAACTTTCTGTGCTGACATTTTTCAAATAAAGTAAAATTTCTGTATACATGCAGCGCGAAAAATGTGGACAAGCATGTTTTTGATAAAAAAAAACCCATTCAGTGTATATTTATTGGTTTGGGTAAAAGTTATAGCGTTTACAAACTATGGTGCAAAAAGTGAATTTTCCCATTTTCAAGCATCTCTGACTTTTCTGACCCCCTGTCATGTTTCATGAGGGGCTAGAATTCCAGGATAGTATAAATACCCCCCAAATGACCCCATTTTGGAAAGAAGACATCCCAAAGTATTCACTGAGAGGCATAGTGAGTTCATAGAAGATATTATTTTTTGTCACAAGTAAGCGGAAAATGACACTTTGTGAGAAAAAAAAAAAAAAAAAAAAGTTTCCATTTCTTCTAACTTGCGACAAAAAAAAATGAAATCTGCCACGGACTCACCATGCCCCTCTCTGAATACCTTGAAGGGTCTACTTTCCAAAATGGGATCATTTGTGGGGTGTGTTTACTGTCCTGACATTTTGGGGGGTGCTAAATTGTAAGCACCCCTGTAAAGCCTAAAGGTGCTCATTGGACTTTGGACCCCTTAGCGCAGTTAGGCTGCAAAAAAGTGCCACACATGTGGTATTGCCGTACTCAGGAGAAGTAGTATAATGTGTTTTGGGGTGTATTTTTACACATACCCATGCTGGGTGGGAGAAATATCTCTGTAAATGACAATTTGTTAATTTTTTTTACACACAATTGTCCATTTACAGAGATATTTCTCCCACTCAGCATGGGTATGTGTAAAAATACACCACAAAACACATTATACTACTTCTCCTGAGTACGGCGATACCACATGTGTGGCACTTTTTTGCACCCTAACTGCGCTAAAGGGCCCAAAGTCCAATGAGCACCTTTAGGATTTCACAGGTCATTTTGAGAAATTTCGTTTCAAGACTACTCCTCACGGTTTAGGGCCCCTAAAATGCCAGGGCAGTATAGGAAACCCACAAATGACCCCATTTTAGAAAGAAGACACCCCAAGGTATTCCGTTAGGAGTATGGTGAGTTCATAGAAGATTTTATTTTTTGTCAAAAGTTAGCGGAAAATGACACTTTGTGAAAAAACACAATTAAAATCAATTTCCGCTAACTTTTGACAAAAAATAAAATCTTCTATGAACTCACCATACTCCTAACGGACCTTGGGGTGTCTTCTTTCTAAAATGGGGTCATTTGTGGGGTTCCTATACTGCCCTGGCATTTTAGGGGCCCTAAACCGTGAGGAGTAGTCTTGAAACGAAATTTCTCAAAATGACCTGTGAAATCCTAAAGGTACTCATTGGACTTTGGGCCCTTTAGCGCAGTTAGGCTGCAAAAAAGTGCCACACATGTGGTATCGCCATACTCGGGAGAAGTAGTACAATGTGTTTTGGGGTGTATTTTTACACATACCCATGCTGGGTGGGAGAAATACCTCTGTAAATGGACAATTGTGTGTAAAAAAAATCAAAAGATTGTCATTTACAGAGGTATTTCTCCCACCCAGCATGGGTATGTGTAAAAATACACCCCAAAACACATTGTACTACTTCTCCCGAGTACGGCGATACCACATGTGTGGCACTTTTTTGCACCCTAACTGCACTAAGGGGCCCAAAGTCCAATGAGTACCTTTAGGATTTCACAGGTCATTTTTGTTTCAAGACTACTCCTCACGCTTTAGGGCCCCTAAAATGCCAGGGCAGTATAGGAACCCCACTAATGACCCCATTTTAGAAAGAAGACACCCCAAGGTATTCCGTTAGGAGTATGGTGAGTTCATAGAAGTTTTTATTTTTTTGTCACAAGTTAGCGGAAATTGATTTTAATAGTTTTTTTTCACAAAGTGTCATTTTCCGCTGACAAAAAATAAAATCTTCTATGAACTAACCATACTCCGTACGGAATACCTTTGGGTGTCTTCTTTCTAGAATGGGGTCATTTGTGGGGTTCCTATACTGCCCTGGCATTTTAGGGGCCCTAAACCGTGAGGAGTAGTCTTGAAACCAAATGTCGCAAAATGACCTGTGAAATCCTAAAGGTACTCATTGGACTTTGGGCCCCTTAGCGTACTTAGGGTGTAAAAAAGTGCCACACATGTGGTACCGCTGTACTCAGGAGAAGTAGTATAATGCGTTTTGGGGTGTATTTTTACACATACCCATGCTAAGTGGGAGAAATATCTCTGTAAATGACAATTGTTTGATTTTTTTTACACACAATTGTCCATTTACATAGAAATTTCTCCCACCCAGCATGGGTATGTGTAAAAATACACCCCAAAACACATTATACTACTTTTCCTGAGTACGGCGGTACCACATGTGTGACACTTTTTTGCAGCCTAGGTGCGCTAAGGGGCCCAACGTCCTATTCACAGGTCATTTTGAAGCATTTGTTTTCTAGACTACTCCTCGCGGTTTAGGGCCCCTAAAATGCCAGGGCAGTATAGGAACCCCACAAGTGACCCCATTTTAGAAAGAAGACACCCCAAGGTATTCCGTTAGGTGTATGGCGAGTTCATAGAAGATTTTATTTTTTGTCACAAGTTAGTGAAAAATGACACTTTGTGAAAAAAAACCAATAAAAATTAATTTCCGCTAACTTTTGACAAAAAATAAAATCTTCTATGAACTCGTCATACACCTAACAGAATACCTTGGGGTGTCTTTTTTTCTAAAATGGGGTCACTTGTGGGGTTCCTATACCGCCCTGGCATTTTACAGGCCCAAAACCGTGAGTAGTCTGGAAACCAAATGTCTCAAAATGACTGTTCAGGGGTATAAGCATCTGCAAATTTTGATGACAGGTGGTCTATGAGGGGGCGAATTTTGTGGAACCAGTCATAAGCAGGGGGGCCTTTTAGATGACAGGTTGTATTGGGCCTGATCTGATGGATAGGAGTGCTAGGGGGGTGACAGGAGGTGATTGATGGGTGTCTCAGGGGGTGGTTAGAGGGGAAAATAGATGCAATCAATGCACTGGGGAGGTGATTGGAAGGGGGTCTGAGGGTTTGGCCGAGTGATCAGGAGCCCACACGGGGCAAATTGGGGCCTGATCTGATGGGTAGGTGTGCTAGGGGGTGACAGGAGGTGATTGATGGTGTCTCAAGGTGTGATTAGAGGGGGGAATAGATGCAAGCAATGCACTGGCGAGGTGATCAGGGCTGGGGTCTGAGGGCATTCTGAGGGTGTGGGCGGGTGATTGAGTGCCCTAGGGGCAGATAGGGGTCTAATCTAATAGGTAGCAGTGACAGGGGGTGATTGATGGGTAATTAGTGGGTGTTTAGGGTAGAGAATAGATGGAAACACTGCGCTTGGGTGGTGATCTGATGTCGGATCTGCGGGCGATCTATTGGTGTGGGTGGGTGATCAGTTTGCCCGCAAGGGGCAGGTTAGGGGCTGATTGATGGGTGGCAGTGACAGCGGGTGATTGATGGGTGGCAGTGACAGGGGGTGATTGATGGGTGGCAGTGACAGGGGGTGATTGATGGGTGATTGATAGGTGATTGACAGGTAGTCAGTGGGTTATTACAGGGGAGAACAGATGTAAATATTGCACTGGCGAATTGATAAGGGGGGTCTGAGGGCAATCTGAGCGTGTAGGCGGGCGATTGGGTGCCCGCAAGGGGCAGATAAGGGTCTGATCTGATGGGTAACAGTGACAGGTGGTGATAGGGGGTGATTGATGGGTGATTGATGGGTAATTAGTGGGTGTTTAGAGGAGAGAATAGATGGAAACACTGCGCTTGGGTGGTGATCTGATGTCGGATCTGCGGGCGATCTATTGGTGTGGGTGGGTGATCAGTTTGCCCGCAAGGGGCAGGTTAGGGGCTGATTGTTGGGTGGCAGTGACAGGGGGTGATTGATGGGTGATAGGTGATTGGCAGGTGATTGACAGGTGATCAGTGGGTTATTACAGGGAAGGACAGATGTAATTAATGCACTGGCGAATTGATAAGGGGGGGGGGGGGGGTCTGAGGGCAATCTGAGCGTGTGGGCGGGTGATTGAGTGCCCGCAAGGGGCAGATTAGGGTCTGATCTGATAGGTAACAGTGACAGGTGGTGATAGGGGGTGATTGATGGGTAATTAGTGGGTGTTTAGAGAAGATAACAGATGTAAACGATACATTTGGGAGGTAATCTGACGGCGGGTTTGCGGGCGATCTAATGGTGTGGGTGGGTGATCAGATTGCCCGCAAGGGGCAGGTTAGGGGCTGATTGATGGGTGGCAGTGACAGGGGGTGATTGATGGGTGATAGGTGATTGACAGGTGATCAGTGGGTTATTACAGGGAAGAACAGATGTAATTAATGCACTGGTGAATTGATAAGGGGGGGTCAGAGGGCAATCTGAGCGTGTGGGCGGGTGATTGGGTGCCCGCAAGGGGCAGATTAGGGTCTGATCTGATAGGTAAAAGTGACAGGTGGTGATAGGGGGTGATTGATGGGTAATTAGTGGGTGTTTAGAGGAGAGAATAGATGTAAACAATGGATTTGGGAGGTGATCTGATGTCCGATCTGTGGGCGATCTATTGGTGTGGGGGGGTGATCAGATTGCCCGCAAGGGGCAGGTTAGGGGCTGATTGATGGGTGGCAGTGACAGGGGGTGATTGACAGGTGATCAGGGGGATAGATGCATACAGTAAACAGGGGGGGTGGTCTGGGGGGATGGGGGGCTGGGGAGAATCTGAGGGGTGGGGGGTGATCAGGAGGGGGCAGGGAGCAGGGGGGGGGGGGGATAAAAAAAAATAGCGTTGACAGATAGTGACAGGGAGTGATTGATGGGTGATTAGGGGGGTGATTGGGTGCAAACAGGGGTCTGGGGGGCGGGCAGGGGGGGGGGGTCTGATGGGTGCTGTGGGCGATCTGGGGCAGGGCCGGGAGAAATCAGTGTGCTTGGGTGCAGACTAGGGTGGCTGCAGCCTGCCCTGGTGGTCCCTCGGACACTGGGACCACCAGGGCAGGAGGCAGCCTGTATAATACACTTTGTAAACATTACAAAGTGTATTATACACTTTGTATGCGGCGATCGCGGGGTTAACATCCCGCCGGCGCTTCCGTATAGCCGGCGGGATGTTGCGGCGAGCGAGCGGTGACAGGCGCCGGCGGAGGATCGCGTCACGGATGACGCGATCGCTTCGCCCATGCCCTTAGAAGGACCGCCGCCTCTGTGGGTGAGCCGGTCCTTCAGGGCTCCACTTCCCGGCCGCCTCTGTGCGTTAGGCGGTCGGGAAGTGGTTAAAGCGGACCCCAGCCAAACATTTTTTTAATTCAAAATATTTAGTTGCACCACTCTGACACATACAAAGATAAATAAACACTCCTTCAAGCCTATGAGCATTTCAATGCATGCTTTTCACCCTTCTGTTTTCATAACTATATTATACAGGTGGCAGCCATTAGCAATTCCTCCTTTGCCGGACACCATCTACTCCACCAGTTTGCCAGATTCTGTCCCGGCAATATGAAAGGAAGGGAGGGGTTCCTCCAAAAATTTAAAATATTTTATATTTGTCATCATGCTGCTGAAAAAAGGCTGCTATTTACTATTATAATTTAGAAAATAGATTTTATTTCTGAAATCTTTTTTAATTTGGGTCCACTTTAAAGTGCCCATTAACAGTACAATCCCTTGAACGACTGACTATATGATTGATCGGGTGCTGTTAATGGTGCAGATCGGCAAACAATGGCTCCAAATTTCTGAACATTTTTTTTTTTAAGTCTGATCAGATTGCTGATCATTTGCCCCTGCATTGGTGGACCCGAACAATCGTTATCAATCACATTGTTCGGAAAATTGGATCGTTAACAGGCACCTTAAATCTTTATTTGTGCTGGTGGGGAATACAAAAAAAAAATCAAGGCTTTATTGAGCTTCTATTTAAAAAGAAAAAAGTAGTTGAACCAAAAACTTTATAGCTATAACTGGAGAGATTGTGCTTTTATTAAACTGCACATTCTGCATAGAGATATTGCAGATAAACCTGGAGAATAAGGCACCCAACATACATATGACAAAAATACCCCAATCATAAATAACTGCTACAGCATCACACCCATGCACATGTGGGATCTACATTGCATGTACAGTGGAGGAAATAATTCTTTGACCCCTCACTGATTTTGTAAGTTTGTCCAATGACAAAGAAATAAAAAGTCTCAGAACAGTATCATTTCAATGGTAGGTTTATTTTAACAGTGGCAGATAGCACATCAAAAGTAACATCGAAAAAATAACCTTAAATAAAAGATAGCAACTGATTTGCATTTCATTGAGTGAAATAAGTTTTTGAACCCCTACCAACCATTAAGAGTTCTGGCTCCCACAGAGTGGTTAGACACTTCTACTCAATTAGTCACCCTCATTAAGGACACCTGTCTTAACCAGTCACCTGTATAAAAGACACCTGTCCACAGAATCAATCAATCAAGCAGACTCCAAACTCTCCAACATGGGAAAGACCAAAGAGCTGTCCAAGGATGTCAGAGACAAAATTGTAGACCTGCACAAGGCTGGAATGGGCTACAAAACCATTAGCAAGAAGCTGGGAGAGAAGGTGACAACTGTTGGTGCGATTGTTCGAAAATTGAAGGAGCACAAAATGACCATTAATCGACCTCGCTCTGGGGCTCCACGCAAGATCTCACCTCGTGGGGTGTCAATGGTTCTGAGAAAGGTGAAAAAGCATCCTAGAACTACACGGGAGGAGTTAGTGAATGACCTCAAATTAGCAAGGACCACAGTCACCAAGAAAACCATTGGAAACACATTACACCGCAATGGATTAAAATCCTGCAGGGCTCGCAAGGTCCCCCTGCTCAAGAAGGCACATGTGCAGGCCCGTCTGAAGTTTGCCAATGAACACCTGAATGATTCTGTGAGTGACTGGGAGAAGGTGTTGTGGTCTGATGAGACCAAAATAAAGCTCTTTGGCATTAACTCAACTCGCTGTGTTTGGAGGAAGAAAAATGCTGCCTATGACCCCCAAAACACCGTCCCCACCGTCAAGCATGGGGGTGGAAACATTTTGCTTTGGGGGTGTTTTTCTGCTAAGGGCACAGGACAACTTAATCGCATTAACGGGAAAATGGACGGAGCCATGTATCGTGAAATCCTGAACGACAACCTCCTTCCCTCTGCCAGGAAACTGAAAATGGGTCGTGGATGGGTGTTCCAGCACGACAATGACCCAAAACATACAGCAAAGGCAACAAAGGAGTGGCTCAAGAAGAAGCACATTAAGGTCATGGAATGGCCTAGTCAGTCTCCGGACCTTAATCCAATAGAAAACCTATGGAGGGAGCTCAAGCTCAGAGTTGCACAGAGACAGCCTCGAAACCTCAGGGATTTAGAGATGATCTGCAAAGAGGAGTGGACCAACATTCCTATTAAAATGTGTGCAAACGTGGTCATCAATTACAAGAAACGTTTGACCTCTGTGCTTGCAAACAAGGGTTTTTCCACTAAGTATTAAGTCTTTTATTGTTAGAGGGTTCAAAAACTTATTTCACTCAATGAAATGCAAATCAGTTGCTATCTTTTATTTAAGGTTATTTTTTCGATTTTCCTTTTGATGTGCTATCTGCCACTGTTAAAATAAACCTACCATTGAAATGATAGTGTTCTGAGACTTTTCATTTCTTTGTCATTGGACAAACTTACAAAATCAGTGAGGGGTCAAATAATGATTTCCTCCACTGTATTTAATAGTGGTACAATAAATAGTTGCCAATATTCTATCATCAGCTGTGTGATGGAAGTGTCTTCAGGTTCCTCGGGCTGCTTTCTGATCGATCCCCAATCCCTAGCAGTGGCTAGCAAGAAACAAAGGTCCAAATACACTTTACATTCGCAGCCATAGTATCAGTAGCAGCAGAGTGACAGAACAACTTGTCATTCTGTTGCTACTGGCAAAACGTCAACAACGTACCTGCTATTGACATGTACAGTCTGTGGAGCTCTGAGGCAGAGAGAGGGAGGGCTTCTCTCCGCACCCATGTACAGTCTGTGTAGTTCTAAAGCATAGAGAGGGAGGGCTTCCCTCTACACCCATGTACAGTCTGTGGAGCTCTGAGGCAGAGAGAGGGAGGGCTTCCCTCTACACCCATGTACAGTCTGTGCAGTTCTGAGGCAGAGAGAGGGAGGGCTTCCCTCTACACCCATGTACAGTCTGTGCAGTTCTGAGGCAGAGAGAGGGAGGGCTTCCCTCCACACCCATGTGCAGTCTGTGGAGCTCTGTGACAGGGAAAGAGAGGGCTTCTCTCTGCACCCATGTGCAGTCTGTGGAGCTCTGAGGCAGGGAATGGGAGGGCTTCTCTCTGCACCCATGTACTGTCTGTGGAGCGCTGAGGCAGAGAGTGGGAGGGCTTCCCTTTACACCCATGAACAGTCTGTGGAGCTCTGAGGCAGAGAGAGGGAGGGCTTCTCTCCGCACCCATCTACAGTCTGTGTAGTTCTAAAGCATAGAGAGGGAGGGCTTCCCTCTACACCCATGTACAGTCTGTGGAGCTCTGAGGCAGAGAGAGGGAGGGCTTCCCTCTACACCAGGGGTAGGGAACCTTTTTGGCCGAGAGAGCCATAAACACGACATATTTTAAAATGAAATTCTGTGAGAGCCATACAATATGTTTAAAACTAAATACAAGGTAATGTGTACAGACGATTTCCCCACAAATGCAATCTCATTGGCAGACGATTTCCCCACAAGTGCAATCTCATTGGCAGACGATTTCCTCACAAGTGCAATCTCATTGGCAGACGATTTCCCCACAAATGCAATCTCATTGGCAGACGATTTCCCCACAAGTGCAATCTCATTGGCAGACGATTTCCTCACAAGTGCAATCTCATTGGCAGACAATTTCCCCACAAATGCAATCTCATTGGCAGACAATTTCCCCACAAATGCAATCTCATTGGCAGACGATTTCCCCACAAGTGCAATCTCATTGGCAGACGATTTCCCCACAAGTGCAATCTCATTGGCAGACGATTTCCCCACAAATGCAATCTCATTGGCAGACAATTTCCCCACAAGTGCAATCTCATTGGCAGACGATTTCCCCACAAGTACAATCTCATTAGCAGACAATTTCCCCACAAGTGCAATCTCATTGGCAGACGATTTCCCCACAAATGCAATCTCATTGGCAGACGCTTTCCCCACAAATGCAATCTCAATTGGCAGACTATTTCCCCACAAATGCAATCTCATTGGCAGACAATTTCCCTACAAATGCAATCTCATTGGCAGACGATTTCCCCACAAATGCCTATCCTATCTCATTGGCAGACGATTTCCCCACAAATGAATTTACCAGACTGGAGTGACCTCCTGGACCTGTCCTGGAGTGACTGCGGCGGCTCCTGCGGCGGCGGCGACGGCTGCTGCTGGCTTGTGCGCTCCGGAGCAGTACCTATGGGTGCGGCTGCCTCCGGGTCGCACGTCGTGGGGTCGGCTCCTCCCCCCGCCAAGCTGCCTCAGTTCCCGCCGGCTGCGCCGATGTGTCACACGTAACGTGTGACATCACACAGGCAGCGCCAGCATCAGCGCAATTACAAACACCCGGCATGGAGGAGGGGGGCGGGGCGGCGGCGCAGATTACCGGCATGGAGGAGGGGGGCGGGGCGGCGGCGCAGATTACAGCGGGGCAGATTACTAAACACAGGCTCTCTGGCCGCTCTGTCACCCGTCTTTTAGCGAGCCAGAGAGCCATACGCAGGCATGAAAAGAGCCATATATGGCTCGCAAGCCATAGGTTCCCGACCCCTGCTCTACACCCATGTACAGTCTGTGGAGTCCTGAGGCAGAGAGAGGGAGGGCTTCCCTCTACACCCATGTACAGTCTGTGCAGTTCTGAGGCAGAGAGAGGGAGGGCTTCCCTCTACACCCATGTACAGTCTGTGCAGTTCTGAGGCAGAGAGAGGGAAGGCTTCCCTCCACACCCATGTACAGTCTGTGGAGCTCTGAGGCAGAGAGAGGGAGGGCTTCCCTCTACACCCATGTACAGTCTGTGCAGTTCTGAGGCAGAGAGAGGGAGGGCTTCCCTCTACACCCATGTACAGTCTGTGCAGTTCTGAGGCAGAGAGAGGGAAGGCTTCCCTCTACACCCATGTACAGTCTGTGGAGCTCTGAGGCAGAGAGAGGGAGGGCTTCTCTCCGCACCTATGTACAGTCTGTGTAGTTCTAAAGCATAGAGAGGGAGGGCTTCCCTCTACACCCATGTACAGTCTGTGGAGTCCTGAGGCAGAGAGAGGGAGGGCTTCCCTCTACACCCATGTACAGTCTGTGCAGTTCTGGGGCAGGGAATGGGAGGGCTTCTCTCTGCACCCATGTACTGTCTGTGGAGCGCTGAGGCAGAGAGTGGGAGGGCTTCCCTTTACACCCATGAACAGTCTGTGGAGCTCTGAGGCAGAGAGAGGGAGGGCTTCTCTCCGCACCCATGTACAGTCTGTGTAGTTCTAAAGCATAGAGAGGGAGGGCTTTCCTCTACACCCATGTACAGTCTGTGCAGTTCTGAGCCAGAGAGAGGGAGGGCTTCCCTCTACACCCATGTACAGTCTGTGCAGTTCTGAGGCAGAGAGAGGGAGGGCTTCCCTCCACACCCATGTGCAGTCTGTGGAGCTCTGAGACAGGGAAAGAGAGGGCTTCTCTCTGCACCCATGTGCAGTCTGTGGAGCTCTCTGAGGCAGGGAATGGGAGGGCTTCTCTCTGCACCCATGTACTGTCTGTGGAGCGCTGAGGCAGAGAGTGGGAGGGCTTCCCTTTACACCCATGAACAGTCTGTGGAGCTCTGAGCCAGAGAGAAGGAGGGATTCTCTCTGCACCCATGTACTGTCTGTGGAGCTCTGAGCCAGAGAGAGGGAGGGATTCTCTCTGCACCCATGTACTGTCTGTGGAGCTCTGAGCCAGAGAGAGGGAGGGCTTCTCTCTACATCCATGTGCAGTCTGTGGGGCTCTGAGGCAGGGAAAGGGATGACTTCTCTCTGCACCCATGTACAGTCTGTGGAGCTCTGAGGCAGCGAGAGGGAGGGCTTCTCTCTGCACCCCGGTACAGTCTGTGGCGCGCTGAGGCAGAGAGAGGGAGGGCTTCTCTTTACAACCATGCGCAGTCTGTGGAGCTCTGAGGCAGAGAGAGGGAGGGCTTCTCTTTACACCCATATACAGGTCTGTGGAGCTCTGAGGCAGAGAGAGGAAGGCCAGGCATTAGTACCAAGTTACAATATCAAGCAACACCAGACCCACTGGGGCACAATTGAGAAAGTCAGAGAACTTTGTCAAAGCACACAAGTAGGTTTTCAAGCTCTACAACATACACTGGTGAGGCAAAACACTAAAACGACCTGCCTCATATTGAAAGGAGAAAGGTTAGGTATAAGCACAGGAGATGAAGCATATAAGTATACACACAAAAGTGGGCAAGGCTCAGGAGAGAGTAAGGGACTGAGTTAAAGGGACACTTAAGTCAAACAAAAAAAATGAGTTTTACTTACCTGGGGCTTCCAATAGCCCGCTGCAGCTGTCCGGTGCCTTCGCCATCTCCCTCCGATCCACCTGGCCCCGCCGGCAGCCACTTCCTTTTTCGGTGACAGGAGCTGACAGGCTGGGGACGCGAGTGATTCTTCGTGTTCCTGGCCACAATAGCGCCATCTATGCTGCTATAGCATATATCATATACCATATAGCAGCATAGAGGGTGCTAATGTGTCTGGGAATGCGAAGAATCACTCGCGTCCCCAGCCTGTCAGCTCCTGTCACCGAAACAGGAAGTGGCTGCTGGCGGGGCCAGGAGGATCGGAGGGAGACAGCGAGGGCACCTGACAGCTGCAGGGGGCTATTGGAAGCCCTTTTTTTGTTTGACTTAAGTGTCCCTTTAAGCTAGCCATATGAGAAAGGATTATAAGGTGATACAACCACTGCTCCTATCTTACCCCCTTCTGACCTTTGTTCGAAGACAGAAAGTGATTGGCTAGTTAATTTCAGACACGATGAAGCTCATTTCCTGGCTGCTAAAAGTTAAGTAAGAACTACATGTACATAAAGCACATTATGCAGTGCTAACTTGTTTTAATTTTGATGAAGGAAGAGACATACTCAGATTAGGCTCAAATTTCAAAACAAGCAATGAACGGTAATGTTAAAAAAAGCAGCTGGAGATAATCATGCTGATACGTTCCAACACGCTCACATGTTGAAATCTCACTTACTTTCTCTACAGCAGGAATAAACTGTTTGGGTACATTTGTTCCTATCGTTCTGTCATCAAACTCCAACTTCGTGTTATTTTCATCTTCAAGAGGCTCAAGAAAGCCAATGACTTTACCATACTGGCCCGCTCCCCCAGACTGCTTCTTATGGGTGTAATCAAACCTGGGGAAACGAAAAAACACAAAGGTCAGTAGAAGCTGCAGAGGATGCTCTGAGCAGCAGTCTAGCAGATTGCAAGCAATAGAATACTCTCCCAAATTCACTGCAACAATTGGCAAAACTTTGAGAAATCTTTATTTATTGCATTACTGATTTATTCTTTAAAGGGCCTCCATCAACTCTTACAGAAGAACTTATAAATGTTATATTACTTATGCAGCCTTTATCTCAATTGATAGGTCCATTTTAAAGCTGCAAATCTGCATAAAATTGCCATAAAGTTATCAACTTGGAGTTTTGTTTATCTTTGTGACCATTTAGGAGATGGTAAGATGAGTGGTTTAAAGTTACATGTCTGTCCCCCCTATTATGTTTCACCCGTAAAGAGGACAGGCTGGTGGCCCTGAAAACAAGGTTGACACCTGCCAAACATCTCACTGCGGGGTTAAAGCACACCTGAAGTCAGAGGGATATGGAGGCTAACATATTGATTTCCCTTTAAAACGATCCAAATTGTCTGGCTGTCCTGCTAATTCTCTGCATGTAAAGCCCCATCTACACTATACATTTTCAATTCGATTCAATTTGACATGTCCGATCGGGATTCGATTCAATTCAATTTGCCATTGTTTTGCAATGGCAAAATGAATCGGATCCCGATCGGACATGTCGGATCGAATTGGACAAAAAAAATTGTGTGGTGTAGAAGGGACTTAATACTTTAGCCATAAACCCTTAACAAGCATGCAAATCAGATGTTTATAACGGACGTCTGACTGGACTGGCCACATGCTTGTTTCAGTTGTGTGATTCAGACACTGGTAAAGCCAGAAAGATCAGCAAGATGCCTGACAAATGGTATTGTTTAAAACAAATAAATATGGCAGCCACTATATTCCTCTCACTTCAGACGTCCTTTAAGGGGGTAGACATCTGGAAAGTATAGAAGAGAAGGACAGAGGCCATTGAGCACACTCCTGGGGAGTGGAGAGAGTCTGTTTCTCTCACTACAGGTTCATTTTAGAATTTGCCAAGAGATACTGTAATGCTGCCCGTGTTTAGAGTTTCCCTTATGCCTGGTACACACAACCAATTCTGATTGGCCAATCACTGGCCAATTTTACCATCTCCATGTAGCATGAGGGCCAAAAGATTTTGAATAAGTCTTCTGAAGAATAGTTTGTGTAGGTAAACTTTCATACTACATGAAAATGGTCAAATTGGCCAATCAAAATGGGATGTGTGTATGCACCTTAACTTTTAGTCCAGGTGATTGGTGTTCCCTTGGCAAGAAACATGGATAAATATTCCCATCAGAGACACAGACAGCACTAAAAAGTGACACGTCGTAACCCTATCCCTTTATTGTTTCTACGTTTTAGAACTTGTGTACACGGAAGTTTATTATTTTTGTATTTAATCTGCACAGATCTGAAAAGGAGAATTTATATGAGAAGTTATGGGGTGGTGCACTCCTCTGTATTAGCTGTGTTTTCTTTGCAAACTTAGATAGAAATCCCTTGTATACAAGCACTTAGAATTTGGCTGAAATTCAACTTGGGCTACACCCAGTAGGACTTATTTTATATTGACAGTATGCAGCGATTTCTACAGCCTCCAAGACAAGTCCTAATCTGCCAGGAGATATCTTTCGCTAGAGCTCTGATAAACTTATGAAGAGTCAGTGAAAATGGTATATAATGAACATCATGCACTCATAAATCCAACTCCCCTCATGCCTGTGTGAACAAATTATTATTATTTATTTATAAAGCGCCAACATATTACATGATGTTTATGTAATAAAAACATAATTCTTTAAAATTCAGTAAAGAGCTGCTGTATTTTACACACATTACTGATTTAAGGCTCTAGAATTCAGAGCAGAGTTACACAGTGTACAGACATTTTACTGCAGTTCAAAGTTCAATTCCAGTACAATAGAGAGAAGATCCTTACCCCTCCCAGCCTGTGATGTCAGCACTTCCTGGCTAAACGTGTAACACAACTCCTGGCAGTGGTTTGGCAATCTCATCTGTTACAAGACGGGGAACGTAGCACAGCGTGTGGGGACACTGCAGGCTGCTTTTGTCATATTGCAGATATTAGGCAGCATGGAAGCTATTAACCCCTCATATTACCCTGCCACAAGAGCAGTAAGTGTTGTAGCAAGCTGCATAAACTCTAAGATTGGTGGTCCATATCGACTGTATCAGCAGGAACGTGCGACAAGTGCCAGCAAAGAGGTGAGCATGACAGAACATTAGCAACCAATATAACCGGGGATACACTTGTGCAGCCTGAATGCAAAATGCTATAGCAATACAATCATTTCCTGTCCAAACTGCTTGCTGGGAAATGAATACTGATCACCCTTATGTGCCCTGCATATCCCTGGAGCCATTTGTCAAGTGGGGCCAGGTGTGAAGGGCAGAGGATGCCTGTTCTGACATCCCCCAAAAGCTCTGCTTTTACTAGATAAGCATAAACGTTTTCAGCAAAATTACAGTCTGGCATAACATACAATGAAAGCTGCAACTTGTTATTGCCCTGTCATCTGTGCTAATTTTCCCAGTGCCACAGTCTTGGAAGCTCCAGGCCAGAGACAGATGTGCACATTACATAAAAAGAAAAACAAACATGCTGCTGCTTACAATCAGTGCAGTTGTCAGCTAGAGGCTTCCTCCTTTGCTTGTTTTGCAAATTAAAGCCTACATTCACCTCTGCGTATAGCAAAGGAGAATGTGACACCGAGGAGAGCAGAGTGTGGGGCAGTTTCGGTTGGTTGCTCCAGGGTAAGGTAAAAAAATAAGTAAATGACATGGGGCAGCTATATTTGCGGTTTCTTAGGGACTGGGCTAGCGTTTCTTCTTTGGTAGTATATACAGTGCACGTGGCTATACTCCCTGCATAGCTTACGGTATATCACTCTCCCACAATGCTACTGTGAGGCAAACTGTGACTGTCACTGCCTACACAATCTCACCTGATGAGTTTCACTGGGGGCTTGTTCACGCTACAAGCAGTGCTGATGGGTTTGATGCACTGCATGTCCATAGGCTTTCGTTTCATCATTCACAGTGCATTACTGAGGGCTACCTTATAGAAGCCGATACATTTTCCTGTTGTAGTGTCGCTGCCGAAATGCAGCTGCAATCCTGCATACTTCAGTTCAGTGTATGGTGCATTTCAGAGAATGCAATCACCTATGGGTTGTAAGTAATAGCAAAGCCTAATGCAGACCTTGGATGTAAGGAATTGGTGTGCTTTCAATTAAATCCCTTCTACTATTCAACATTCTATGTATATGGGCAGGTATGGCTTTAGAGAACAGGCATCTGCCTGTTATTACAAATTCAAATCTTGACACTCATGCTTCCACTCCCAAGCACTATGTTGCTGAGGAAATGCTTGAAAAATGTCTGACTAATAATGTTGAGATTTGTTGACCATGCTAAAATAGTATAGCTACTAATTTACTGTAAAAAAAAAAAATCATAGCATAAAGATATTCACTTTTTCAGGAGTTGAGGCATTATAGGGAACATGAATTGAGAGGGATATTGTGGCTGACATATTTTGTTCCTTTTAAACAATACAAGCTGCCTGGCTGTCCTGCCGATCTCTCTGTCAGCAGTAGTGTCTGAATTACAACACCTGAAACATACTGTACATGCAGCAAATCCAGTCACTCTTCAGTCAGAAACATCTGATCTGCATGCTTGTTCGGGGTCTATGGCTAAATGTACTCAAAGTATTAGAGGCAGAAGATCAGCAGGACTGCCAGGCATCTGGTATTGTTCAAAAGGAAATAAATACGGCAGCCTCCATATCACCCTCACTTCTGGTTCCTTTTAAATGTCAGTTTGCTAAAGTACAGTTTTGAGAACATGCAACTTCACATATAGTAGTGGCATCATCATCTTCTATCAGATAGTTACTTTTAGGAATAAAGTTACAGGTGTTACAAAATCAAAATGTGTTCTCTTTCATACAGGTTATTCCAGGGGTGGGGAATAAATATCACCTGTCATTCCTAGTAAAAGATTATCTGAATGAGGTAAGTGCATGTTTATTTCAGATTAATGACATATATACACACTGCATTCCTGAGTGGTAACTTATAATACAAGTATCTTATGAATGCTCCGCAACCAAGACTTGTTCTATCATGGGTGCTGGCATAATTCCTAATGAGGGGTACTGGAGCTAGGACAATGCACCTGGATATGATACTCACCTCTTTCTAATGCTAGAACCATCCCTGTGCCTACTTCTAATAACCAAATGTATAGACTTTATGCTTTTAAATGAGGTCTTGTACACAGGATGGAAGTCCAAAGAACATATCTAAAGCCTCATCTACACAGTACAATTTTCCCATCAGATAGACGGATCTATTAGATAAATCTAATAAGAAATTGTATCGTGTGGAGATGTCCAATTGTTTCAGAGCAATTTTGCAATAGATTTTGCTTTGATAAGTACTCAAAATCTATTGCAAAATCTAACGCAATCCGATTGGAAATTATCTGATGCTGCTAATACACCATGAGATTTTTTGGCAGATAGATGGTTCAATAGATAATTTCCGACATGTCTGATCTGATTTTCGATCATTTTTCTGGTCGATTTCTCATACAAGTGAATGTATACCGATCGGAAAGTAAATCTGCCGAGAAAACTTTGTGTATTCCCAGCATGAAAGATCTGTCTAATAGATCTGATCTGATGGAAAACTGTGCTTGCTCTTTTAATCCTTTGAATGAACCAATAAATTGTATCCTGTTCACTCAAAACATTCAGTGTATAACAATGTAATGATAATAATGTAACAACTTATCCTTTATTACAGTCTCATACATATGGTAACAATGTAACGAGGGTAGTTCATGTAATGCAGTGGTCGTCAAACTAAGGCCCGCGGGCCGAATGTGGCCCCCTAAAGCTTTTTCACCCCCCCCCCCCACACACACAAAATTTATTACCTATCGCTGCGGTCAGCTACATCTTTAAATATTAGTAGTCTGCATATAGAATAGCAGTGCTGGCACCACCCATCCACATGGAAGCCAGAAAGCAGTAATTCGCTGGTTCCCAATCAAATTCCACATCAAGTGACACTGCTGTCCATTGCAGGTTGTCACCTGAGTATGCTTCACTCTCTAGCTCGTAAAGATTTCTACAACATTTTGTGTATACTCCAGCCCTCCAGCAGTCTGAAGTATGTTGACCCGGCCCTCGACCCAAAACGTTTGGGGACCCCTGATGTAATGGTTCAGCAGGTGGTTACTTACATTTGTTACAATGATGCCGGTACTTCCTCCCTTGGCAAACTCATGTCCTCTTTCGGCCTACAAGAACATCTGTATTCAGAAGACATTTACCCATCTACCATCTGATTCCCTTTGTCCTGAACAAATTCTCATGCTGCCCATCAGTGTTGTCACCCCCACCTTCAAAGCCTGCCCTGCACAAATCTCTAATTGTAGATAAAAGTTGCCCATTACTGGTACAATTTTGTCACTAAATGCAATATTTCGATGTGATTTGAATTATCAAATTGTATTGAAAATTTGCCATTTATGAAGGCAATCAATGAGAAACAATTCTTTGGTCTATTGCTTAATAGGATAAAATCGATCAGAAAGTTTGATTTTATGATCAAATTTGAAGTAAGAATCGTTCAGTAAATGTGAATAATCTATAATTACCTTCAGATTAGTTTCAACATTCAGATGAATCAAAAGTTCACATTTAGTGAAAAAGTTGTACCTTTAATGGGCACCTTAAATTGGTCCTTTTCCTCTCCACATAGGCAACTGTTATATCCAGAACATCTCATCTCTATGACCTGCGACTTCCACCTGTACAACCTTTACAAAATAAATCCCTTCTTAAAGGAGTCATCAGACTATTTATCCTACCCCCAGATCTACTTACCTGGGGCTTCCTCCAGCCCCTTGCAGCTGACATGTCCCATGCCGCAGCTCCGCATTCAGCCTCCGGCCCGGGTTCCCCACCGGTGTCTCGCCAGGCTGTCCTCTACTGTGCGTGCCGCAGCTGTCAATCCACAAATCCACGTTGTCCTGACTGTACTGCACATGCGCTGTAGTTCTGCGCCTGTGCAGTACAGTCCGGACATTGTGCTCTTGATTTACAGCGGCGCTCGGGCAGGCGCACTAGAGAATGTCGGCCCCTGCGCCGGCGGGGATCCCTTGCCAGCGGCTGAGAGCAGAGCTGCGGAGTGAGACATGTCAGCTGCAAGGGAGTGGAGGAAGCCCAGGTAAGTAGATCGGGGTGGTAGGATAAATAGCCTGATGACTCCTTTAAGCCTTAAACACATTAGATGAAACTCGGGCGAGAACTCCCACCTCTGCCAAGAATCTACCCCGTGTACAGCATTCCACGCTGCTCCCCAACACCTTGGCTAGTGATCAGCCGGCCGAAAGCATTGTTCTTCCCCACTCACCCTATCCACCATTGTGATATAACTCCCATGCTGCTCCGTTGGCCCTCCACCCCCGCATAGGAAGAGAACACCTCATTAGCCTACAGGCTAGTGATGTGTCTGTACAGCCTCGGTGCTGCAATGTCTTCTGAGGGATCATGTCCCCGATTCCTGCCGGGCGACATGCCTGGTACTTGTGTACGAAGCTTTATTCCCCAGAGAGCACCAGACTCCTGGTAAACATTCTCATCAACTTTTGTCTAGATTACTGTAACATTTTCCAATCTGATATTTCTCTATCTAGACTAGACTTGCTAGACCACTTACTGCTCCTCTCTTCAAATTTCAACACAGACTTCCAGTCCACATCAGAATCAAATTTAAACTGTTTCACTTTGCCTTTTAGTCGCTCCACTGCTCCTGACCCACCAACATTTCAGAGCTTATACTTACCGGTATATAGACCCCTAACTGCCTTCTCTGCTCTCCCAATGATCTGCTAATAACTTCCACACTAATAACCTCTTCCCATGTAACAAGGGCTCCAAGACTACTCTAGGCCTGCCCTGACACTTTGGAATCCCCTTCCTCATCCAATCAGGCTTGTTTCCACTTTTAGCGCATTTAATTAAACCCTCAAATCCCAGGGTTCCATTTCCCATTCCTAATGTATATTGTTCCTTAACCTCATAGATTGTAAGCCTGATTGGGTAAATTCCTCTCATCCTGTGCAGTGAGTAGTTATTACCGCTATGTATTATGCTGGTTTGTTATCTGCACCTTTTATTTTTTCCGTGCATAATGTTGGCAATTTGAACAAATTATAATAATATCTCGATCTTTCAATCTGTAGCCAGCAATTATAAACTGAACAGTCAAACAACACAAAATAAGTTATTAGCACACTGCTAAGTGATCTGCATAAGTACTTTCTGCATCATCTGCAGATACAACCTGATACCACTTTCACCTGCTGTACCTGAGTCTTCTGTAACAGGTTGGGGTAATCAAGTATGTCCTGAGAGAAAAGATTCCTGGCTCAAATTACCTGAAGCCAAATACACACAACACTCTCAACCTAAACTGAGGTTTCCAATCTAAATCCACATACTCCGGTCCCAAGCAAAGTCAGGATTGCAAAGTAACCATAAAATATCAATTTACTGGTACTGTATCTGTGGGTGGCACATATGCAAACTGTTGTAATTTATACACCATTCACCTGATTTGGATGTAAATACCCTCAAATTAAAGTTGACAGTCTGCAGTTAAAGCACATCCGTGTTCATTTAATTTCAAATCCATTGTGGTTGTATATGCAGTGTTCCCCAACCCTGTCTTCAAGACCCACCAACAGTGCATGTTTTGTAGAAATCCACAGAGGTAGTTAGTTATACACTAATTATCCACCTATGCATGTTTGTGGTTTCCTGCAAAACATGTACGGTTGGTGGGCCTTGAGGACAGGGTTGGCAAACTATGGTGTATAGGGCCAAAAATGTTAGAATTGTGTCGATGTCCCAATATTTACGGACCTGACTGTAGACTTTAATACAAAGCTTGCATGCAGAGAGTTAGAATACAATTACCAGTTACAACACAGTACTGTGAACAGGCCCAAAGCATTGTATGGGCAGTGAGATGACATGCAGAATTGTTCTGAAACACAACTGACCACTGTGAACAGGACCTGTATGTTGCGTGTTCCTCCCATTGCTTCCCCCAGTCCTAAAGTCAAATTTTCAGACAGGAATTGGCAGGCTTGCCGCAATGTTCCCTTCTATCACCCACCCATACCCTCTTCTTTCTTGCCCTATTCACACCCCCGAGGGGAGGAAATGGGAGGGTGATAGGAAGGAATATCGTAGCAAGTCTGGGGGGAATAAGGAGAGGAACAGACAATGGAAAGAGGTATGTGGATCCACCATGAACATACCTCTGTGCTTACATTAGATAGCTTTGCTGGGGTCAGCTGCCCTTTCACTCTGTAATGAACTCGTAAGCAAATAATTATTTGTGGAGTTCTGCTTGTACAGGGTCTTGAAGTTTATACTGTGCCCAATCAAGAATCATAAGTGTACAAACAATATAATGCTGTTACTATATAAACACAGCACAGCCACCATGTGATGATGAGAACTTATCCCTGAGAGGGCACATATAGAGTGGGGCTGCACTTTAAAGGAAACAGAAAGGAGAGGAATAAAGAATACGCCATTCCTTTTTTTTTTATGCCATCTGCTGCCTATTGCGCTGATTCTCCTCCTCTAATGTACTGAGAGACCAGAATGATTATGTGGATCAGATGATCTGTCTCAGCTAGCCATACGTTTATTGCAGGTCTGTGACTAACTAGACAGAAGACAAATGATCGGCACAATGGCTGCGCAATGGCATTTTAAAACTGGACTGCCATATGACAGCCTCTGTATTTCCTATTAATTACTTATGGTACTTTTTGAAGTCTCCACAGCAACCTGAGATGGAGTGCAATGCCACAGTCACATATCACGCTGACAAGAAAACGCCTCCAGACGTCACCTATACCTTAAAACCAGAGCCGCAGAACTGCACCGCAAGCAAAGACCAAGAGTTTTACCAAAGAATGCTGAAGGCTAAACAGCCGCTTGAGGAAGAAGACATCCCAGGTACACCTGCACATTCCTACTTTACAAAGTTATCAACAGGACTAATCTAACTGTCATCTTATGTGAACTTTCAGATACATTTGGAAACGTAGCACCAGATATGGAGCCTGTATGGCACCTGGGCGTGGCTGCCACTAGTTTTGTGAAATGGAAATACTCTACAGAAGAGACACTCTTCAGTATGACAGTTATTCAAAGTGTTAAGCAGCTGGTAAGTGTCCCCTATACTCCACATCAAGTAAGCAAAATCATGCGGATTTAGGGCCGGTTCATACTAGAGAAGAAGAATAAGAAACACGATATGTGTTCTGTCGATTTTGTATCTGCTTGCAACAATTTCACTGTCCGCACCGAAAAAGTGTCCTGCATCGATCACGTCCACCTGTATGCATCACCGGTCACCTGTCCTGAGGCCGCTCAGTCCATCTATATTCAGCCCGCAGCATGGGGCTCTCCATAGGCGGCATTAGGTCAATTCTCCCTAGCAACCGGGAGAATTTTCATTAGTCCTCCATTGCAGCCCAATGGAGATCCCCCAGCCACTGGGCTGTGCACGAGGGGTGGCAATTGGCAGTGGGACACAAGTATTACGTCACAGTGGCGATCTGCCTAGCCTACTGAGAATGGACAGGGTCTGTTCTCATAGGCTTTCACTGCATATATTTTCCCGTCCAGTCCAGGAAAATATGCCAAGTTCGGACTCTGCACAACCCCGCAAGCAGATCCATATTTTTCTTTTTTTTAGACACGACAAATAACATTTATATTGTGCGGCAGCCACTAGAGAACGCTCATTAGGCAGTAGCAGTGTTAGGGTGTCTAGCCCAAGGACCCTTTTCTGAAAAGAAGCTGGCTTACTGAACAGGAGCAGCTGAAATTTGAACAGGGCAGAGCCCTTAACCATAACACTATCCAGCCACTGCTGGAGGCGGATCCTAATGTTAAAAATAGGATCCGCCTCTAGTGTTATGGTTAAGGGCTAAGCTGAGCTTAAAAAAACGTCCCGAACGGGTACTTTTTTTTAAAGCAAGTGTGAACCGGCTTCGATGTGCTATTCAGCTGTTTCTCCATTACGGTTTTTCAACTACTGATGCTAACCCTCCTCATCAATGCCCAACTCTAACCTTTAACTTGTTGCTGATAACACTAACTTTCCCTTACCCTGTTACAAACCACTTTCATCAGCACCTAACCTTAAGGGCTTGTTCACACCTAGGGTGTTTTGCAGTTTATTGAGCGCTGGCGCCCTGAAATCGCTAGTGCAATAATTCCTTATGGGACAGTTCATATCAGCGTGTCTCGTCCGCTTTCCGCTCAGTAAAGCGCAGCCTGTACCATTTTCGGGGCGATCTTGCTACAATGGAAGGTATAGGAAAAACACAAAATTTTAGATGTGAACAAAGCCTTAAGGCTCATACACACATCAGACTATAGTCTTTTGAAAATGAAAGATCACAGACCAATTTTACCACCCTGCATGTAGTATGAGAGCCATACCTTCACAGTCTATTCTATGGAGCTGAACTCCCCATCAGACAGAAATCTTTGCAAGATGCTGCACACACAGATGCTGTACACATTCAAAACTAAAGATCAGTATCTGCAAAAGATCTGTTCCTGCAAATTGCATTCATAGTCTATGATAACTGCAGATCCTCATACACACCTTGTTTAACAGACATTCATCTGCAGATCAGATTCACCAGGATGGATTTTCAGATCTGCAGATGATTGTCTGATCTGCAGATGAATGTCTGTTAAACAAGGTGTGTATGATGATCTGCAGATATCATAGACTATGAATGCAATTTGCAGGAACTGATCTTTGGCATGAACAGATCTTTTGCAGATACTGATCTGTTGAATGTGTACAGCATCTTTGTGTGCAGCATCTTGCAAAGATTTCTGTCTGATGGGTAGTTCAGCTCAATAGAATAGACTGTGTAGAGTATGGCTCTCATACTACATGGAAGGGGGTAAAATTAGCCTGTGATCTTTCATTTTCCAAAGACTATAGTCTGATGTGTGTATGAGCCTTTACAGTAGCTATTCAGCACGAGGCGTCACACTAAACTTCTGCCAATACATGAACCAAAAACAATGTGACGCAGGGGTGAGAGGGTCATACATGTCAAACATTTCAGCTCAATAGGTATCTAGAAGTTAAACATTTTCAGAGTAATGAGAAAAAAAATGATTAATTTTAAATGAAACCACAAATCTTGCTCATATGAACAAAGACACTAAATGGTTAGGTTTACAGATAATTACTCATGAGGATTTTGTTTTTTATAGATGAGAGAAGACAAGCTGGAATTGCATTACCATATGCTGATCCATGACATGGTCTCCGAGGTAAATATAAAATGCCAATAATAATGTATGTGTTGTGTACTCAACAATGTCAGTGCCATGAACCATTATAGATATTTGCCTTGAATAGACTATTCGGTTTGTAGGAGATCAGGTAAATGACCAATATCTTTCAGGTAGCAACTATTTGCCTGATCTACCACTTTGCACCATTAGATATTAGACAATCAGGCCAAGGATCACAATGTATAATCCAGTAATTTAGCAAATCAGGTTCACAATGTATTAAAGGGAACCTTTATATGGATGTTTCCTTTTAAACAATACCAGTTGCTTGTCAGTCCTTCTGATCTCTTTGGCTGCAGTATTGGCTGAATCACACACCTGAAACAAGCATGCAGCTAATCCAGTCTGACTTCGGTCAGAGCACCTGATCTGCATGCTTGTTGAGGGCCTGTGGCTGAAAGTATTAGAGACACAGGATCAGTAGGAGAGTGAGGCAACTGGAATTATTTTAAAAGGGAAAATCCATATACTTCTCAGTTTAGGTTCCATTTAAAAAACCTTTCCAATTCATTTTTTGCAATTCATTTTTTTTTCAGGTGTGCAGTAAAGGTGCTGGTGCTATGCCAAATATTTTTGAGCAACATCGACCCTAGCAGCAGCCATGTTTGTCTATTTCTGACTATGGCCCAGTGAACACCGGGCGGATCCGCCGGACGAATCCGCCTGAAAATCCGCGTGGCTAATGCACCTCTATGGGCTGGTGCACACCGGCGGTTTGAGGTTTTTAGCAAGCCGCAAACGTGCCTCTTGCTGCACGTTTGCGGTTTGCTTAAAACCTCAAACCGCCGATGTGCACCAGCCCATAGAGATGCATTAGCCATGCGGATGATGATGCGGCTGGCGGATCACATACAAAATCCGCTCGGTGTGCACCCGGCAAATATCGGCTCTCTGCTCCCAAAACCACTAGCGTTTTGACGATCTGCTAGTGGTTTTGGTGTGCACTGGGCCAGAGTCAGACATTGGGCCTCCCAAATGCTTATGTCAGATATAGTTCAAGGAAGGATTGAAAAGGGTTAAAAACCCAGGATAACACAACAGCCATGTTGTTTTTTTCCCCATTATTTAAGAAGGGCAAAAAAATCAGATCCAGGAAATTATAGACCTGTAAGTTTAACATCAGTTGTATGCAAACTATTTGAGGGGTTACTAAGAGATACTATACATAACTTCATAGTAGAAAATAATCTTATTTCTCAGCATCAACATGGGTTTACTAAAGACAGGTCCTGTTTGACTAACATGCTCAGCTTTTATGAGGTAGTGAATGCTAATATGGATATTGGGAATGCTGTAGATGTGATATACTTGGACTTTGCAAAGGCCTGTTCCTCACAAAAGTCTGGTGCAAAAGATGAGGATGCAAGGACTGGGGAAGAGTCTGTGTGCATGGATAGGGAACTGGCTAATGGACAGAAAACAAAGAGTTGTGGTCAATGGATCGTACTCAAAATGGGAGACTGTTAGCAGTGGGGTCCCACAGGGGTCTGTACTGGGTCCAGTGCTCTTCAATTTATTTATTAATGACCTAGTAGATGCAGTAGTGAGCAATGTTGCTATTTTTGCAGATGATACAAAATTGTGCAGAATCATCAACTCTCAAGAAGATAGGGACATATTGCAACAAGATCTGGATAGGATGGCTATATGGGCACATAAATGGCAGATGAAATTCAATGTTGAAAAATGTAAAGTCATGCATTTTGGTCGTACCAATGGTCTAGCACCATACAAAATAAATGGGATACAGTTGGGGACATCAAACTTGGAGAAGGACTTAGGAGTACTCATCGACAACAAGTTAAATAATCATACTCAATGCCAAGCCGCTGCAGCTAAAGCTAACAAAATTTTGGGATGCATTAAAAGGGAAATAAAAACTCGAGATGCTAGCATAATATTGCCCATGTTTAACTCTCTAGTAAGGCCACATCTGGAATATGGAATTCACTTCTGGGCACCACATTACAAAAAAGATATTGCAGTTTTAGAGCAGGTGCAGAGACAAGCAACAGAATTGATACGTGGGATGGAAGGTCTCACTTACCAAGAAAGGTTAGATAAACTGGGTTTATTTAGTCTAGAGAAAAGACGCCTTAGAGGAGATCTAATTAACATGTATAAATACATCAGAGGGCAATATAATAGCTTGGCGGATGAGCTTTTTGTCCCTAGGCCTTCTCAAAGGACTAGAGGACATGATCTGCGCATGGAGGAAAAACGTTTTAGCCATTTATTTAGGAAAGGGTTCTTTACAGTAAGAGTGATTAAGATGTGGAATGCATTGCCACAGGAAGTCGTTATGGCAAACCCTATACCTGCATTTAAAGGGGGCTTAGATGCTTTCCTTGCGTTGAAAGACATCCATGGCTACAATTACTAGGTAATGCCTAATGATGTTGATCCAGGGATTACTAGGTAATGCCTAATGATGTTGATCCAGGGATTTTTATCTGATTGCCATCTGGAGTCGGGAAGGAATTTTTCCCTTTTGGGGCTAATTGGACCATGCCTTGTAAGGGTTTTTTTCACCTTCCTATGGATCAACAGGGATATGTGAGGGAGCAGGCTGAAGTTGTACTTTGTACTGGTTGAACTCGATGGACGTATGTCTTTTTTCAACCATAATAACTATGTAAGCAGCATTTTTCAAATGTGAATAAAGAGGTTAAAGAGCAACTCCAAACCTAGATTTGAACTTTATCGCAATCAGTAGCCGATACCCCCTTTTACATGATAAATATAATGCTTTTCACAAACAGACCATCAGGGGGCGCTGTATGACTGATTTTGTGCTGAAATCCCTCCCACAAGAAGCTCTGAGTACCGCGGTACTGTGGGCAAAGTGCCACAATGTAACAATGTTCACAGACAGGAATTAGCTGTTTACAGCTGTCTCTAACAGCCAAAACAGCTAGGAGCAGCTACATAACCTGCCCACAGTAAAAATGTCACCATGTAATAAATGTCAGAATGTAAATCGGGGAGAGGAAAGATTTTACAATGAGCAAACACTGACTAAATCATTTATACATAATTATGGTAAAAAATGAAGCACTTTTTTTACTACATTATTTTCACTGGAGTTCCCCTTTAACCTCTACAGTCTCTTATCGCCCCCCCCCCCCCCCCCCCCCGAGACCCCGTGCGCTGCCTGGCCAAACAGTGCCAGGCAGAGCTGAGGGGTGGATCGGGACTCCCTCTGACGTCACGACGTCGATGACGTCATTGCGCCCGGGGGAAGCCCTAAAGGAAATCCCGTTCAGAATGGGATTTCCAGATGGGCCTGATCGCCTGAGGCGATCAGAGGAGGTGGGGGGATGCCGCTGCTCAGTGGCTATCATGTAGCTAGCGCTAGGCTAGCTACATGACTTAAAAAAAATATAAAAATAGTGCTGCACTGCCTCCCTGGCGGATTTAATTGACCGCCAGGGAGGTTAAAAGGCAATAAATATGGCACCCTCCATATCAATCACAACTCGGGTTCACTTTAACAGTCAAAGGTATGAATGAGTGCACAGATATACTCAAGCAGGTTGTGGGAGGACCTGCAGGGGATGCAGGCTCACGTAGCTTTGTACTGAGCCAAGCAGTACAATACTAGCAAATCATCAGTTAGATGCTAATTTTTCCAATTCACATGTACATTTTAAAAAAATGTATGCAGTTCAGAATTGAGGAAATCAAAATCAGCAGGAAGAGCATCTGATTGGTCCAATTCTGGATCATGATTGTTTTGCTGATTGCCTGCACAATATTTGGAGTATTTGCGGACGTAACCGAAAGATGGTGGTAGTGAAAATAGAAGGAAGCATGATTGCATTTCAGCACGATTTTGCATGCAATTGTGTTTTCCTAGTGGAAAAGGACCCTTACTGTAATTTGGACATTTATTTGAATAAGTTCAAATTAATCTTTTAGGGTGTAGGTTCTCATTCTGTCTTTCATATTAAAATCCTGACAATCCTCATAATTACAGGAAATGATTCCCTGGCTGATAGAAATGACGTGGAGCCCGTCAGAAGGAGTGAAAATAAAAAATGAGAAACGGCTGCCCAAGAAATATGAAGAAACCAACTGATGAACCATGAAAAGCAACAGAGTTAAACTGAACTTTATGGTCACTAAAAGTAAACTTACGGCACTTTTGTGGTGACGGTCTCCCGAAACGCGACTTTTGGTTTACCCATGGTACAAGGACAACCGTATTCTCTCTCCATCCGCTGGCAAACAGAATAATGAAAAGATGAAGATATAAGAAAGTGATAAAAATTGCAATAAAATTCAATTAATTTCAAAATATTAAATTACAACCAGGATTCTCTCTGAAGATTTTTCTGGGGCCCCAAGCTCCTTAGTTACGCCACTGCCAGTGTATACTGCACTATGTCCCATTAGATCCTTCAATAGAGTTATCTGGTTTGAGATAAGTGCTCTGCTTTTGACCTCAGTCGGCAGAACTCGTTGTGCTGTAAATTCTTTGAATGCTTTGCTCTCTCTCCCTAGCAGAAAATATAGAAACTGAAAGCAGAAGTCTTCTGTAATTGTCTCACACAGCCTCCTAGTGTCAGGTTCCTATAAATACACATCCAGCAGTACTAATTAGAAGCAAGAAAATGTAACAAATACAAAAATGTGCCACAATAAATTGGCTTGGAGCACTTGCAAGCCTCTAAATAAAATTGGCTCCTAAGGAGTTAAATTGGAACTTCACCAATAAAGGTGGACTTGTTCAGGGTTTATGGCTAAAAGTAAAAGAGGCAGAAGATCAGCAGGGCAGCCAGGCAACTGGTATTGCTTAAAAAAAAACAAAAAAACAAAAAAACAAACAGCCTCCACATCCCTCTTGTAGTAACTGTCCTTTAAATCAGTTAGGAAAAAAAAAAAAAACATCTAGAGAAAAGACGCCTTAGAGGAGATCTAATTAACATGTATAAATACATCAGAGGGCAATATAATAGCTTGGCGGATGAGCTTTTTGTCCCTAGGCCTTCTCAAAGGACTAGAGGACATGATCTGCGCATGGAGGAAAAACGTTTTAGCCACTTATTTAGGAAAGGGTTCTTTACAGTAAGAGTGATTAAGATGTGGAATGCATTGCCACAGGAAGTCGTTATGGCAAACTCTATACCTGCATTTAAAGGGGGCTTAGATGCTTTCCTTGGGTTGAATGACATCCATGGCTACAATTACTAGGTAAGGCCTAATGATGTTGATCCAGGGATTTTATCTGATTGCCATCTGGAGTCGGGATGGAATTTTTCCCTTTTGGGGCCAATTGGACCATGCCTTGTAAGGGTTTTTTTCGCCTTCCTCTGGATCAACAGGGATATGTGAGGGAGCAGGCTGGAGTTGTACTTTGTACTGGTTGAACTCGATGGACGTATGTCTTTTTTTCAACCAAAATAACTATGTAACTATGTAACTATGGTTGTCCTTTAAGGGTGTTCTGGTGCACCGGGCACACAGCAGCACGTGGTGCTTATGTTACCTGTGAATAGATTTCCAGGTGCAGCTCTCCCATGCCAGACACAATAGTCTCTTTGCTCTCATTGTCAAAGTGCACTCTAAAAGTTGGATCTTCTCGAGTGAACCTATTGATTCCTTTGGAAAACTTATCCAAATCATTCTATAAAAGAAAAAAAAAAAATAGTCAGCATTAGGATATATGGTGTTTTATTTTTCATTCGCCAAATCACACAAGTAATGTTTTATGCTAGCTACACATGCACTTACAGAAAATAATTTTCCATATTTCATGAGAATTTTCAGTCTTATTTTTCGTGCAATGGGCTATAGGTATTTGATGCTGGGTTAAAATGCTTTACTGTATATTCCTGCGTATAAGACTACTTTTTAACCCTTGAAAATCTTCTGAAAAGTTGGGGGTCGTCTTATACGCCGGGTTTCATTGATGCCGGGTGATACGCCCTATCCTGTTACCGCCTCTCAGATTTCTCTGCTGAGGGAGCGCAATCTATTCTTCCATACCGCTCTGATAAACAGGTAGATAAGGAGAGCTGACCAGTCTACTTAAGGAGAGTTGACCAGTGCAACAAGTCAATTGACTATATACTGTTATATACTGGGTAACACGTACAGTACAGCACCAGTATCTGTTCATACACAGCACCAGTACATGATTTTTTTATTTTTATTTTAATTTGGTGTGCTTTGGAAGAGGGGTAGTCTTATACGGCGAGTATATCCCAAGCTCTATATTTTAACTGGAAAAGTTGGGGGGTCGTCTTATACGCCCAGTCGTCTTATACGCCGGAATATACGGTATATCTGATATTCATTAAAAATGAAGTTACAATCAAAATAATTGGTATCTGCCTCACTATAGTAAAACTCAAAAAAACAACAACACAACAAAACTTTCCAGCTAGTCTGATTGTCTCTTGTCAATGCAAAAAAAAGCAAGTGTTTTCACCTATTGCAACTATTAACACAGATGAACAACCTCTGCTCTGTGATTGGCTAGTTTTAATGTGACACACGTTCATGGTATGCAGTTGTTTAACCACTTGAGGACCCACCCTTTACCCCCCTTTAAGGACCAGCGCTGTTGTAGCTGATCTGTGCTGGGTGGGCTCTGCAGCCCCCAGCACAGATGAGCGTGCAGGCAGAGCGACCAGATCGCCCCCCTTTTTTCCCCACTAGGGGGATGATGTGCTGGGGGGGTCTGATCGCTCCTGCCTGCCGGGTGTTGCGGGGGGGGCACCTCAAAGCCCCCCTCCGCGGCGAAATCCTCCCCCTCCCTCTCCTACCTGGCCCCCCCTTGGAGATCAGGGCTGCACAGGACGCTATCCGTCCTGTGCAGCCAGTGACGGGACGTCCCCTGTCACATGGCGGCAATCCCCGGCCGCTGATTGGCCGGGGATCGCTGATCTGCCTTACGGCGCTGCTGCGCAGCAGCGCCGTACAAATGTAAACAAAGCGGATTATTTCCGCTTGTGTTTACATTTAGCCTGCGAGCCGCCATCGGCGGCCCGCAGGCTATTCACGGAGCCCCCCGCCGTGAATTGACAGGAAGCAGCCGCTCGCACGAGCGGCTGCTTCCTGATTAATCAGCCTGCAGCTGCCACTTTGCCGACGCGCGGTATGAGTGCGCGGTCGGCAAGTGGTTAAGGAGAGGAAATAATGTTTTCACTGTATGAAGGGGGCAACTCGCCTAAGCCAGCTCCTCTCTACTGAAGCATTCCATCTTCGGACACTTCTAAACCAACCACATGTCCGCTCTGAAGGAGGAAGTGTGAGAAGATAGAGTGCAGCATGGAGCGCATCAGAAGAGAGGCAGAGGCTTAGGCGAGTTAACCCCCATATACACAGCCCACATTCCCCGCACACTCTGTGATGACTTTGCTTGTCGCAAAACCATTTTCTCTCAACCTTACTGGGGACTAGAGTACCTACCTTCACATACAAAAATGCAAATTGAACAGAAGGAGCGGACAGTATACCCTCCATTCTGAGTACAAGCTTCTTTTCAGCAAGGCAATGTTCCTTAAAAACAGACTTAACCAATTTTATAATAGCACGCAACACAGGCGAAGGAAATTTCCCTGTCTATTATTTTCCCTGTCTGTTATTTTACAACACACTGAAACTTTGCAACTTTTTCACACTTACAGACTGAGACTGTACACAGCAATACTAAGACAAATGAATAAAAAACTGTAGATAGCCTGTTTCTGCTAAAGCAGTTTACCTTGTTGACTGGCTTCATTGCAACAGAGATGACTGGATCTGGTACATGAATGGACTCCTACAATCACAGAAAGAATCAGTACCAACAAAATGTCCCATGAATATTATAACAAACACAATATTTTAAGCTAACTATAATGCACAGGGGACATTTTAAAAAAAAAAGTGCAGTTAAAGGGCCAGGTTCCACTACAAAACTATTCTTAACATTTTATTCAAGGATTTTGAAGAACTGTGCGATTTTGCTGCATTCCTTCTAGCTTACCATTGCCGCCAAGACCTCTAGGCACAGGAATAGCTTCTTCCCTTCTGCTGTCAATTCTCTGAACTCTATTCTCACTCTCCCTACTTGAGTGCGCCGAAACACCTTACGTAATCTGTAGCAAACTTTTTGGGTCAAAATTTCTAAATTGTGAAATCGTTATGGTGGTATTATTGCAGGGAAAGGTTGAAATGTTGATTTCTGCAGATGCTTAATTGTTCAAGTTGGTATTGTATTTGCACTATATTTTTGTTTGTATTGTATAGTATATGACTTTTCATTCCCCAGCTCATGTATTACATTTATTGTTAGATCGACAGCAGGGGGACAACAAACATTACCAACTTCACTGTGTACTGACCGCTACTGACTGCTAGAAGCACAGTGTTCACCCCAGAAAGGTTTTCCAGCCGGGTGTTATGAAATAGTAGCCGGGTGGCATGAAAAAAGTAGCCGGGTGGGGAGAGATGAGAGAATGCAGGGCCGGTGCTTCTGTGTGCAACTCTGCTTACAGCATAGGAGGTGGTGAGCTAAAAGAGCCTGGGGAGAAATCTGCACTTTTACACAAAACAAACAATGTATTTGTAAGGTCCTCACTTCACAGGCCTAACAAAATAACTCTACAAGCACAAATGCAGGGCTGTGGAGTCGGTCCAAAAATCCACCGACTCCGACTCCTCAGTTTAGGATTCCACCGACTCCGACTCCTCGACTCCGACTCCTCTAATTTGCATATTACAATTTTGTTGATTAAAAGTATGTAACATGAAATTTGTCTCTTAACTGCCAACGCTTAGGAATTTTACAAGACAACTGAAGTGAGAAGGATATGTAGACTACTATATTTATTCCCTTTAGACTAAAACTAGTCCTTGGTAAGAGTACTTGTAAAAGGTACAAACCGGAACAAAGAACATCTATCAGGCCCTAGGCAATGTAAGTGTGGGTACATCTAAGAATGATGTGCAGGTACTCTGCAGGGGAATGAGGAGATTGTAAAAGACAACACCTCTGTGTTCATTGTGCACAGCATTCTCAGTGGATTCCCTGCAGCTCTGTGGGGAGTGCATATGTAGAGTATAGTACTACTGTGTAACAAAGTAAACCTGAGACAGATGAAATTAAAGTTTTATATATACCTGGGGCTTCTTCCAGCCGCCTTCAGGATAATCAGTCCCTCGTTGTCCTCCTCCACCACCTGGATCTTCTGCTATGAGTCCAGGTACTTGAGCCAGTTGGGCGTAGTGCGCATGTACACACTCCGCCGCCAGGAGCATACTACACCTGTGCAGCACTATTGCGCAGGTGCAGAATGTTCCTGGCTGTGGGAGCGGCATGCGGCCGGACAGCGCTGACTGGCTGAATTACCAGGACTCATAGCAGAAGATCCGGGTGGTGGAGGACAGCGAGGGACTGATTAGCCTGAAGGGGGCTGGAGGAAGCCCCAGGTATGTATAAAACTTTACTTTTCATCCGTCTCAGTTACCCTTTAATTTGTAGTCACCAAACCAAATTTTAACAACATATCAAATTATTTGATTTCATCAGCAAAGGGAGTGCATACATTTGCATAAATCAGCATCAATGCAGAATTATTTCCATCTCGTTGACCATCTCTATTAGTGACACGGCTACACATCAGGCTTTATACTTACAGCATAGATGTTATTTCGTATATATAAGAGATTCCTGTGTACACATCATATATACAGTCACAATCAGATATGTATATCTGACCTTAAAAATACGGGGACTGCTTTATTGAAGCAGCACAAGTAACTAATTTTGATTGGTTTATTTCATTTTTGTGGACTAAGCACAGCTATTACTGTATATATACATTATTTTTAATGACTATTATCTGAAAAATAGAACATTTTATCATATTTTCTATTTTAATTACAGTTACAAATTCATTAGGAGTCGGAGTCGGTGCATTTTTTCCCGACTCCGGGCACCCAAAATTGCCCGACTCCACGACTCCGACTCGACAGCCCTGCACAAATGTGCACACTAGTCTGGCTGTAATAATAACTTCACTGTAACATATTTTCACAGCATAATGCTTACCATAGAGAGATTGACATTGGACTTGGTGGTAAAGGTATCTCCACTCGCGCAGTCAATCCCAAACAATGCACAGATGTCCCCTGAATAGACCTCCTCTACATCCTTAAAAAAGACAGGAGTTATATTAAGCAATTTGGGTATGTAAGCTTGTAATACAGAAAACAGCTGCTGATTTGTCAGCAATAAAACAATACAGTACTTTCACTCATGCCAAATGAATGTGCCTGAAAAAGTGCAAGTTGATTGTGCATTGAGCTGACTACATATTGCAGCACCATGGCTCTTTCCAGATTGACAATTGTTCACTTGTGCATGCATCATTTAGGTAGATGTACATTTCCACAAGCTTTAGCAAGTCTGACAAGCCCATATCCAGGCACAGAGAATGTTCATTATGTATTTGTAGATATGCAATCAGAGAGCTACAGATTTCACAATAGTCGCACATGGGGAAAGATTAACAGTGCACCTGAACACTTGCAGAGGACAGAAGGAAAACAGAGAAATGCACCCTCTGTGTATTTAGAGAGTTTAGCCTGTCTGATCTCTCCTCATCTGTGACTGATCAAAAGTTGTAATTTGATCTCTCACCTGTGACAGCTGACTGCCATGGCAGATAAGCTAATTGGTATACACAGGACGTGAAGAATATGTCTACTTCCATGAAAGCAGGAAGTAGGCACAATGCAGATTTATTGCAGGATTTGTATTAGCTGTTACAAATAATTGTTTTTCTTTAAAGGTTATTATGCTGCTGCATATCTTTTGGAGCAGAGAGGAAGTTCTGAGGGTCAGGTCTGCTTTAAGGCAGGGTTCACATTTGCACAAAATGCATGCATTGTCACATATTGTGAAAACACTTATTGCAGCACAGTCAATGTATTTCTATAGGCCTTCTGTATGTTCCACACACGTTTTCTAGTTTCTGCATTATTACCGTGTTAAAGTGATACTCAAGAAAATAATATATATATATATATATATATATATATATATATATATATATATATATATATATATATATATATATATATATATATATATATATATATATATATATATATATATATATATATATATATATATATATATATATATATACTCTCACATATGGAGAGGAAAGGCTCTGATCTCATAGAGCCTTCCCAGTCCTCTCTCTGTGTTCTCAGTACAGGGCTGTCACCATTGTTGCAGGTATTTGACCAACTGGGACCGGGGATCCTCAGGAGACTATGGAAGCACTCCTCCCTGAGTGCTTCCAAAGATGGGCGACTCCATACTGCGCATGCGGGAGCGGGCACTTGTGAATGCGCAGTACCGAGCCTCCTGTCTTCAGAAGTACTTGGGGACATGAGTGCTTCCAAAGGCTCCTGAACAGGGGGGCAGCAATGGAACGAGCACATCGAGAGAGGAGAGGGATGGCCCTATGACAGCTATTTTCAACCGGGGTTCCCTCCAGGGGTTCTGTGTCAATTTGACACTTCCGTGGGACACAACAGTCCCACTTTCCCCATTTCTGCGGGACAATATAGTCCCGCTTCTGCATCCATCTGCAGCAGCGGCGGAGGGATTCCTTCATTCTGCTTCGAGTGATGCGGCGGATGGATCTGTAAAGCAGCCGCATCACCCAAAGTCAGGTCTAGAGTTCGGGCATGCGCGGGTGTTCAAACAAGATCCCAGCTTCAAGGAGGAAAGGACATCTGATGGTAAGTATGGGTTTTTTTGGTTTTATTTTTTCCACACGGATACCAATGATTTTATTGGAAATATGGCCACACAAAAAAGGTTGAGAAAGGCTGCTCTATGAGATCCTGAACAGTCATTCTCCACAGGTGAGCTGCCTTTTTCCCCCCACAGTTGTTAAAAAAAAAAAAGAAAAACTGACATCTTGGCACTACATGTTACAGATATTACATCCTTCTTCAGGTGTTATCCGTAACATGTAGTGTGCACATGTTCCTAATACAGCAAAATTCATTGCAGCCAGTGGTGTGCCGTCTCGTGTCTATTTGGGTACTTCCTGAAGCCGTAGGAGCAATCCGGCTGAGGCAAGGCACCGGCTAGTTACAGGTTCAGTGGACCTGTCACACGTGTTCTCCAGGCATCTACTGTGTGTGGAAATATGCATTATGTAAAGGGAATTAACTGTCAGCCTCTATATCTCTTTCATCTCAGGTTCCGCAGTAACAGGACGCTATAGCGGGTGTCAGCGCGTACAAAGATACGTGTTGACACCTGCTATAGCGTCCTGTTACCGCGGTAACACGTGTAATGATACGCGTGGCAGCCCGCCGACTTTGAGTCGGCGAAAACAAACCTAGCTGCCGGCGGGGGACCAGAGGATCCAGGAGTGACGTTGAGGGCACAGTGCGGCTGCAGGGGGCTGGTAAAAGCCCCAGGTAAGTGAAACTCATTTTTTTCTAGGGTTTAGGTTTCCTTTAAAGGGATACTGTAGGGGGGTCGTGGGAAAATGAGTTGAACTTACTCTAATGGTCCCCTGCAGGCATCCTGTGCCTGTGCAGCCACTCACCGATGCTCCGGCCCCACCTCTGGTTCACTTCTGGAATTTCAGACTTTAAAGAGACTCCGTAACAAAAATTGCATCCTGTTTTTTATCATCCTACAAGTTCCAAAAGCTATTCTAATGTGTTCTAGCTTACTGCAGCACTTTATACTATCACTGTCTCTGTAATAAATCAACTTCTCTCTCTCTTGTCAGACTTGTCAGCCTGTGTCTGGAAGGCTGCCAAGTTCTTCAGTGTTGTGGTTCTGCTATGAACTCCCCCTTCCAGGCCCCTGTATGCACACTGCCTGTGTGTTGTTTAGGATTAGAGCAGCTTCTCTCTTCTCTCTTATCTTTTACAAGCTGGCTAAATCGTCCTCTGAGCTGGCTGGGCTTTCACATACTTAGGAATTACAGACAAGGGCAAAGCTGTTTGCAGGAAGAAACAAGCAGCCTGAAACTTCAGTGCATGAGAACAGGGGGAAAGAAACACACAAATAATATCTTGAGATTCAAAAGGAAGGCTGTATACAGCCTGCTTGTGTATGAATGTATTTTCTATGTGTGGACATACTGTACATCAACCTACTTCCTGTTTTGGTGGCCATTTTGTTTGTTTATAAACAAACTTTTTAAAACTGTTTTTAACCACTTTTAATGCGGCGAGGAGCGGCGAAATTGTGTCAGAGGGCAATAGGAGATGTCCCCTAACGCACTGGTATGTTTACTTTTGTGCGATTTTAACAATACAGATTCTCTTTAAAGTCTGAAAACCACTGCGCCTGCGTTGCCGTGTCCTCGCTCCCGCTGATGTCACCAGGAGCGTACTGCGCAGGCACAGACCATACTGGGCCTGCGCAGTACGCTCCTGGTGACATCAGCGGGAGCGAGGACACGGCAACGCAGGGGCAGTGGTTTTCAGACTTTAAAGTCTGAAATTCCAGAAGTGAACCGGAGGTGGGGCCGGAGCATCGGTGAGTGGCTGTAGGGGCACAGGATGTCTGCGGGGGACCATTAGAAGCCCCGGGTAAGTTCAACTCATTTTCCCCCGACCCCCCCTACAGTATTCCTTTAAGGAATCATCTTGAGTGATAACCACCTCAAATGGTTTTCTAGCAAGGATGTACCCTCATGCCAATTATAGCCCAACAACTACATTAATAAAATGGATTACAAAACAGCCAAGGTAAACCTGAGGTGCGAAACATTTTAAAAGTTATGCATACCTGCATAATTTGTAAGGTGCCCAGACACTATGTGGCCCATGAGGCCCGGTTCACACTTGCGTTGAAATGGCAAACGGATCCGTGAAAACGAATCTGATCACCAGTAGATCGGATCCGTTTTTACTCCGTTACCACTCTGTTTCTGTTCCGTCTTCCCCCACCCCCAGTGGATATTTCTTCACTAGAGTGAAGAAACGTTCCGTTTTCTCACTGCCCCCAATGCAGTGCTTCAGCTTCCATTTCCGTTGGGCTCAGCGGTCCGGAAAAATTGCTGCAGAACCAAAGTTGCGTTCCATTTGGCAGTTTGTGCAGACTGGATCCATTTGAATGGACGGATGTGAACGGATCCATAGGTTAGCATTGGATCCATTCTCATCTGTTCTGATCTGCGAACGAAACGTTTTTCTAACACCAGTGTGAACCGGCTCTTACTGTGTCCAGCCCATGCTACTCTACATGCTGCAGCTATAATCATATTATTTGCTCTAGTGGGAGCTTAAAGGGATACTGTAGGGGGGTCGGGGGAAAATGAGTTGAACTTACCCGGGGCTTCTAACGGTCCCCCGCAGACATCCTGTGTTGGCGCAGCCACTCACCGATGCTCCGGCCCAGTCTCCGGTTCACTTCTGGAATTTCAGACTTTAAAGTCTGAAAACCACTGCGCCTGCGTTGCCATGTCCTCGATCCCGCTGATGTCATCAAGAGCGCACAGTGCAGGCCCAGTATGGTCTGTGTCTGCGCAGTACACTCCTGGTGACATTGGGGGGAGCGAGGACACGGGCGTGCAGGCGCAGTGGTTTTCTGACTTTAAAGCCAGAAATTCCAGAAGTGAACTGGAGGCGGGGCCGGAGCATCAGTGAGTGGCTGCGCCAACACAGGATGTCTGCGGGGGACCATTAGAAGCCCCGGGTAAGTTCAGCTCATTTCCCCCCGACCCCCTACAGTATCCCTTTAAGGGCGCATGCTCTGTCCACTCCGCACACACTCCAGAGAGTTGTGTGCAGCAGCCGTCAGCAGGATCATCCTGGGTATGTGTGGTACCAAACCATGCATGCCCAGGACTCTCTGACATGGCTGCTCTGTACAGCCATGGACAGCACATTCACCCCACTCCACCAGGAACCAGTCGGAGCTGTGAACATGGCCAACAGCTGTAGCATAGAGAGCAGGCCAGGTACAAAGAGGCCACGCAGTGTCTGGAAAACTTACAGATTATGGAGGAATGCATACCTTTGAAAATTTGTATCAGCTCAGGTACACTTTAAATGGAGAAATCCTTTCATTTGTCTAATAATTGGTTACTAACCAACCACTAAACTATGTTCTGAAATAAGTTATCATGAATATCTAAGTGTCTATGTCTCGACAGTATAGCACTTTACCCACCTCCATTACGTCAGCATGAAGGCGAACCAGCCTCTGTACTCGCACTTTCTTCCCGGTCCTTGTATTATAGATATAATCAGACTTCTTCAGCATTCCCTGGTACACTCGAACATATGTTAGTTGGCCAAAGCGACCAGCCTGCAAGAGACAACAACATAAAGACACAGGTATGCATTGCATAGTCACTTCCCTGAAGGCCTTCTCCATATCATAGTTTCTGAAAATCCTGGCAAGTGATGTCACACACATCTACATTGCTCTGCCCAGCTTTTCCTGTGCAAAGAGTCCTATGGG